>NC_071126.1:16666500-17007500 GCF_024256425.1 Clarias gariepinus | reverse complement strand
GATACTAAAAACTTGTTGGACATCCACCACAAGAGAAGACTGATGTAGCCAGTGAGAAAGAACTTTTCCTGGCTTTGGCCCGTTCTTCTAGCCCTTACACACAGCAAGCAACAAATTTTTTAAATCTCCTTTTTGACTGATTCTTTTCACTGGAAGATTGTCACAATGCTGTGACCTTTGTGTAACTCCTGTATAAATCATACTTTGAGTTGAGCAGTGTGATAATATCTTTGTCAGGTTGGGTGACATTTTGTATCATTTAGTGTCTTGATTTGCCAGATTTTGCTGGGATATTGCAAATATTATTTACAAATATTGTGTAAATTGTAAATTTATTACAGTTTACGCTGTTAATTGAGGATTTTTTTAATATGTTCAATAAAACTATAATATTTTGTGTTTTATGCATCTCATTTATATCTGACTTTAATTTCATTACTGTATGTTCTTATATACAGTACGGCTCATTTGCTTCTCCTTCTTCATGTTTCTCATGTACATCTCAGATTTCATAAATGTTTCTCAAAAATATTTCACTTTGTGTCTCGGTTATGTCTCTTTGTTTCACGTAAGAGGGGTTTAGAAGAAATAGAAAAGACAAAGTCGAGCTTGTAATGAGACAGCTCAATTTAGTCTCATGAAATTTTGCTATGGGAGTCCTTAAAGGTCCCATATTTTACAAGAAGTTACCACAGGCTTCAGAGCTCCCCCAAAGTGTGTGTTAATGCGCGAGCTGTAATACCTCTTAGATAATGCTTATGTTTACACCTCAAACTGCCTCTGCTTTACTTCTCCCAACACTCTGCTTCAGTGTCTATGTAAATGAGGTATTCAGGATCCACACCCCTCCAGAAAACGGCAGAGCGCAGCAATATGGCAGAGAATGTATTCCCTCATATGAGGTCATGTTGGGGTGAAAATCCATCAATGACGTTTGGAGGCCGAAGCGAGTGGCAGCCTATCCAGTAGCTCCTTCTTTTGGAATTTCCTTCGGGATCATTAAAGAATGTATCACTCACTCATCATCTGTACAGCCTATTTCTGTATATAGGGTCATAGGGGGCATGGAGCCTATGCCAGGACACTTAAGGCAAGAGGCAGGGTCCAACCAGAACGGCCAATCCGTCACAGGGAACACACATATATGCTCACTTACTCAGTCACACACTACAGGCAATTTGGGTACGCCAATTCGCCTAATCCGCATGTCTTTGGACTGTGGGGGGAATCTGGAGTACCAAGAGGAAAATCCATTAGTCAGGTAATCAAACCCGGACCCTGGATGAGCAGGGTGACAGTGCTAACCACTAGGCCAACATGTTGCAAACTAAAGTATCTATTTATCTACCCACCTAATTAATTAAATAAATAATTGGCTTGTTCAGGCAATGTTTTATCTCACTTTTTTCCGCATGCACACTGGAGACCCATCTGAACATCTAAACAAGACTGAAATGTGATTTTGTTTTTCCATAATTGGCCTCATTAAAAGAAACGTTCATCATATGAATGCAATTTCCGATTGGAATTGGTGTAGTTGTTGTAGGCCGTTTATCAACACCTTCTGACCGATCACACACTTAACTTTCACTTCAGCATTCTCTTTATCGTGAGCAAGTTCACAGTGAACCTTCTAGTCCCCAGCCTACAGCATACAGTTCACATTGGGGCAGTGGTGGCTCAGAGGGCCAAGGCACTGAGTTACTGATGGGAAGGTTGGCAGTTTGAACCTTGGCCCCACCAGGTTCCTGCTGTTTGGCCCTTGAGCAAGGTCCTTAACCCTATCTGCTCCAGGGGTGCTGTATCACGGCTGACCTTGCGCTCTGACCCCGGTTATGCTGGGATATGCGAAGAAAGAATTTCACTGTGCAAAAATGTCTATGTGACAAAGGCTTAACTTACTTTACAGTAAGGATATTTTAATATTGGAGGGTGCCAAGCATGTTTCTCTGGATAAGGAGAAATTTATTTGAAAAAAATATATTTATAAAAAATAAAACGCAGCAATTGGAAATGTGAAAGTGTGGTTTATTATTTGCTGTATCTGATGATCCATGCTCACTGCTAAAGCTGTAAGAGTCTTTGTGCTCCTTGTGCACTCTGGCTTAGATTCATTATTTTTGATGATGCTCTTTGTGACATTATTTACAGGTTTTGGAGCATGTTTAGATGATGAAGAGGTGAACGTTAACACGGGCCTCTTTCCTGTCTCTCCTTTCTTTCTTCTCTCTCTCTCTCTCTCTCACACACACACACACACACACACACACACACATATGCACATGCAAGTAAAATCTATTGTCTGTTAAGTGTCTTTTTTTTCCCCTTCTCCATTGTGCTGTCACCCAATCTTTGGATCAAAAGCCCTCGCCGGCCGAGGTTATTTACATTTTAAAATCTGCATTTTTCATATAGATCTGTCTGCCACTGGTTTTAATATCGGCGACGTTTCCCACGACACCTTTTGTTTTATTATGCATTATGAATTTCTTCTTCTCTCTCCTTCATCTTCCCAAATCCCCGTCCCCACGCCGAGGCTTATGAGGCCAAGTGTTTTATCAGGAGGAGGGGAGATTTATCATTTCAATCTCATTTCAATAAATAAAATAATCTCTCTCCTCTTAGAAGTGACAGCCGCTAATGCTCGGACTGAAACTTGGGGGTGAGAGGGAGGCTGGTGAAGGTGGTGCTGGTGGTGCTGGTGATGCTGGTGGGGGTCCACTTCACTTCATTCACTACGTCTATCACGGGGTCACGACGGCAGGGTTTGGCCTTTCAGAACAAGCGTCTAAGAGATCTGTGGAGGATCTGAAGTGGTGCAGCGATGACCTTGCCGCTGTTCTTGTTCTTTAAACGCTCCTCATTACAAGCATATGGAGACTCTTCAGAAGCGACGATGTCGCCGCAAAACGAATGTGCTCAGGAACAAGATCGTCCATCGGAACGCCATCTTTTATTTTAATTGCTATCCCCTTTTCCCTCCTGTTTCTTCTTATTTTCTTCTCCGCCACACCCCCCCCTCGTCCCCGCCTTGAGCGAATAGAGAGAAAAGCAGCCGAGAGCTGACAGGAAAACAATTGCGTTTCAAATTGAAGTCCCAGCAGAGGATGTTCAGTTCCTTAACCTGACATCCGTTTTTGCTCACGCCACACACACACACACACACACACACATATATATATATATATATATATATATATATATATACAAAAAGAGAAAGTAAAAAAGATGCCTGTTTAAAGAGAGAGAGAGAGAGAGAAATGAGAGGGACGGTCCTTTTTGAATATGTGTTTTTCTGTTTATCATTAGCTGACTGGGTGCTTCATCATTCTGCGAGAAATCCCTATCTGCCGAACATAAGGCTGCGAGACAGCGGGGAATCAATCTTTTGTGCTTGGGCAGATAAACACAGGACGCAATCAGAGGGGAGACGGAGGCATGAAGCCGGGCGCAGGACTCACGCCGCTGGTGATGGATGGCGGAAGTAAAAGTGTCAGGATGGCATTATGCAAATAGGGGAGGCATCCGAGCATCGCCCTGGTGATTATGGGAGATGGGGAGAGCAGCCCGTGGTCCCCCTGGCATCACTCCTGCCCGCCTTTTCTCTTTTTTCCCCTCCTCCTCCTCCTCCTCCTTTACTCTTCCTTTTGGCTTTGGCTTCTCACTCTCTCTAACTCGCTGCCTGGTCGTCTCCCTGCAGGGCGTCCTGGGGTGGAGAGAGCATGTGGAGCTCTGGATTAGAAGAACCAAACCTGCTCAATTGACTTTACTCCACAGTGATACGAACCGGACCCTGGAGAGGTCAAAGGTCACAATGACATCTCGATCCTTGAACAGTGAAGAGATTAATTAATTAAATCTTTACTTTTTAAAGGTCAGCTCCACTTTTCCCCTCTTACTCAATTTTTTCATTTAAGATGTATCCGTGTCCAGGATCTGCTTCTTCAGTTTAGCACTGGTACTGTGAGGATAATGTAAAGTCTGTCTCACATCAAATCTTTTCCAATTAGTCATTTCTCTCCTCTCAGACAGAACTAAATGTATTTCAGTTCCATCAGGATCACTTTTGTCCATGATGTTCACGCTCATACACTGGTAACTGAAGGCTGTTTTTGTAGAAATTTAAAAAAAAATGTAATTAATATCTAAACCTAAATATCTAAAATGGATGCATTAGCAACAACTAACCTGATTTTTATTATTTCATTAATTGCTTCATGAATAGTCTCATCGGTACATACAGTACATGCCTGAGCCTAAAAAACTTGTTCCTCTCTTAGGCCTTGTTCACACGGGCGTTAAGTTTTTGGATAAACGAACGCCCTCAAAATGTCCTAGACGTTTATGTTGCGTTTTGTAGTGGCGCGCGATTGACTTATACACTGGCGTTCGTTTGGCTCTGTCTAACGAATTGTACTTTGTGTGTTAACCTGTGGAGGCAGTGTCGGGAACTGGATATGAAAGCCCTTGTCGTTTAATTGAGGTGCCTCCTTTTAATATGGACCATTTGGCTATTTTAGGCATTAATCTTCTTGTTTTAAAAAATCTCGTAATGCGGGTTGGATCAACGTCCTCATTTTATTTTCCTTTTTTTTTTTTTTTTTTTTGCATTTTCCTATGTATAGCATGTAGGATCATGGGATATATCCGTTTCTCCAAAGCGTAAAATGAACCTAAGAAAACGCACTAGAAGCATTGCATTCGTTGGGATTTGAACGGCAAGAAAAAGCTGCATGCAATGTTTTTTTTGACGGCGTATAAACGCGCAGCTGGACAAACGCACATCACCGAAGCCCGTGTGAACACTCTCATTGACTCCTACGTGTAGAAAACCCTTAGCGCTTGATGCGCGCTCACCGAATGCTACGAACACCAAGAAAACGCTCGATTTTAAGACGAAGACGATGTTTTATGGACTAAACAAAAAACAATTGTGTATGTAAAGATTTATTATTATGTTTCTTATTCAGAGTCTGTCCATCCAAGAAGGTTTCATTGAGATACTTTAAGAATGAGTAGTCGAGTGTGTGTATGTAGGATGTAAATAAAATTATCACTGTTACCTGCAGATGAACTGATTTGTCATTGGAGTTGATCCGAACATTCAAGGTCACATCAAGGTCAAATGTCTGATCCATTCTTTTATTTTTTTTAATGCCTTCAATGTCTTCGGCATACACATACAGACATGTCGTAATCGGTTTTGTGTTCTCTGTGTCGGAAAGACGACGAATACGAACAAAATATTTTGGACATGTCCATCAAGAACCGTTTTATTCCCAGGAGTTATACATGTGAGCCTAACCTCATCACAATGTCCCCTTTTTCGTAATATTGAAAACGATTTGCAACACGGTGTCACGACTGAATGAAGTGAATGCATCCAGACGTAGAAATAAGAAGTTGCAGATTGCTAAGGTTTGAGTTTTAGACAGAATAATACCCCTGACCTAATAGTCTACCCAGCATGAAGGCCATAAAGGAGCACGATAATGGAGTTTACCATAACAGGAACCGATTTGCCTTCATTATTCTGTTGGAGAGCGCATTTTCCTTGCTGCAAAACTGCAAATAATTAATGACCCCGCCGTGGATGAATATCATCATGTGTAATAGTTTGTCCATTAGCGCCGGACAACCTTTGACGGCGGAGTCCCGCTGCGCTATTTCCCAGAGACGAGCCCGAGCTGCCAATCCTGCCGCGTCTAACTTTGGCACTCTCCATAAAGCGCAGACAATACCACTCTGTTTCAGCAGATTGGATCCATTTGCATTGGACAACTCCTCTGCATATAGATTGATGGGTTTAATCAGCGAATCAGGGAGAGAGCTCACCCATCAATCATTGTCAGGCTCGCTTTTTATTCGGGCCCTGCGCTTTCCCCGACTCTGGCTCATCAATGAGAGCAGGTTCAGATGGAAGAACCAAAGATGAAAACTGAAGCGGGGATTTTCTGGAGCAGGTAAAATATCAAACAGATACTAAGCGAAAGTAAAGATCTAGGAAAGGTTTGTCAGATTTGTTTTCATCATCAATTTAGAAAAAAATAAAAACAAAAAGAAAATTTCTCAATCATGAAGGAGTCGGGGCCTTGTGGAAATCTTTCCCAACAATACGATCGATCAAAACTCCTGTTACATATCGCACCGTGCAGGAAGATGACATCAGAACTGTTCCAATTAAAATGAAACGTGTTAAAGTCTCTTCGGAAAAAAGGAGCTGAGCGAGACGAACGTCTTTCATTCTCACTTGCGGGTGACACCGTGTTGATTGAGGTCTTGTTGTGCAGATGTGCCGTCCCCTGACATCTCATATACAGGCAGAAGGTGTAAATTGAGATTCGATGCCATTGTGTTAGGAAACAGGTGAGAGGATCTGGACCTCTCTCGAGTGTCGACGACAAAACTTTTTTACCTGCGAACGATATCGCTAACACGTCACACTTCCTTTCCATGCTAATTGCTGCAAATTCAATTAAGAAGGAACGCAGTAGAGCTTGTTGGAGTTGGACACTCTGAGTGTTAGATCTTCCTTCCGTCTGATTTCCGGCATCGGCTCAGGAGGTGATATAGTCAAATGACAAATGCAGATATGTAGCTGTGGTAACAAATCACTCGAGTGAAATTTAACCCAACAATCTGCGTGTTCAGTAAATGTATTACATTAAATCTGATATAACATTTTTTTCTTTATTTACATAAAGTATGTCAGTGAACATAACTAGATCTAGACCAGATAAGAAATACAGAACTTTGGAGATGAAACAATAATATTTAGGTGTTTCGTTCAACTTAATTGATTCACCATTTCAGAATGGTCTACATCAAGACATTCTGACATTTAGCAGACATCCAAAGTGACTTACGATTTTATCTCACTATACGTTCGAGCAGAAAGTGATAGGCCTTGCTCAAAGACCAAACAGTGGCAACTTGGTGGTTGTGGGGTTTCAACCTGGGACATTCTGAACCGTACGCCCGTAGAGCTGACCCCTGATCCCCACTTTTGGTGAAGTTACATTTTTCAAAAATGTAGACTTTGGATCAAGAAGTAATACACACAACAAGCGTAGTGTCCACTGTACAATCCTCTGGAGACACTGTTATGTCCTGTGGTTGCTTTAGTTGCTCAGGTCTAGACTCTAGCAATGTTATGTGGCAATAAAATGAAGTCAGCCGACGACCTGATTGTACTGAATGACCAGGTTATCACATCTTTGGAGTTTTTCTTCTCTGATGGCACGGCCATATTCCAGGACTTAAGTATAGTATACCATAATATTTCTGCACAATTTATTTTTCTCTTAATTTTCTTTTAATTTCTGATTTCACGTGATTAAAAATAATCATTTTATTATTTTATTTAGGATTATTGTCCTCTCCTTTAATTCAAGTATAACCATATTCTGCAAGGCATAAGTGCATATGAGCGACTGTGATGAACGGAGAGTCCCAGCAGGAACTTTTGGTTCTCAAAACATCATGGTGAGGTTACTTTGGTAAAAGTACAGATGTCTTGAAATACGAGCTCTTTTTTTTGTAAAAGTGGACATAATGCAGTTTGGTGGCTGTTCAAGCACTATATTACAGCAGGGTAGCTGGAAGGCTAAGATGCACTAGTATAAAAAAAAATTTGGTACCCCATCCAGGATGTACCTCGCCTCATGTCCTAATGGATAGGCTCCAAGCCTCCCTTCATCCCTGTAAAGAGAATAAAATGGTATAGATGATGTGTAAGTGAGTGAGTGAGTTAGTGCAACAAAATTGTATTTGCAAAGTTGTGTTTGTGTTTGGCATTCAACATTATCTCAATGTCATTTTATTAAAGTCATTTTAACTTTCAAAAACAATATGAATTAATATGGATATTACAATGGCTATCTCATCTTGATGTTCCTGCTGGGATGTAGTTTTTTCTTCATGAGATCACATTTTTTTTCAAATGATCAGTGATGGAACCAATCACACAGAAAAAAAAGTCTGGAAACCACTGGGAATTAGGAAAACAAAACAAAACAATAATTAAAAGAAATTTAAGCTGAACCTCAAACCTCAACTGCAGCTTCATCACTGCAGATCATAATCTTTCCGTAACAAGAAAGATATGTGGGACTGTTCGTTTAATCCCACTAATGGAGTTATAAAATTGTCTTTCGCCTACACATGATATGGTTGTATTCCCTGAAATATTAGTAGCTTTCATGGCAGTGCAGTGTGGCACTAAACTACATTTCCCATCAGCCCCTGCACATCACAGCACTCTGATCACATTTTACCTTTTTTCCTCTTCTCTGTCTTATAAAGTGGACTATTTAAGTTCCAGTTTTCAGGCTACAGTATTTTTGTCTGGCGTTTGTGGTGTTTTTCAAATGTTAGTGATTAGTTCATGTTCATCGTTCTTGTTCAGCATGATGTTGTTTAAAGACGTTCTGCACTTTAGCATTTGCCTGTATCTAAATATCCTGTAGCCAAACATGATGAAATAACAGTTGAGTTCAGATCTGTCTTTTGTTTGTCACATATACTGTAGTATACATTACTTCCATTCATCCATCTAAGAACCTCTGTAGTCCAACTAGGGACCATTGTGTATTTATTCCAGTTTTTTTTTAATTATTTTTGTTATATTTTTTTATTCTATTTATATCTGTTTATATTATATTTTATTTCTCTCTCTCTTTTTTTCCTTATCATATTGTATTTGTATCTTTTAAATATGCAGCCACTGGAGAAACAATGTCCTTCGGGATTAATGAAAATCTTATTTTATCTTATCTTTTGCAAGTGTGGTTCACACGCTCATTCACACACTACAGGCAATTCGGGAACGCTAACCTGCATGTCTGGGAGGAATCCGGAGTACCCGGAGAAAACCCACCATGCAGTCTCCATGCACATACACCCCAAGGTGGGAATCGAACTCAGAACCTGGAGGTGCGAGTCGACAGTGCTAACCTTAAGCCTCAATATACATTACTGCAAAGTAAAAAAAAATTTAATCTTCTCATATCCTTGCTTTAAGAGTAGGCTGCTGTTAAAGTGCAGGGTCAGCCATTAATGGCACCCCTGGAGCAAACAGGGTTAAGGGCCTTGCTCAAGGGCCCAGCAGTGGCAACCTGTCAGAACTAGGGCTCGAACCATCAGCCTTCCGATCAGTAACCCAGAGCCTGATTCATATCTTGACCCTCACTAGACAGGGACTAAGGACGGATAAATAAAGAAATAACCTTAATGATTTGTACAGTACAATGCTGCATATTCATGGCAGTTGTTTGTCCCGCGAGCATCTGCATAAAGGTAAAATCCTCCCACTCGTTTTTTTTCCCCCAGTCCTGGTGATATCTCTAGTCTGAAACTTGTATTATCTGTATAATTTATTCATATTTAGTTACATCTCGGTTACAGTTCTACATTATTTCTCTCCAGGGCTCTGCAACAGAACACTTTTTATATCACAAGAAATAAAAAATAAATAAATAAGTAACATGATAAAAAAAAAAAAAAAAAGAATCCTCGCCAAGAAGTTTGAATGTCATGTTTTGATTTTCTTTTTTTATAGTGGGTTTATTGGCAGGTTTGCTGTGGAAAAAGAAACGCGACTGTTGATTGACTGGCAGTTTGCACATTATCATGTTACTTAAAAAAGGCCCGTTGTGAATGTGATTAAGTATTTGCCAGAATCCGAGTTTATTCCGCTATTAGAGTATTTTGTTCTGTACATGTAAACATCCTCATTGAGCTGCTTGATATAATGAGTGCACGCCGTGCGTACTGCATTAATTTCTTACTAACTAACTAACAAACACTGAGGCTTGGTGAGTAAGCATGAAGCATAAAGCATGAAGGACACATTAGTGTTAGGAAAATTCAAGATGAGGGGAAAAAAAAAAAAGAGGGGGAGACAGAACCCGAAATGCTTATTATGTTACAAGAAAGGTCATCTGGTCCCTATTACGAAAGCCACTGACTCTCCCAAAAGTTGATTAAACACAAACTCCAGCAGTAGGTATCAGTGATGGAGTAAGAAAATGGAGGGCCCCATTTCATTACCACATCTCTCAGAATCCGGACACTGGTGAGCAACGACTGCGTTTTATGACACTTTTATATTGGGTTTAAATAACTTCCTCCTTGAAGTCGCTTCGACAAGGGGAACGCGAGTCGGTAATAAAGAAATCCGCAAAACTATTACTGGAGGAAGAAACTTTAATACCGAATATCTCTTAATGACAGCGTTCCAATTAGAGCGGCTGCATTTTCCCTTCTAGCCGCGAGTCAAAAACAAAACAAATAAAAGCAGCCCGATTTAGAAAGCTTATTAGCCTTCCAGTCCCATAGCAATTAAAGCATTACAGCTCCAGAACTTCTGTGAGCCTCCGACGGAAAAACATTGAGGTGGTCCTGACTTTAGAGGTGGTCTGGTGCCGTGTGTGTGTGTGTGTGTGTGTGTGTACACTGTATGTGCGCGTGTGTGTGTTTTTACAGCTCCAGCATCCAATGCAAACACATTTACTGTAATTCACGGACTGTTTTGTATGTCAGAGTTGTAACGCCGAAAAGATTGCGTGTAAATGAGGCACGTTTTTTTTCCGGCGGAGAGCTGATGCCTTGACGCACTATACACCCTCTGACTCAAACACACACAACACACTTAAAGGGAGGGTTCACAAAACAAGAGAAAAAACAACAACCCAATTTACCAAATTGTGTCATTAAAGCAAATGTCAATCAGCAAAGACGTGTGTGGTGTGTGTGACATTTTGCTTTTTTAGTTGCGCACTTGAGCTAATGGTAGCTTATTGTAGTCAAATTAGTTTCTTGCTTTGTAATCTCACTCTTAAACAGAATGAGTTTGTATGTAACACTAATTGTACAGTTCTGCCTTTTGAAGCCCGGAATGATGCCGAAGAACCAAGTGAATTTTCCAAGATGGCTGCCTCCTTAATTCCACAGTATGATGACATTATGTTTGGAGATTCTGGTGAATCGTAGACGTTTTGTTTGATCCTGAGCTCTGGTTTGCGTGTCTGTGTGGAGTTTCCCATGTTCTGCTCTTGCCTGTGTAGCTTTCTTCCAGGTTCTCCAATTTCCTCCAACTGCAGAACCACGCTAATAGGTAGATTGGCTACTCTATATTGCCCCTAGGTGTGAAATGGACTCGATTTGGTATGGGCTAACTCCCATCTGGGATGATTTCCTGCCTCACACCCAGCGTTCCTATAATAGACTCTAAGACTAAGTTCAAATTACCAGCCTGAAGTGGCTCAATTCCTATTTCATAGCCTAATGGGACACAGATCAGATTTTTTAGGGCCGTCTGAATGCGCAAATCTTTCATATGTCCTAGATTGGATGCATATCCGATATGTGGTCATGCGACTTGAACGAGAACAGGCAGATCGACTTTTGTGCCTCTGCATATGCGTGGGGCCGCTCGCTGATCGGGATTTCATAGCGGCGATAGCTCCTGAAACGGCTGAAGCGAGACATCTGGCTTTCTTTCTTCCTCTGGACTGCAGACGACTAACTGCTTGCCGTGCTCCAGAGCATCATCCTAAGCATATTTGTTGCTAAAATTGCATCAGTTGTTTGAAATAAATGAGTGGTTGCACAAATTCATGATGTGTTTTAACCCAGATGGCGCGAGCAAAGACTTATCGATGTGCTTTTCAGAGGACAGACGCGTCCACATTAGAGTCAGATAAAAGTCACTTGTAATTATGAATGTGAACCATCATGACATGCAAATCCAATCTGACCAAAAAATTGGAATTGAGCAATGTGGATTGTGATGTAAACTCAGTCTAAATCCACACCAATCGTGAGCAGAATAAGGGTGAGGAAAAGAAGGGAAGGAAGAAAGGAAGGAAGAAAACAACATGGGCAGGGAAGAACATAAAGGGTGGGAAGGAAGGAAGGAAGGATGAGGAGGGAAGGAAGGAAAGAAGGAAGGATGAAAAGGAAGGAACAAAGGATGAGGAGGGAAGGAAGGAAAGACATAAAGGATAAGACGGAAGGATGAGAAGGAAGGAAAGATGAGGAGGGAGGAATGAGGGATGAGAAGAAGGAAAGGAAGAAAAGGCAAGAAAAAAGGAATGAAGGATGAGAAGGAGGAAAAGAAAGACGGTAGGACATAAAGGATAAGAAGAAAGAGAATGAAGAAAAAATGAGAAGGAAAGAATGAAGGATGAGAAGGAGGAAAGGAAGAAAAGGCAAGAAAGAACATAAAGGATGGGAAGGAAGGAAAGAAGGAAGGAAGGATGAGAAGGAGGAAAAGAAAGAAGAAAGGACATAAAGGATAAGAAGAAAGAGAAGGAAGGATGAGAATGAAGTAAAAATGAGAAGGAAGGATCGAAGGATGAGAAGGAGTAAAGGATGGAAAGGCAAGAAAGAACATAAAGGATAAAAAGGAAGGAAGGAAAGAAGAATTGTGTCTCTCAGAAGCTTAATTTAAGGAATGTTTTCTATATTATCCTCAGAGTTTTAGTGCTAATTTTAGACACCAGCCATGTCTTGATTGATCTTGTTTATTGGGATGTGAAATTTCAGTTTTTCATGAAAGAGTTCTTCACTGGACAAAGCCAGCGCAAGAACCGAATTAAACCCGTGTCAGACTGAAAGCATAAAAGATCCCACTGTCCCACTTAGAGACAGAAGGAATGTGCTTTAATGCAGTGTTTTTGTGTACAGTAATTGTGGGAGATCGGCGTGTGAAATCACTGGATTCGGAATTTCACTTTGCTGTGGTTAGTTTGGTAACCACTCCATACCTTTTACACTCAGATGTTAGTGATTCTACAATCAGGGTGTGTCCCAGTGAGATTACAGTTCTACTGTACATTTTATGTCATGTACTGGGAAACAAACCTGTGTTCATCTTTCAGATTTCTTTAATAAACACATTAATAATCTAATTATAGGATTTGTAAAACAGCATCGGTCTTTTCCAGGACACTATAGCTAGACTTTATGTTTAAATTCGATCATTAAAATTTCTTGAATAGTTATATAATATTTTAACAATTTGTGTATTCATATGTGAATAAATGTCATACTTGAAACATCTACAGGAACAAATGCAGGAAGCTGATTATCCAAATTTCCTCTGAATGTCAGTGGAAGAAGAAAAGTTAGTTAACTGCTCTTATATTATTATTTTTAATGATAAAGTGCTACTGATGAACTTCCTTTACAACTATGTAACCAAAATCCAGCATAAGTAAATTATCCTTACTTAAATTAATCTAACCTCTTCATTTTTTAATGCTTGACCTCCAGGGTCAAGGGTTCGAGCCGCGCCTCGGGTCCTGTGTGCACGGAGTTTGTTATCATGAGATGGTTTAATACATATTTTACCAGGTAAATTAATGTTTTTTGTACTCTTTGGTGAAACATCACCTAAAAAAACACATGTCTAAAAAAAAAAAAGTCATATTTTTATTTACACCCACCCCCAAAAAAATGAACACATACTGCATTTCTTTCAGCATGAACGCATACAATGAGTTACACTCTCACTAGTGTAAAGCAAGATAAAATATATTTTTAAAAGTCTTTCAGTTTTGAGATGCTGGAAAGATGCTGGAACGAAAGCTGTGAGCCACAAGGGGGGGATAGCACTGCTCACACACTTCCATTAGCGGTCAACTGGCGGCTCAGCGGTCACGGCTTTGTTTTGGGCTGCCGATCAGACGGTTGTGATTTCAAATCCCTGCGCCACTTTCAAGCGAGATTCTCCGTCTTTATCTACTATGAACTATTTCGAGTGAATATGAGCATCAGATGAGCAGGTCCTAGAAAAATAAATAAAAGAATCTCTTTGTTCAGACACACAGCTAGACTAACGTAGTGTGCACGCACCCGTATAATATAACCCCTATCATATGCTGGTCCGAATTCCAGTTAGCATCATGCACATATTTGCTAGTTAATGGCAAGCCTCGACATATTCAGGGGCAGCGAAATATCAAATCACACAACACAGTTGTATACGACGTGGTGCTTTTTTTTTTTTTTTTTTTTTTTTACCAGCATAAATCAAAGTTAGTAGATATGTCTGGCATTCTCCATAATTATACAATGATATGCTATCAATAGTTGGCAAAGCCGGTGGGAGTGCAGTTAATGCCGAAATGTAACACAGATCACAGTTGGTCTCAGCATGTTGAGTTGGCAGGCGTCCAGGAGCGGGACAGGTTTTCTCTTGTGTACATGGGAAAATGCAGCCTTTCAAGCGAAGTCAAAACTATAGGAGGCTTGATCCGTTCTGTTTCTTTTTTTCTTTTTTCTCTCTCTCTCTCTCTCCTTCCCCACACTTTCTTTTTTTCTTCTTTTGCTGACTGACCAAGCCAGTTCCAGAGCAGAAGCTGTGGTCTAGTGATTATCTCACGCCCTCTCACACACATACACACACATACACACACACATTCCAGGTGCTGATTAGACTCTCGGGCATAAATCATACTTTCGGCTCCTGAAGGCAACACAATGAAGTATATTTCCTTTCAGATGCGTTACTTCATACCTGTATAGTATGAGTGTAAATGGCCTGCGATAGAGTCGAGTGGTGATGAGATGCCTCAGGCCGTCTCTCTCTGTAATGATGTTCCGAAATGATACCGTACACACATATACTCATTAGGGAAATCAGGGCGGGTGTATCATAATGACAAACACTTCGCCGAACATCTCGTTCATGTCCCAGAGTGTTATCCGTCCTCTCATATTTCTTATGCGCCATGGGCCAACGGAGAGTCGGCGACATAAAGGCGCAGGTGTGCGTCTGTTCTCCCCCCCAGGTTTCTTTGTGCCTGCATGTGTAACAAGGTTTAAAAGCTGCTGGTCAATCTTTTTTGCACGTCTTTTGTTTGGACGGCGTTGACAGAGCAAACCAGCAGGGAGAAATGTGGACATGGAGGCTGTCTGCTGCTTTAAATGGGTTGAAAATGTTTTGTAGGGGAGTAATGGGGGCTGGTTGGGTGTCCAGGGGCTTAAGGATGGGAAGTTCGGCTGCGGTGGGGCAGACTTTTTTTTTTTTTTTTTTCGTTTTTTTTGTACGGCCTGGATAAAGAAGTCTTTTGAAAGGTTTGGAGTTCAATAGCAGTGGCGGCAGCGGCACACAGTCAAAGCCAATGGGGCAGGGTTACACACTGCAGGGTGGAGAAGCAACCATCTGAACTGAAATGTGAAGATATCATGATATTTGTCTGTCTGTTAGTTTGTGGTAGCATGGAAGTAAAATTTGTAAAAAATGAAGAGAAGAAGTATAACTTGGTGAGAATGTGACCTTTCAATCTCAAGTGCCTCGGAGAAGAACTTAAAAGAAACATCTGGAATCCTAAAACTTTTCAGAAGAGTATGAGGTTTGTAATTTTTACTGTACAGAGTGCAAAGGAAACATGCGGTGGGGGTGGGGCATGGGGTAGTAAACAGGAAGTAGTCCTGGGTGAGGAACAGCACTACAATTTCAAACGACAATACGCATAGTGTAAAACAGGGCATCATCTCAGCCAAGTTGTACAAACAAGTGTTAGAAAGGTAGACTGCAAAAGAGACGCAGGCAGCACGGTGGCTTAGTGGTTAGCACTGTCGCCTTGCACCTCCAGGGTCCGGGTTTGATTCCCGTCTCTGTATGCATATCATTTTTATGTTCTCTTGAACATGAAAACTCCATGATAAGATGGTTTCCTCCAGGTTCTCCGGTTTCCTCCCACAGTCCAGGGGTTGATTAGGCTGATTGACATTTCCAAATTACTCGGAGGGTGTGAGTGTATGGATGTGTGCCCTGCAATGGACTGGCACCCCGTCCAGGGTGTACCCCGCCTTGTGCCCTAAGTCTCCTGGCATAGGGTCCAGGCCCCCCATGAAGCTATATTCAGGATAAAGTGGTATAGATGATGAGTGTGTGAGAGTAAGTGTGGTAGAACATCCAAAGAAAATGTTATATTGTTGTGGCTATAAACACTCATTCTATTGAAATTAATAGTACAGTAATTAAAAAAAAAACTTGCAGAAACCAGTAAAAGCACAAAGCCGATTGTCCTGAAGACCTAACTGTGGTGGAAATCTTGTAAAACTGTTTGTGGCGTCTCCTTCTGTAACATTGCATGAACATGTCCCACCAAAAGACTTTAGCAGCATCGCCTTGCACCTCCAGGGTTCTAGTTCGATTCCCGCCTCGGGGTCTGCTTGCATGGACTTTGCATGTTCTCCCCCGTGCTTGGTGGGTTTCCTCCGGGTACTTTCCTCTGTGCTTGGTGGGTTTCCTCTGGAGATCCTACCACAGTCATACAATAGGAATAAATACAAAGTCCCATTGGCCTCCACGTTCTCTACTGTAGTTGGACTAGAAAAGTTCCTAGACGGATGGAACAGAAGCCTTACCCAGAGCAATAATTATGCATTTTTGCCACTAAGTTGCTGTATTATGTGAACTTTCCATTTATTCCATACGCCTTCCTATGAAATGCTACAGGAGAAATGCTGCTGCAAAACTAGTATCAGAGTCACACTGATTCACTTTCAGATGTACAGTTATGTTAGTTTGTTTCTTTCAAAAGCAAAATCCCTGAAACTCTAGTCTGTCAGCTGGTCACTTAATTCCATTTATAATGTCCATTTTGCGGCATGTTCCTCAAGACACGGTGTCCGTTCCCGCCGTATGCATGTCTGTAGAGAAAAATACACATAATACAGGTGTAACAGATAGAGCTCTGATTTCAGGCACTGACATCTGCTGTACTTCATACACTTGGTCTGCGGCTATTATTCTTTATTTATTTGGTCGGTGTTGAAAATGCAGTGGAGGACAGCCAGCCCAAACAGTGGAGACGGTGCGCATATGCGTGAAGAAGGACAACAAGGTAAGTGTTAACAGGCGTCCCTCTGATGGTCCACACATTGCCAGCTGGCTTTGATAAACTGCCTTTTTTCCTTTTCTCCCATTCTCCCACAGTGATTTTCTCACTCAGACTGGGGGCCATTTATAGCCGTGTATAAGGATCACAGATATCTCTAACCACAAAACAAACTGAACTTTAAAACAAAGCTCTTTTGAACAACTACGTGACCTGTAGGACTGCTTGTAGGGTAACTGAGAGAAAAGGTCAAAGCTGGAGTAGAGTAAGAACATAATTCTAAGAAACCTGATTGAAAGGATTCCCTGGAGCTTTGCTTGGAGATGTTCAACTGGTTGTAGGTTATTGTATGGGAGAAGAAAAAAAAAAAACAGGAATGTTAACTGCCATAAACAGGACCTGTATTTCATTTACATAAGACATAAACATGTCTGTACCTGCTTTTATTAGAAAGAAGTCTTAACTCATACCAGCGATGACGGTTCTTACTGTAATGTAACACATATGACACTTTTTTACCCATTTAAAAAACATATATAAATATATACAACATATATAAATACCATAAACATCTTTTGGCAACCTAGTACCTTGAAGAATTTAAAAGTACTTTCACCCCTGTTAATTACACTATTTTTGGTCGCCAGCACCTTTTAAGTCGCAGTTAGTTAGTTCTGCCGGTCACGAAAGGATGTGTGTTGCTGGAGCAAAAAAACTGGTTAAGTTACGTAAGAAATTATATTCTATTGATAATAAATAATGTTTATGTAACTGTTAACTGATTTTTCTACCCATCCCGAGGCATCTGGAGATTATGCCAGCTCCACTAGACAAAGGCCAACCCTGCGAAGATCCTAAGGCATCCAGAGAAGGTCCAGCTTGCCCATAATAAAAATAAATTTCCAAAATGGTAGTAAACATCATATTGTAACCATACACTAATAAAGAGCGTGAATCCTAAAAGGGGAACCTTTAAACCCTAAACGTTGGATCCCTTCAAATACTAATATGGTCTGAAGTGAGAATCTTATGAAGAAAAGATCCCTTGAGTTACCTTCTTTTTTCAAAGTGTTGTAGTTACTTTGTATAAGCATTAGAACCTTGACTGATAAAGAGGCTCGTTTTAAGACTGAAGTTTAATCAACCTGGAGGATTAGTGGGTTACGTACACCAATCAGTCATAGTAAAACCAAAACAAATATTTTTATAGATGTATGGGCCCAATACTGGGTGGGTTGCCCTTGGGCTGCTGGGGCAGCTCTGGCAGCACTTATGCCTTAAGACATGTCTCCAAAACCTCTGGGGTGTGCTTGTGTTTTGGCACTGGGATGTTAGCAGCAGAGCCTTTGAATGCTGTAAGTGGCAAGGTGGGGCCTCCATGGATCAGACTTGGTTATCGAGCACCTTCCATGGATGCTCAGTAGGATTATTAACTGTGGAATTTGGAGGCTGGGTCAATAACCTTGAACTTTTTGCTTCATTGGCTTTTCTGTGGGATTGGACCAGACAGTCTGGCTATTGGTTCCCACAGCCTTGGGTGCCTATTATCCTGTCACCAATTTACTGGTATAAAATTTATAATCAATGATATTTAACTCACCCGAATTGCTGTATATGTCTACTGATTGACAAGCTGTGATTTCAGATCCTACTACTATGATCATTAAACCTCAGGTGCATTTTGCAGCTTTGGGTGAAATTGTCAGCTGAACAAACCAAATGTCAAAATGATGCAAAAGAACCCAGAACACTGGAACAAAATTTAAGCACCAAAACGAGAGATCTTTCACCCTCGTTCAAAACCAGGCCCAGAGAACGAGAATGGTCTTTTAACCTTGTCAAATAGGGTTTCATTACTAGTCACTCTAAAGAGTGACCATATGACCTCATGAAAAAGGGACAAACATCTCAGCTGGTCTCTGTGGAGCGAGTGGGGAAGGCCTGTGTGCTTTAATATCCCCCTCGATTGCGGATGTGACACCTTATCTCCAAAGATGACAAAGAGAGACATAAGACGGGGCCGGATGGAAGCGCCGACAGTAATTGATGGGATCAGATAACAAGCAAGCTATGAGGATCTTTTGAATGCTTTGTCACACCACCATCGTGGAAGGAAAATGGATAAGACAAATGAAGATGTCAGATACTGTATCTAAGAGTCGTCACTGCAGGCCAGCTGGTGTGTTTACGTCTCAGCAAGGTCACTGAGGAGCGGCGGTATGTTCTGTCATCTCCATCAACAGCTCAAGGTTGCTTCTGAAGACAGGACAGATTGCATACACTTGAAACTGTCAGTGTATATCAGCATATATCTGTGTGTGTATATATATGGTAATAGTTAATATATACTTGGATCTATGTCCAGTATCAAAACGAAATGATAAAACTGGCATAAAAATATTTCAATTTCCATAAGAAATAGTGTCTATAACCTATATATAGGATATTACCATTTATCCCAACATAAAATGTATTTAAGATTTGGTTTAATATAATATTTTAAATATATTATTTCTTAATAATTCTAAAGTCAGGCAAATACATTTAACTAGAATTTCCGGGAGAAAGGCATGGTTGGGCATCTCTACCACCACAACCCTGAATCGAACTAAGCGGTATAGATGATGGATGGATGGATGGATGGATGGATGGATGGATGGATGGATGAATGGATGGATGGATGGATGGAATTTTATATTCTTGGGTACAGTGAGTAACAGGTTTTTGTCTCACACTTCCTCGGTTCTTCAGTCAATTATGATGTCCATGTGGGGTGTCATCATGTTCTCCAGGTTCCTTCAAAAAGAATGGCAAATAGATTTAAAGAATGACAAATAGATAGAGATCTACTGTAAATTGCTTCTAGGGGTGCAGGGGTGTGAATGTTTGATGGATTACTAAAAATAAACGAATGCGTAAAAATATTACTTACTGTAGGAATGCCATAATTATTTAAGAAATATAATTACATAAAATTGTTTTAATAAAAAAAAATAAATAAAAAAAGTTAATGGTAGTCCTCTGATAAAGCTTAATTATTATTTCTATTAATTAGAATCATTTACGCATGTTTATATATTGTGTTCTAACATCTTTAGGTTTTTATAAACTGAACAGTTTTCCGTCGCAAATGCGTCCTTAATGTGTTCCCAGAACCGTGGCTATTAATCATAGTTCTACAGAGGTGGACACCGTGATAAAAGTGATATAAACCTTCAGTTCTGACAACGATAACTACTTACAATAATTACATAAAGCTTAGAGCATCCATCACAATCACATATCACTTTAAGAATCCAGTATGAAATCGAGCAGAGACGAGATGCTATGATTATGTCAGATCAGTAAAGAGTTATCACACTTAAAGCATTATTAATATTTCTCAGTTCTGTCATGTACTAAATACTTTTTTAAATGTATTTATTAAATGTTGATAATAAGCAGCAGAGTGGGTATTAAGGTGGCACTGCGGGATAGCGAAACTAGGTTCTATGGAGTTTTGCATGTTTTCACGGTGCCTGCTTGATGTCCTTCTGGGTTTTCCTGTAGTGTAGGTACTCCACATTGCCTCTAGGTGTTAATGTGTGTAGTGGGAGAGACTGGCGTCCCATTGAGGGTGTATTAGCATCTCATACACATTTATCCC
This sequence comes from Clarias gariepinus, assembly GCF_024256425.1. NCBI lineage: Eukaryota > Metazoa > Chordata > Actinopteri > Siluriformes > Clariidae > Clarias > Clarias gariepinus. Next base: position 16,986,998 of record NC_071126.1, on the reverse strand, counting down.
AGGATACGATCTGTGTCTACTAAAACTTTTATTAAAGATGAACAAATGAATAAAATAAACAAGCACTTATGATTATCTCTTATAAAAACCATTTTTAAATCATCCTGTCAGTCACATTTATGATGGCCCAGTAGATGAATGATGGCCCAGTGTTGGCCCAGTGTTTCCTATTTTCATCTGGCCCGCATACCACCTCGGAATGACGGCTATGAACTCATCCGGATCTGGCTGCCAGAACACAGCCACAACTCAGCCTTGATGAGACCGTATTTCAGGCACGATATGGAGCAGAACTTACACTTGGGCCATTTTTGGCTTAAAATTGAAATGCAGCACATGCATTAGATATGGTTGGTTGCATTCGAGACGTTTTTGGCTTTGATTGCAAATACTGCAAAAACCTTAAATATGGCTGCGTAAAGTTAGGCCACTTTTGGCGCGTTTTTTTTTTTTTTTTTTGCCACTTGCCACTGCTATAACTGGACCTTGTGTGTCTAAACTTGGCCATATTTGGTCCTAAATAGTCTGCTACTGTTCCCTACATATGTGTAGTATTCTCCTATTTCTCTATTCTTTCTAACAATGCCTGCCCAAATAGAAAGGAACTGCATGAAAAAATAAATAAATAAATAAATAAATAAATGATAACTTGAATGAGATCTTCATTAAAGTAGGGCACAAAAAAAAAGTCAAATGTATTACTCCTAGGAGGTAATTAAATAATTCTGTCTTTCCTCCTCGGCCCCTTGTTATGTGATTGTGCGAGCATCCTTTTGAACAGTTCCTGAAATTATCATTAAACCAGCAAGCCTCTGCTGTTTTTGTTTCTTTTTATAATTTAACTTTTGATTTCCCCTCTCCTGCTGGAGTCTCTGTCTGTCTCCGGAGAAGCTTGGCTGCTCTACTTACGAGGAACGCTCTTTCTTAGAGAGAATCCCTGCGTAGATGGTTATTATGCAGACAGTGAAAGAAGCAGCGAGGGACACGTTTCAGCGTGCTGCTCTTGGCTTCTCGTGGTCCCTACTGAGAGGGAGGACTCTTGATTTGAGGAAACAAGGCAATGGCAAAAAGTTGCCGTCGTCTCATTTGGTTTCTCGCTATCAGTATATAACGGCCGATGTTACCATGGAGGAAGTGAAGACGTGTGGCATCACGAGCATTGTCTCACATCACCATGTCCACCATATCGTCCAGCATAGATGATTAGGGTTAGGTGGACTTGTATACATCATTTACTGTTATGAAAACACTATTATAAAAAGGTAAAACCTTATAGAAAAACATTTTATTTCTATTATACTATGGGGCGAGCATGCTGCGCTTACTCTTAGCCGACTCTTTCATTCAAAACCACACAAATCTCTTCTTCTGGCATTTATTTGTTTCTTTGTGTAATTTGAACTTGATTGGATTTAGTCAATTTACCTTCAGTTTGAAAAAAATCTGTCTTTGAGAAAATAATCCTTCCCTTTCATTGTACTTCCATGTTCAATTGTCTATCACATGTGCCATCTGAGTGAGTACTCATGACGTTTTATGGACGCGCCAGTGAAGGGCCTGTAAAGACATCATCCGCATTGCACACAAAACCCCGGCTGCATTTCACAAAATGTAATCATCCCTGACTGTCACTGATAGAAAGGATGCATTAATCTACATTTCTGTGTATTTTTGAAGTAAATCTTGGTAATAAAAAGCTATCTGCTTATAGCAAAGAATAAAATCCGCAAAAAATATTTATTTAGACGAAATTGATATTTCAGTGTTGCCAATTGTATAAAAATGTAGTGACATTTAAAGTCGTTCGTGATTTATTTTTACTTTTTTTTTTTCAAACCTAAGTTAATCAAGAAAATTTCTAAACACTTTTTAATATTTTAAAGCTATATAAGGAGCGTTCAAGGCAATCCTGCTGCAGTTGTTCCTCTGAACGTTCAGTGAGTGGAACTCTTGAAAATTCTTAAGCACATAATTTGTCACCAACTTGTGGAGGAGACGCATCTGTCTGTGGGGACTGTACACACAATCATTCACTAACACTTGCACATTATAGGAACTCGGCTGGGGTTTAGAGCCACCTGCCGCATACAGTACGGTCCTGACCTCACTCAAGTCATTTCCACATGTTTAAGCAATTAATGGAGTTCCTGGGAGGCCAGCGTTTCAGACGTAAAGGAGGCAACTTTCTACCTGGAAGGTATCTAAGCGCTAGTGAAACACTGGGATAAGTGCATCAGTGTGGCAGGGCATTATATAGAGAAATAAAGGGAGGTTTCACTTTCATAATCAAAACCAAAAGTCCCGGTTTGACTTGAACACACCTTGCAATAGAGTTTTGTAAATGTGCACATACTGTAAGTTATGGATTATTATTCCATTACAATAAATAAAAGAAGTTTTACTTCTTCATGAATAGGTAGAAATCTATTATTTTCTGTTGTGTCCTGATTGTACTCAGAAAATCCTCTCTTCATATTGTTATATTTTGAAATGCATATAATTATCAATTAATTAATATGCAAATGAGTCAGTGACCTCATTGGTGAATTACCAGCACTCTGGTGACTTTTTGAGCATGCATTTGCTTCTTTCCCCGAAAGAACTGTCAATCTTGGATGGGCTTAGCCCTATAAGTCAGAGTACGAGTTCAAATTCCAGGACGATGACAGAACAAACCACGGTTGGGCCCTAATCCGCACTGTGTGCTTTGACTCTATTTCAGATTGAATTTGCGTTGGATAAAAGTGTCCATCATATCAATAGATAAAAATAAAATGGCAGACATCAGCAAATCAAAGCTACCAGACTTACAATTAATGTGGCAGTTATTCTCAGCTCAATCCTCCAAACAGTAGAGATGACAACCTATATTTTTTGCTTTTGCCCTGAGCTGGGTGGGTCGGGTTAGAACGAAGTGATACGTGTCCGCCTGGCGGTCCCTCTGGATCGCTTTGAACGCGCTAGACTGAATGAGCTGTGAGTTGGGGGGAAAATCTTTAAGTCCAGTTGTTTTGACTTACTAAGGCCAGACATTGAAATGGACATGGACAACTGAAGAGCTTCATCCATCCTGACAAGGAGCTAACAGCAGCCTTTTCTCTGTCTCATTGATCATGGCACATGCTCGCCTTAAGTGCTCTGGCTATGACAGAAAGAAACAATGGCAGTCTCATGAAAGTCAATATTTTAATAAACACCAGCTGCATGCAGTCACTCCTGTCTTCAGCTTTATGCGGTGATCGTCCTGACAGGCCACTTGCTGAACCACTTGGAAGGAAAATGGAGAATTAAATCAATGAGTGTAGGAGGTGAAATTGAGGCAGTGCTCCAACTATGGATGCAAAAAGGCAACTACAGTATATAATCACTTTTTATATAAAACAGATTCGAACAAGCTGTTGACTCCTGAGGGATTTTCATATTACCCGTTTGAGGTACACTTACTGCATTTGTAAAGAATGCATACAATTATGAGCTTTCAACATGCACCATAAGGTGGTGTCATACAAAGTGTTGGTATCTGTACGTCACAGTTTTAAAGGCCACATTTATAGAAAATGTTTAATATTCCATAAACTGAGGATCTCCTGGGATACAGTATTAACAAAAAAAAACACAAACAAAAAATGATTCAGTTCTACAACTGGAAATGTCTTATTGACAAGAGAAACCAGATGAGAATGGGCAGGCATGTTTGAGGTGACCAGATGTGTACAGTAACTCGAATAACCACTGTTTACAATCATGACGAGCAGAAAAGCATCTCAGAAAACAAAGCATGCTGAATTCTTGAGGTCGATGGGGTACAACAGCTGAAGACAATATTGGATTTGTATACTTTCAGCCAAGAACAAGAATCTGAGGCTACAGTGGGCACGGCGTCACCCAAACCACAAACTTACTTAAAAAATTATACAAACATACCCTTTTTCCCATCTTTAGTTGTCCAGTTTCGGTAGGGCTGTGTGTGATGTTCCATGAGGGATAGGACTCTGTGGTGTGTCTCATATTTATTCCAGTGGTTAATGGAAAAGCAACACGGCCCTGAACTTGATAAACAAAAACAGACAAGAATATGTTTTTTTTTTATTTTTTATATTTGGTTCTTCAAAAGACAAAGACCATAGTGCATATGTAGTATGAAAAGAAGACATTGAACCACAACACACACAAACTAAAAAAAAAAGAACAATAAAAAAAAACAATGATGAAGAAGAGAATAAATGAGTAATTAAAGAGAAAAAGGCCAGTGACAGAAGACAAAGACGGAGATGGAGCAGAAGAGAAAGATCAGTTTTTAATTAAGATTTAAATGTCCCTGATTTGAAATTTTTTTTTTTTTTTTTTCAAAAAGTTACCCCAGGTTTCACCCCAAACATATCTGTTAGCACTCCAGCTGAAATATCCTTCACGTAACACATTTTTATGCCTTAAACTACTATTATTTCACCCCTCCTGCCAATGCACCATTTCAGTGTCTATGCAAATTTGAACTGATACTCTAAAGAAGGTGAACGTTCCGTAAAGAGAATCATTACTGGTGACGAGCGTGAGAGTAAACAGCGGAGTATGGAACGGAAACATCTTTAATCTCCGACCGAGAAAACGTTCAAAAGTCGACCATCAGCTGGAAAATTCTCAAGGGTCAGAAGTATTGGAACATCATCAGGAAAAGGTTCGACAATCAACAGTGCTCGTTACAGTGAGACGCTTATTAACAAGCTGAAGCCTAAACAGAGAGGACTGCTCTCAAAGGGTGTTGTGATCCTGGGGTACGTGCACACGTGTGTGTGTGTGTGTGTGTGTGTGTGTGTTACCACATTGTTTACACCACGAGGCTCTATGTTGGATTCATGCCTCAGGTCTGTGCGCATAGAGTTTGCATGTTCTCCACCATGCTTGGTGGGTTTCCACCTTTTCTTTTAAGCTACATCATGTCATTAATTAACCATAGTTGGTTCTTTTCCTATATACAGTATATCTTTCTCAAGTTTTAAGTCTGCATTAAAAAAAATGGTTCAGAAAGCTGCTTTTTTTAACGCATTTGAATAGAACTATAGACCAAGTCCTCCATCATCGTATCTGAAGACTACTTGAATCAAGACTAATTTGACAATTGTTCATTGTTAAACGTTGTGTTCGCCAATAAAGAGTATATATATATATATATATATATCAGACAAAACCTTTTAGTTTTAGTCGGACCAATGTGAAAGAAAAGGAAAGACCAGACAGTCTGGTCAGGATGTTCTGATACACCATGATCGCTCAAAGGTGTGATGAGATCTGAAATGATAAAATATAATACATTCCTCTCACTCACTCAGTCAGAGCAGACTGAGGAAAAGCGAGGTCGCTTACCTGTAATTACGGTGTGTCTTGCTCTCCTTCGCGGGCCTGCAGCCAGCTTTGCTGCGCTTTTATGGGGATTCTGGTCTTTTCTTGTGGTCGTCGTGTTGCAATTAAAACTGTCTCCAAGCTTTGGGTGGCAGAGGCGCTGAGGCAGACACGGCTAAGAGAACCGTCTCCCTGCAGGCTATGGGAAAAGCATAGAAAAGGAAAAACACACTTAATTACACTTGACAGGTAGCTATTAAAGTAGTTTTTTTTTTTTTTTTTTTCTTTTCGTCCAGACCTTGGAGGTCTTCACATAAGTCAATGAAAATATACATACAGAAGTAATGCCCACTGAGAACTGCAGGTTATAATTATTTCACAATCATATCAGAGGGTTACCTTGGTTAGCACTGTAGGTTAAGGAGTAATCAATTTGCTTTTTCGTCTCAGGTGTGTGTTGTAACAGATTGCCCAGGGAGTTTTTTTTTTTTTTTTTTTTAACGCCGACTTTGATGTGGAGTCTGTCTCATGGCGCCTGCGATGGGAGCCCGAGTAAACTTGGACCTCACTTTCTTCCCAGTTTATCAAGTGGCAGGGAGATCATCACACATCCAGCCAAAGACCATTACAATGGTCGTGTTGTATCCTCTGTCTCCATCTTCATCCGTCTGGAAAAAAAAACACCGGCATCCAATTTGACGGGTATTATACCTAAGATCCCAAAAAATTTTTTTTAATAAGGGATGAGCCAGAACTTGGCTGCCGCACTTCGCTCCTGTGTTTGCTTCTTAAAAACCTGTGTAATTAGACACATTTTTTCGGAATGACATGCAAATTTATTTCGCGATCGTAATTATGTTTGGTCTTAGTTTAATTTTACCATATGTCACCTCGTGCTTGAGAACCAAGATCTCATAATTTGTGAATTCACATAAATTCACATGAGTCGAAATAACTTTTGTGTCTCTAGCCTGATGTGTGACTTCTGTCATGTGAAATTTAACATCGTTCTCAGATGGGCTTACAGTTCCTGTGAGCCTAATGACTTAATGTTCATGCTGTGTATTTAATGTTATACAGTACTGTGCAAAAGTCGTGAGACACACCTCATTTCTTCATATTAAAGTAAATTAAATGATGTAGATGTAAATGAAAGAAATGGGAAAATATTTTTTACTGCGACAGGCTGCAAAGGGACTAAATATACAAGTAAACAATTATGTTGCAGCCTCAGCAGCAAACTCATTTCCCCTCTCGTCTCTCATTCCAACCTAATCATCCGTCTTCGAAAATAAAAAGTCCTTCAGGAAGCCTGAAGAACCGTTCCTCTATTCAATTGCTCTGATCTAGTCCTTTATCCATTATAATTTGACCCTTCTAACTGTAGATACATTTTCAATATCTTGCTACGATGGAGTGGAAGTGGGCGGCATACAGTATATTAGCCAGCAAGTGAACTTTTTTTTTCTGAAGTTGATGTGTTGGAAGCAGTAAAAATGGGCAAGCGTAAGGATTTAAGTGAGTTTGACTAAGGCCAGATTGTAATGGCTGGATGACTGGGTCAGAACAACACCAAATCTCCAGCTCTTGTGGGATGTTCATACCAAAATAGGAAGAAAAACTAGTGAATTGACAACAAGATCAAGGGTGGCCAAGACTCACTGATCCACATGGGGTGTGTATAGTCTGAAAAGATTAATGGTGGTTTTGATAGAAAGATCTCAGAACACACAGCGCATCATTGATTTGGTGGCTCAGTCGGTTAAGGCTGTGGGTTACTGGGTTACTGATCGGAAGGTCGGGGGTTCGAGCCCCAGCATCGCCAAGTTGCCACTGTCAGGCCCTTGAGCAAGGCTCTTAACCCTATCTGCTCCAGGGGCGCTGTAAGCTGACTGACCCTGCGCTCTGACCCCAGTTTCCTAATTGGGATATGCGAAGAAGACATTTCACTGTGCTGTAAAGTACATGTGACAAATAATTGAATCTTCTTCTTCTACTCAGAATTAGGCAGGTGGTCATAATGACATAACTGATGAACACTATGTAATTCCATGAACATAGACAAAAAGCCTCATGGAGAATATTATGGTATGGAACTCATAAATAGGGAGGTTTAATTTGAACTGATCATGAACTGTTCAGGCATGAACTGCTCCCTCTTTTGCTGTTCACTACTTACAAATGTTCAATAGACGCAATGAATATGTTTTTTAATATGGTTCTCGTTTGAACTCTTGGAAACCCAAAGGCTTGAGAACGTCTGCAGACTTGCAATCCGTTTGAACTTTTTTTTTTTTGTAGACGCTACAATTTGAGACATGAATGTAGACAGAGCATTTCCTCCTGCTTTAAATGTACTGTATACTGACCTGTCAGTCACAACTTAATGTCTTTTATGCAACACAGGAACTGTTCGACTCAGTTTAGGACTCCTTTATGTTTTGGGGCTGTCCCTTTTATCATTTGAGTATCGTAGCTCAAAGCAAAAGTGTTTGTCTCTCAGCTTCCCCCACCCTCTTACTTTTTAAAGTGACACTAATGAAACTGTCTAGCACAGCAATAATTTTTCTTTTTTTTCTTTTTTTTTTGCCAAATCGAAAGTTTAAAAAAAGCCTAATTCACAAGAAATCTACTTATTTTACTCCTGAACGTATGAGTTTCCAGTTTGTTCATTTGTTCCCTGCATTGACGCAGTATAGTAAGAATGCGGTTACTTCTGATATGATTGTTTACATTCACAGGAACTAAATCTGTGCACATAAACAACATGCACTACGCAGGAGAACCTGTGATATAAACCTTCTGATATAAACATCTATTCCTTTTATGTAGTGTGGGCGGGGCTAATTGTGTTTAGAGCTTTCAAACGCTTTCCTGTTGTTTTTTATTCGTTTTTTTATGTTTGTTAATCAACCTAGCAATTGAAAACAAACTAGCTAGCACATGCTAACCTAGCACTGTAGCAGACTGTAATAGTTCGTTAATTCTCATGGTTGATACAAATGTAGCTATGTTAATAAACATGTTTATTAACAAACAATAACATGGTTTAGCTGCTGTGGGAGGATCCGGATTGTTCCGGATATCAGTTACGTCACAAAAACAGTAAGCAAGTAACAAAGTACAAATATTGTATTACTGTTTTAAGGTTTTTTTTTGTATACAGTATCTGTTTCTTACTTGAGTAGTTTCCATATTCTGTATGTGATACTTTTTACTTTTACTCCCTACATTTAAAACACAGACCTATTAATTTTCCATTGGCGATAACACTGAAGTGCATTGATTATTTATAGGCTATATATATATATATATATATATATATATATATATATGAACATAGATTAAACGAGAGGTAGATTGGTTAGTAAACCAAAATGATTGACGGTTCCCTGGGCAGCAACCCCGCCCACTTGGTCCTTTTTCAAGCATCCCATATGGAACACTTGTTAAGGTAAGATTAGAAGCTGTTTAGCTAACTAGCTAACATACTGAGCAAAAGAGTTGTGAACTCATGAGTTTGGTATTAATTTTTAACAGGCTTATGAATTCTTGTCATTTTCTTTAAGCATATTCTTTCTGTATGCTTGCAGTATGCCCAACGTTAATTGCGTAGATGACTGTCAAAATACAGGGTGGGGATGATTGGAACTAGCAAGTTATGAAATATGCTAACAACGCTGCTCGGACCTTTTTTAATTAATGTCGTGGCATCATATTTAGTGCCGCAATTTCATTAGTATCAGTAACTTATTAATCTCTGTTGTATTTTTTTTATCATTTCTTGTTGTATTTTTTTATATTATTATTTTAAGGCATACTGCAAACCACTACAGCACTGACTATTACAGGCTGAATCCTTTATTTCTTTTTATTTATTATAAGATAATCAAAATTCTTGTTAGCATCTGAATTCACAGCTGCCTTGAAATGAAACTACAATCACGGCAGAGTGGCAGCTTGCACTGTTGTATGGTTGTCTCTTCTTTATCTATAAAACCCATTAATACTGGAAGTTATTCAACATCCTACTGTAGATGTAATGTTCTTTGTTCGACCATGTCTAAATAAAAAGATAAAAAATGATTAGCTTAACTTAAACATTTCTTTCTTTCTTTAATCCTTTCATGAACTTGTAAGGCACCTAAACAAATCATATGAATTGTACATTTATTATTTAAAACTAGCATCATTGGCAGGAAAAGAGTTTGTAGAAATAATTAAAAGGTTAAACCTAAAAAACAATCAGATGATATTGTAATCAGTGATATTATGATTTCAAGGTTAAAGCCCGTACATGTCCGCATGTCTTTCTGTACGGCAGAACTGTCTGTCTAACTTACGTATTAATGCAAAGAAATCAAATATATACGGTTGAGTATCTTACGCCTTGTTTACTACTACAGCTATAAACAGCATCAACTTTAATTGTGTTTAAAATACTGTTTCATTAACACAGTCAGATAGATATAAAGAAAAATCTGTTACTTTGTGGAGTACTTGCACTTTTGTTCCAAAGTATGTTTAAGAGCATATACTATACTTACTGTAGTAGACGTCCCTGAGTAGAAATTTGTAGTGGTACTTCTACTAGTAGTGGAATACATTTTTAGACAAGTATTTGTATTTTTAATTGAGTATTGAGTTTGTGTACTTCTGCCACCTCTGGACACAGGGTACAATATTAATCCATTTAACAATTTTAAATGGTAAGCACTGTCTTCATCGAGGATTGGGGGATTGCAACTGTCCTCTGATCTTTAAGCGTAGAGATTGCATGTTTTTGGTGGGTTTAACGCAGGTAAACAGGAAAAGAAGACCAAAGACATTGTTGGTTCCAAATTGGCTAAAGGTATGAAATTTAATGTTTTGATTATATTCTCAAACGTAAAAAAAATAAAAAATAATTAACATTGAAAATAATTATAATTTGTTATTTTATGCAACAGAATTGATATATAGCAATCAATATTTAGAAGTACTTTATTCTTCAAAGCCTGTTGGAGTCGGCTGTGCATAGAGACATCTGTCATATTCCATCTATCATGTTCTTATTCAATCCATGCCTGCTTGATTGCTTCCTGAAGATCATGTATAGAAGATGGTTTCTTGACTGCCTTCAACATCGTACAAGAGTTTTCTATTAGGCTTAGTTCTGGAGATGACCCAGGCCATGGCTGAAAATCCATTGTCACATAGCCAGTTTGTCACTGGTCTTTCAGGTAATTGGATGGATGGATGTGTGGATGGATGGATGGATGGATGGATGGATGGATGGATGGATGGATAAACATCACTCAACACAAGCTCCATTAGCAATGTCTATCTATATAAATGGTGTTGCATGTACTTGCTAACTTCTCACAGAGAAATAAAATACAGTATCAACCAACAACTAAGCACCACAATCACGTCAATAATTGCATCACAATTGTTTCCTTCTAAAGATATTAAATATATTTCAGTGTGGAGCTTCCCTTTAATGATGTAACACAGTAAAAACTATTAGCAAGAATAATCTCTATATCACAGGATGTGTCTTGTTTTTTTTCTCAAATGTTAATGCATGATGTAGAACATTTAAGTTTCCCGAGTCTCTCGCTCAGAGTACCACAGTAAGGGCCAAAAAGCAACACCAACACAGATGTTTATTCCAAATAACTGTCACCAGTTCAGAAGTTCCACTTTTCAGCTTGCAAAGAAGGCTTGTGAAGAGAGCTGAGCTTCCAGTGCCGCAGCAGCCAAAGTCACAGGGGCAGAAATAGTACGAGGGATTAGAGAGCGAAGGACAGCCCTGACTATTCACGCTTGGCACACGCTAGACAGCCACCGGTACAAGTGAGGGTTTTTTTTTTTTTCTAATGCATTCCATTTAACTTTAATTACTCAAATCTCTGTGAGGGCACACAGGAAGAAAGGCTCTGCGTTTTGCGCGGAACAGATTACCCCACTGGCCTGCCAAGTCGGCGCATAGCTGCATCATAAGATAGAATTCAAATTCAAATGTGGGGCTAAAGAAAGTGCAGCTGTCACCCCTCTGGCCTGCGAAGACCCCAGTGGATCAAAGATGAGCTGTCCTCCGTCTCTGCCTGCACAAAAATGATCAGTTCTGCCTGTGCCAGGGTCTCATCTCATGCCGCTTCCCCCCATGAGGTTCATAATCCTTCACTCCTTGCCACATGGTGACAACCTGAATAAAGGCATTAACCTCAAAAAATAATTACCAATTAGAGCTGAGAGGATGAACGGCGTCAGGTAGCTGGCTGAGAAACAAGAGCGTTAGGTCTACTGTTCCGAGTTCTATAGATTCATACGTATGGCAGCATGGGTTCTTGTGTCACATCAAACCAGCATGATCTAACAGGTTAGGTTTAGGATAAGGGCTGGGTTTTTAATTGTTCTGGTTTTTCTAGTATGTAAAAACAGTCACCTTTGCCACAGGGCTTTGAGGATGGCTCACCTATTACCGGTATTGTCAGGTGTCCATAAACCTTTGGGCATATTGTGTATTTTGCAGACTTTTGCATTATTTCAATCCTACAGGACCTATTGACAAAGTCTAGAACCAGGCATTTTTTCACTTTCATGGATGTGGGAATGCATGGTCAGGAGTGTGCAGGTGTTTATAACAGCTAAGGGGGTCTACATCTGGAATGAATGCTCAGAAAGCACAGGTGAGTGTTATGATTAGGTGTGTATTAGGTATGTTTAGTCCAGTGGTATGTAGATTAGAACACGGCCAAAGGAACCGCTTCCATCGAGGTCCCACATGGTCCCGCAACAGCGGATCAGCCAATCCACATACAACTTGGCACAGGGTTTTATGCCGGATGCCCTTCCTGATGCAACCCTCCCATTTTATTTAGACTTGGGACCAGCACTGCTTTCAGTGGCCGAATTGAACCAAGGGTTTTCACATGGCAGGCGAACCTACAGTACCACTAAGCCACCAATGCCCTTAGCTACCAAATATCCTGCTAGGAATTTAAATGGTCTATAACTGATAAATCCCGAATCAATTAGCAATTTCTCCCAGTGCTATCATGGTAATATCAATTACCGTTAAACTTCTATATGGGTAGGTTAATATCGCTAACACAGAACCGACTACAAATCCTCTACCCAATGGTCAACCATTTGAACGAAGGTCATTATTCAGGATGATGTGTAAGGGCCCTTAACTATAGAAACTTCAAAAGTCTTAAAAAAAAAAAAAAAAATCCTGTTTGCAGTCTCAGAGTTGGGTATGTGTGTGTACACAGAACGACACTGTTTACCTTAAGCTAAACAGACTATTATGCCGCCAGACCCAAGCAGCTAATCCCACCATCCTGCACCACAGAATCCAGGTAAAGTGGTCTTAAATCCACAGCCGCTTATTCTGCGCTTCTCGCTGGCCCTGCGTTCTGTTAAGCCTCAACTATCAGTCCAAGAAAGGATCAGAGTCCCAGATCCGCTTGGAAAGAGCAGACTGGCAAAGGACCAGTTGTTTGACAAGTTAATCTCGTCTAAACTGAGGAAGGAGTGAACTGACATGTGACTCACGGCAGCACTCCCACAGACAGTCTGAGATTTCTCCCTGTGCACACAGCAGGCTTGGACAAGGACGGCGGGGCAGAGCTTCAACTAAAGACTCTCAGGAATATTATTTTCAGCCAAGCTGAACTGATGACTGGGGAGTAGAGTTAATACAAGACTTAATAACATTTAATGGTCTGATAATCATGCAGCAAAGATCTACATGCATATGGTTAGCGATATACTGTACACGGAAGGTATTAGGAGAGCTACAGAATCATAACTTATCATAGTGTGGTCAAAAGTGGAATTTTCCGCAAGTGTGGTCCATCTAGCCCAGACATGCTTTGTGTCTGAGGTTTGCTTCTTGAGTTTTTAGTTATGCACAAGAGCAAGAAAGTACAGGAAGCTAATGGGTTACGGGTTAACTCCAAGCAAATGGCACGGTGTGTCTCAAACAGACTTGTTTACTGTATGTGGTTTATACCCCAGTGTGGCATTGTTATCTATTAAAATCAATAAAACAAAAAGTTTGCAGATTTGAAATGGTACTAGCAGCAATCTTGAAACAGAATCATTTTATCCCCCTCTGTACCATATCAGAGTTTTGGTATCACTCAGGCTTTGGTAGGGGCGGTGACCTAGAATTGTATTTATTTATTAACATTTTACTATAATGAACTACCAATCCCACGTTTTGATAAACCTTCTAATTTCATGATCCTCTTCTGATTTTTATTTCTTTTCTACACTGTAAAACAATGCTGCAGCCTTTTGAAATATGCAATAACCTCCTTTGAACATATTGAGATGTTCTGCTCTGTAAAGCCTTCATAACGGCTCTAATATGAGGTGCTGTTTGTTAATTGGTTTAAAAGTTTTGGTCTAGTTTTCCGGGGATGGTTTTCATGAGAGCCAGTTTTCATCATGGTGCTTGATGGGTTTTTTTAATACCTCTGACAATACTGTTCTTGGAAGAACTTGGAAGAATAGCTGAGGTTTGTGTCTTGACAAGAACAGTTAGTTGTCATTTTGTTGTTACATTATTACCTAATACTATATCTGTTTTTTTCTTTCCATTCATTTATTTTAAATACATCTTATCCTGAACAGGGTCGTGGAGGGGCCTGGATCCTAACCCAGAAGACTTTGGGACAGGGTGCCAATCCATTGCAGATGTGTTATTACATAGTTTTGAAATCCCCAGTACTATTCTAGGATGTAGAAAATCAATCAAAAAAGCTTTTGCCTTGTACTGGATAGTCAAAAAACATTCTTAGTGCTTATCACCTCCAGGGTTGAGGGTTCAAATCTCACCTCTGGTGCGTGCATGTGCATGTTTCCAGGTATTCCAGGTTTTTTCCTCGCAGTCTAAAGACATGCAATGCAGGCTGGTTGTTGTTTCCAAATTGCCTGTAGTGTGTGTGTGTGTGTGTGTGTGTATGTGTGTGTTTGTGCCCTGCAATGGTTGGCACCCCATCCAGGGTGTACCCCCCTAGTTTCCTGGGATAGGCTCCAGACCCCCCGCAACCCCACACAGGATAAGACAATACACGGATAGTCAAAATATTCACTCTATAAATGTTACTAATTATCCAAATGAAGTGTTTTGACACTCATGTGACAGTCAAACTATTAAACTAGCTTTTAATGGCAATTAAACAAACAGCTTGTTTGTCGCACTAATATTTAATTCCAATTTATTTTAACAGTGAACATCATCATGAAGCGGCTTTATGGGAATTAAAATTCTGGACATGAATTGAAAAATCCATACGTTTTTAGGATTGTCACTCAAGCAAGCCAGAGGCGATGGCGGTAAAGGGAAAACTCCCTGAGACGACATGAGGAAGCAACTTTAAGAGGAACCGGACTCGAAAGGAAACTCAACCACATTTGGGTGATGATAACATTGATCATATTATTTATTCATATTACTATTTTATTTTTGGCAATCGTAGATGTTTTTCCATAACATTGACTTAATATTGGAAAGTACTGCATTTTGAGCTGCATTTTAAAAGTTTATGCCTTATTTGCTACAATATGTTAATGTCGTGGTTTCAATGGAAAAACTAAAAAAGGAAACTTCAGGCAGCTTGGCTGAACTAAACTTGGCTGGCAAATGTCACACTTCAAAAAAAAAAGAAGAAAACGAAAAAAAAGTTGATAAAGAGTGTACTTTTCTGCTCATTTCCTGCTGAAGATCATTGTTATGTGCAGTCAGACTGAGCATTCACAACCAGCTTAATTTGCTATCACACAGCTCGCATATATTCACTTTATGCTTGGGCAATAACAACTTGTGAACATGATCTCATCGTTTTTGAGAAATATCACAGTCTGTGATGATAGCACTGTGTTTCCAGTGAAGCTAATTTCTACAACAGTCATAAATAAAACTTGGACATCCAAATGAATTTGTCTGATCTTTCATATTTATGGGGATTGTACACCAGCAGCTATAATAATGCTTCCATAGTGAGTAATTCCCAGAGAGAATAAACCATTTTTAAAAACATTTGACTGTTTAATCTTCATGCCACAGTGTTCGGTGTTCACCGTGATGTGACAATGATGCGTCTTCTATTGGTCTGAGTCTCACAGTTTAACAGTGAAGTCACTGTAGATAGAAAATGATTTATTAATTTGAGAGTAATAATTCTATCTAATTATTCGCATCCAGTGTTCCTGGAAATGGCTCCATATTGGTATCCATATATTCACTTAATGATAATAAATTAATTAATTAATTCTAGCTAGCTCTCCATGGACTGGTGGAAGCTCCACAGTCCAATAATGACCCACAAAATTGGTTACCTCTTATCCTATCAAACTTATTTGGGGACAAGCTTCAAAATTAGCTATCTGGATTTCCGGCTTCTTATAATAAAGAGTCGCATGGAGGCGTAGTGGTTAGCGCAGTCGTGTTGCACCTCCAGGGTTTGATTTCCCTCCTTCAGATCTTTGTTTGCGTGTTGGAGGGTTTCGTCCGAGGTTCCTCCCACATGCAGGTTAAAAAAAAAGGTTTGCCATTTCCAAATTCCCCGTTGCTTGTGTGCCCTGCAGTGGCCTACCATGACCCTGTACATGTATAGAAAATGAGTGAGAGTGAGTAATGATAAAAAATTTAAAAAAAAATCCCACTTCCACTCTGTGACACAAAAACACATAAGTTAAATATTGTCACCGAAAAAAGTTGTCAGCATCCCAAATTTCAAATGATATGAAATTGGTGGGTGGGCATGACTCTATTTCACGTGATCAGACTGTCAGAACAGACCTCCCTGGTTGGCTTGGGCAAAATGTTATGCTAATGTGTGGTTCTTTATTCCAGTCATTGCCACCGTGTGCTCTGAAAAGCTTTGTGGTTCTACCGCTGTAACATACCTGACTCATATCAGCTAATTACGTGTTCTCTGGATTGAACGCTGATCTCATTTCCAGCACCAAATCAGTGCAACTTCAGCTGGCATTTTATTTTGAACTGTGAGCATGTCAGCAAAATTTTGAACCCCGACTTAAACTTTCCCATAACCAACTGCCCTGAAGAGAAGCACACAAGTCGCTTCAGTAGCTCGGCACGGCTCTTAAAGGTATTATCGGGGAAACGTGAAAAACACCTTGCCCTTAGCAATCTCAATTATTTAAATACGCTTCAATTATTAGCTCGTGTACTTGGAGGCGTCTGGTCATTGAGCAGATGATCTATGGCCGTTAATTTATATTAATTTGTATTCTCTTTCTTTTGACCCTTTTTTCCTTACACGCACGCACACACACTCATAAAACAAAACAGGAAGTAAAAAATGAATCATTATGCGATCTTAGCTGACTTATGCCAGGTGCTCTTTATTACTTTTTCCAACTTGACTGACACCTTTGGAGATGAACCCAAAGCTCATCACACTAACTTTAAAACTGCTCTGTGGCCAGAGGGAATAGTGTTGAGTGATTTTTTTATTTTTTATTTTTTTTAAATAATGGCGGAGTATTAAGGGTTTGCCAGTGGCCTGAAGCAAACGGTTAGGTAACCTTGTCCTTTATAACACCCTTGAATACGACGACACATTATGCAAATGCTTGGCTTGTCGTGGATGTTTAGGCAAATTGTGTTCGGTCAAATTTGTTAACACATTTTTTTAGTCAAATTTTTAGATGACATGGTGCTTAAGTTAACATTGTTAACCCGCTGTTTAGTTACATTTCAAGCCCTGGTTTAGATAACTTTAATCGTCTAGGTGTGTATTTAAACATGTTTTTTCAAGCCTTGATGTTTAGTTAATCTTGCATTTGTTAACATTGTGTTTGGATAAATGTCCTAATCTTACATTCAATTACATTTCTTAATGTCACATTTAGTCCAATTATCAATCGTTCAATCCTTATCCATAGCTACTTACATTTTTTATCTCTTTATACATCCGAGCAGTTGACTGTTAAGGGCCTCGCTCAAGGGCCCAACTGGGTGGTTCAGGGGTGTGAACCTGTGACCTTTTGAACCATAGTCCAACGCCTTAACCACTGAGCTACCTACTCCAAAGCAAGATTACTATTTTCGCCCCGATCTTTGACTTCTTTCGATAAATATAACACATCTAAGTAAAAATCATTTTAAATTCTAACACATTAGTTCAGCATGTGCTCACATGATCATAAAGTTTGTGCTGCTGGTGTTAACCACTGTTTTTTATTTTCTGTGCAAACTCTAAGAATTGGTTAAAAGTTGGGTATGTTTTCAATAAATCCTTCAGGCAGATGAAAAACAGACAACCATATTGAAGCCCCACTCTAAATAGACATCTAAATGTGAGAATTCAAGCTAGTTAATCAGGCTGGCGAGCGACATTACGTGCAAACATTACTCACATCTAAATAAGCTCGAGTTGTACAGTAGCACCGAGCAATATCAGTCAACACAATTCTCATTCTGATACATCTCGGTGAACCAATATCTCCTCTTAACATGCTGAATCTTATATAATCGCTTTCTGCAAGGGTTATATCTGGAAGAAAAAAATGACAACACTGTCAGTGTTCTATATGGGACTTATAAGCACAGAGATGGGTTTTTTTTTTTCTTTGTTCTTTTTTTTTAAGATTTAAGAGGTCAGGGGATTTTTATTCACCACCCCTCATTTCTTTATATTTTGCTTTCAAAGAGTACAACATTGTTAATGCCTTTTTGATGTTTTTTTTTTTTATGTTTAGCCACAGAGTGACCTATGATTCATTCATGCAAAAGAAAAAAAAATCTAACTTAAGGCAGGAACCAGTGAGAAACAAGTGCAGATGATGACAGATGATCAGGCCAGTGATTAGTGATGCTGAATGCTGAGGGATTGGAACAGACGAGAGGGGAAATGAAGTCGCTGCTAAACAAGTTTACAGTTTTAAAATGGTAGCTTTAGACACTTTGCACTTTTTTTTCCCTATTAATTTAATGTAATTTCTGATAATATAAAGAAATAAGAGGTGGCTCAGGATTTTGAGCTCTTGTGTGTTAATAATCAGCTTATTATTAAAGGTGTCGTGGTGGTGCTGTGTGAAGCAGACGCACCTCACAGCTCCTGGGTCTTTGGGCTCAGGTTACTTCCTGCGTTCTCACAATGAGTGTAGGGATTTTTATATCGGGTAGGTGAAGAGCTATATACTCTTAATTTGACCCCAACTGTGAATGTGTGTGTGTGTGTGTGTGTGTGTGTGTGTGTGTGTGTGTGTGTGTGTGTGTGTGTGTGTGTGTGCATGGTGCCTTGTGTTGGACACTCATGATAAGGTTTGCACCTATGAAGAAAATCCGTGAACAAATTAATTAATTATTTATTTATAAAACATAAATAAATAAAAGATTTCTATATATAAATTTTGGGTCTGTTTACAGTATTACAAAATAAATCTGTGTATATATCTAGTGATAATACGAAGAATCGTGCTACAGTCCTTTATCACACTACTCATGTAGAAGGTTCATGATCAATGATCGCGTCATGGTGTCTTGATGTCTTTCATGTCTTATATAAAGTGATACACTGTATTCACCTGGCGGCTTCTTGTTATTCATTAATCTCTTCCTTGATTGAAGAGAGACATTTTGACATTGAAGTTGTGCTGCACGAACACAAAGCGGAATAACTTTGACGAAAACAACATCCACGCTCGCATTGAGAAGAATCACATACGTGGAGGCACTTGAGCATATAGACATTTTTTTTTTATTCTTTGATGTGCACTTGAACTCTTAAATGAGACAGAGACCTTCCCTGAATATCCACACTTGACTTTCCTCTAGAGTTAATTGATTTCAGTCATCTGCCTGTCTGTCATCGTTATACTGAAGCACAGTGAGAAAAGCAAGTGGATATTAGGCATTCAGCTTAAAGGTAATGAACATTATTTAAATTAATTACCTCGTGAAGGGCAAACACCTTTTCAATAATAAACCTTCGTATGGGGCCATGCATGGCGTGAATGAGGCCATGTAGATGCACTTCAATAGCTTGTTCACTGGAAGGCCATTCGCTGCGTTGCATTCCTCGCATCTTTGAAATCAAAACGAACGTCCTAGACCACCACATCACGCGCACGTATGGACTGTATGGATCGTTTGTTTTTCTCAACCCCTTTATCAAATGCCATTCAATTACGAAACAAAGAGCGAAATGTAGAAATGCAGCTCTTACCTTGCCAGTAGGAAGAATGGAAAATTTTTTTAGTCGGCGCTCATCAAAAAGGCCATGGGGGGGTGGGGGGGGGGGGGGGCTGTGGAAGGGGGGGGGGGAATAAACAGATTGGAGAAGCAATTGACATTTCCCTAAAGCATGCAAGGGCTTATTTGCATCAGTTCACTGGCTCATGTTTTATTTATCTGTGATCACAACCGATCGTGAGGGAAATTCATCAATAGGGATGGCACCAGGGAGGCTGCAGTTTGTGCCATGTTCACAAACCACCCCCCTACGTGTGCCCCCTAAACCCCCCCCATCTCGCCCCTGCACCTTTACACCCAGCGCTGAGGTGACGGATTTCTCCATCGCAGCCATGCTTGGAGGAGCTCCATATGGCCAGGATCAAAGGTGTAGTTCAGTGCACGGTTCTGCTTGGTTGCCAGCCACCGCCATTAATTAGAAAACAAGATCAGAGGCGGTATTAAAATCCAATTAAGCTGGTATGAACAGATTGCCAAGTGATGTTCACTAATGTATTACTGAGCACCATGCAAATTTCAGCGCCCGTGTTTGGTTTGGTGTGTGTGTGTGTGTGTATGTGTGTGTGTGCATGCGTATGTGTGTGCATTGCTTGTGGTCGTGCTTGTCTTTATCCCCCACGCTACTTTCCGGGCGCCCGTTGAAAATCATTCAAATTGCCTGAGTGATCACACTTGGCCGGCGCGCCGTTACCTGGAGGGTGCCGAAGCCCTAAACAGCGCGGGCAGTTTCTGCCAAGCAGCACACTGTCACGGGTTTATGTAAACTACAGCCTCCATGTGCTATAGAGAAGCTTAATTCGCGATGATGGGATCATTCAAACAACCTGAGCAAAGTGATCACGTTAAATCAGGCTAATGACGCCGATTCCCTTGGACGCAGGACATCTGAACCGGGGGAGGATAAGTGGCTCCAGCTGGTGGTCCACGACCAAACACCGCAGCCCAGATGAAGGCTTCACGGGAGGAAAAATATCAAGCTACATAATACCAAGCTAATGAGTGTCAGGAAAGAGACCTCGAGTGTCAGGAAATTGCCCCGGTCCAGAAGACATGGCAACAAACACAAGTGATTAATTGGATTTTCGGAATAGAGGAATGCAGAAAAGAAGAACTATTTTCTCTTTCAGACCATTTAAAAGGGGTCAATGATAAGACAGACTGCTCAGGAGGATTAACAATTTAGCATCCGAAATTCTTAAAATACTCCACGATAGGAAAATGTAAATCTAGCCAGCATTGGAACGGTGCATTTCATTGTCTTCATACCGTATAAGCCATGGTGGGTTTTTTTTTTCCACATTACATTTTAATGCATATTCACAAAATACAATTTCTAGACGAATAAGTTGAAAGAGAGGTGAAACACACAAAGGCATGCTATTATAGGATTACCATTGGATGATGTAAAGTACAGTCATCCCAGTTTACGCCCTCATCAACATATTTCCTTTTTTATAATATATATTGTAAAAGAAAATTTGGGGCCAGGTGTAGCTCAGTGGTTAAGGCATTGGACTACGGTTCGGAAGGTTTCAGGTTCGAACCCCACAACCTCAAAGTTGCCACTGTTGGGCCCTTGAGCGAGGCCCTTAACCCTCAACTGCTCAGATGTGTAATGAGATAAAATGTAAGTTGCTCTGGATAAGAGCGTCTGCCAAATGCGTAAATGTAAATGCTATCCATATATATTTGATGATTCAAAGCACAATTTGAATAACATAGCATTCATTTTAATTTATCAACACTGTCTGACACAAGAATGTATTGTCTCCTCTGTAGTGACAGAAAATGTCTTCGAGTGCTGTTAGTTCATTGTATGTCTAAAGAACCTCCCCAAAATGCTACATCATTTACCCAAGGAAGGAAATTTGCAGCTTATGAAAATCTAACTATTAAGCGGGAATCGTGTTGAGGTTTAATGAATCACTGAAAAATCATTACGCAATATGACTGGATGGAAAGGCGACTATATGACAGAACTCACCCGCTGAGCTCATGTCGGGGTTGAGGTCCATCCTAAAAGTATGTGATTTTTGGAAGCTACCAGCCAGATGTGCTTTAATAACTCAGGGTCACCATGATAGTCATGGTACACTTCCATAACAGAACATTATCTGACAGGATGAGCATGCTGACCGTAAGCGTAGGGGGAAAAAAGTGCAGTTTTGAGATCTGAATGTCCGTGACAGTGACCTGTTCTTCCGCTCCGAAGCCACAAAGGTCTCCGCAACAGACAAAGAAAGGCACGTCTCAACTCTTTGTATGAGTCATTGAAAAAATCCTTCAGCTTCCATCTAACTCATCTAACAAATTCACTCGAAATGAAAGTTGAACCTTTCCAAAAATAAGTTAAAGTCTGTTTTTAACTTATTAAAGAACGGGCTTCTAAATTCATTATGTATCAGACAAACTAGTTCCTATCTTTTTAACATAAAGACACTCGTTTTTTAAATCAAAGAGACACTTACAGGTACTTAGTGTCAGAAATGGAGCTCAATAGACAAACACACTCATTCGTCATACCAACCTTGTGAGGACTTTTTACTGAAAAAAAATATATAAATACAGCTATCTAATGCCATACTTATACCCAAATATAACCCTAAGCTTAGAAGGTAAATATGCATTTTTTTATAATGAAAAAATTTAAATAAAAGCTTAACTTTCTGAAAAACAAATACACACACACAAAACAAATGCAGTTTACATTGTGAGGACCCACAATAGTTTTAGCAGAAATTCTAGCCCTTGATGGCACATTTGACTCCCACCAAAATATAAAACACACACACATACACACATACACCCACCCACCCACCCACACACACACATTTGTCATACCATCCTAATGAGGACCTTTTATTGAAAAAATATATCAATGCAACCAACTAATGCTATATGTATATCTAAATCTAACCTTTTTTTTTTTTTTATTTAGATTATAAAAAAATTGAAAAAACATAAATGCTGAAACAAACAAACAAACATATATACACAAAACAAATGCAGTTTACACTATGATGTACACAGTCAAAGGTCCCCACAATGTCAAAGCAGAAATTCATTCTAGCCCTCGATGGCATATTAGACCCAACCAAGATATAAAACACACATGCACAGACACACACACACACACACACACACACACACACGCACTCCTCAGTTTGCCGAGGCACAGTGCCAAGACTTTTTCCAGTCTGTAACACGGAGGTCTTGAGTGCGATGTTCAGTCATCTTGACGTCGCTCGAACGTGATGCAAACAGAACGAACTGATGAAACAGATAATCTGCATGGACTTTAACTCGTCTGTGCTGAGTGATAAAGTTTTTTTTCTTTCTCCCCACACAGTGCAGAGCTCTGCCGAGTTGGTGTGTATAAACCGCTGCCAGGAGTGTGTGTCATCCTGATGGAGCGTTTGAGGGAGAGAAGCTCTGTCTTCACTTATCACTGTAACAAGCCCAGTGCTGAGCAAACATTTCTCGAGACGATGCTCCCCATAAACGTGCAGATATACGAGCCAGAGGAGCTAGTTATCCGCTAATAAGGACACCACTCGTGCTCATTCTCACACTCACACACACACACACACACACACACACTATCTATCTATCTATCTATTTATCTATCTATCTATTTGACAAACTGATAATAATAACTAATAGATATTTATAAATATTTTCTCAAAAAATTTTTGAACAACTTTCCTTTTTTTTATTCTGTAAAGTTTTTTTATTCTGTAAAGTAAAGAGACAATCACTATTGTTAAATGTATTTGAATTAAAGTCTATCTATCTATCTATCCATCCATCTATCTATCTATCTATCTATCTATCTATCTATCTATCTGTCTGTCGCTCAGGTTACATGTCTATGGATCTCTCCTTCCATCTACGTACAGTATCTATCTATCTGTCCATCCATCTTGTTTGCCCGTCCTATTACATATAACTGTCTCACTGGCAATCCCTTTACTTTTCTGTATATCTGTCTTTCTGTTTATCCACCTCTTTCTTTTTGTGTGCCTATTTGTACCCATCTATCTGACATACGCCGCTAACGTGTTAAACAGATTAAAGTCGAATTTTGCGCCTCGCATTTCATCGTTTGTCTTGATTTATGAGCGCTCTTCTCTCTCATGCTCTGGTTAGACCCAGTGTTTGTTGGATCTGTAACCCAACACTGAATACGCTACCTAATAAGTGGAAAAGTGTCAATTTGAAGGTTCTCGCTGTGCGTGTGTGTGTGTGTGTGTGTGTGCGTGTGCGTGATCAAGTGTCAAACCGCCTCAGTCACTTTGTGATCAGCTGTGAACATGAGAGAGCGATGACTCGGGGAGACGAGCGTCTAAGTGTGGCTGCGCAGTGAAAAGACGGACGGTGATGTGCTCTGTAATTAAGCCAGTCCATACTTGATGAAAGCAAATTCGACTGGCGGAGCCCGCCGTCTCGCAGCCAGTTTACTTTTACGACATAATTACGCTTCGAAATCAAATGAGAAGATTTAATATTTCTCTGGGACAAGAGCAGAGTCCAATATCAACAATTACAGCGACCCCCTCGAGGTAACAGCCCTGGCGGCTCAGAAAGATTCCTAATTTTACATCTGCTTCAGGGAGGTCTGGCTTTAAGAAGCCAAATGACTCCAGCTTGGAGATACTAGAGGTAATTATTCACGTTCTGGCTGCGGATTCGTTATATTCTTTTGTTGTTGTTGTTGTTTTTTTTTACTTTTGCTTTATCACAGAAACCGCACCGTGTTTTGATCTGAGAAGGCGGAGTGGTTCAGACAAAATCACATGTACTGTCTATATGTTTCCCTTTAGTTCATCCACCAAGACATGTTTGATGCTTCTTTAGCTTTGCACTACAGCTAGTTTTGCCTGGAAGTATCAGACATCTGACCAAAAATCTTTTCGAAGAAACGTTTGTTTAAATCTTCATACAGTCAATTGACAGCCAAAACACAGTATTGGTATGGCTTTATTTTTTTATGTTATACATATAATACAGAAAATTTTTAAATGCCAAAGAAGCTACTTCTGAAGTTTATGCAACATGGAAGGGACCAATCCTGCTTCACTAAAAATTACGTCGTTTTGGAGAGATGATTTTGAGAGATGTGCCCCAAAATGGACATTTTTCTCGCTTCAAACAATAATAGTTATCCATATTTCTGGATTAGTATTGATACTAACATTGGTTTAAGCTTCTTAAAGCATATGACCTGTAAAAATTGTTGCTTAAATAGTTTTTTTGGTAAAAGCTGAAAAAGTCCAAAATCTGTAGTGTCCGTAACCCTGTCAAATTCATGCAATATTTTAACAATTTTTTTTTTTTTTTAATAAAATAACCTTTTTACGTTTATGTCTTTTCATGTGAAATCTAAATTGGCCAAGTTTCATCTGAATGACAGTTAAGATCGTTGAAAGATTTGAATTTTTAAAAAATGTTCCGGACACTAAAACATAAAAGGGAATTAAATTGTATTTAGCAAATGTGTTTCTTTTTATCTGATAAAAATATAAATGTGTATGTATATTTACAAAAACATGAAGCATGGATTGGAAGATAAGAAGCATTAAGTGTTATGGAAAATGGTGTAATATGATCCTATCTAAAAAAAAAAAAAAATTCACCTAGTTGAGACACCTTTTGGCACCAATATCATGTTTTGGCCGTAAGCTGTTTTTGTTTTCTTAACTATTAAGTAAAATAATTATAAAAGTTGTCGTCCCCCCCCCCAAATGATTGGATAGTATGAGTATGCTTGGGGATGGGCCAATGATGTGGCCCCAGATTATTTTTCAGTTCATGCACATCATACTCCACATTTTTATCATGTATATATATATATATTTTTTTTACAACATACTTAATACTTAATTTTTTATTTGATCACATTTCATGTTGTATAAGTTCACTTGAACTAACTGGAACTTCCAGGAACTAACTTGCTGCAAAACAAGTTAGTTCTTGCGAACACGTATCGCATATTGTTATAGTAGCTATAAATAGTTGTTCCCTGACAAGCCTCTCTTTTTCTCCCTCGCTTGAAGTTCATAAGACAAAAAAAAAAAAAAGGCAGCTCGTTATGTTATAGAGAAACCGCAGAGCTCTCCGTCTTGACTTTCCTGTGGTGGGAGACTTTTTTCCTCTGAATAAAAAAAAAAAAAAAGTGGTGACATTGGAGTCTTCTTCTGTAAATGCAGAATAAACATACAACAGAAAATTTCTCCACATCGATAATTACTCACATTTCTAAACATGTTTATATTGAGTGTTTGCCAAGTTTCTGTGTAAGTAAATAGTTACTATAATAACTGTAACTTGCGAATGTAAATCTCTTATTATAATCCATGTGGTGCTACTGACAGCGCTGCTGTAATAAACAAATTAATCAACACCTTCTGACAATTTATTTATGCTTTAGAAAGGAAGGTTTTAAAGTTGCATTTTGAGCTCTTCAGGAGTTCATCGATGTAACAAAGGCACAATGAACCTTTTTTTTCCTTTGTCCTCTTCAGTCAGGGAGCATGCATTCCCTTCGCCTTACAGATATGTTCTGTGGCACCACAACGCCTTTGTTCCTCTGGGTCAGATCTCCTTGGAAAAAAAAAAAAAGATCCACATCGACCACACTCCTTTTCGTCTCTGCCCATTCATTTTTTTGTTTTGTTTTTGTTTTCCAAAACTGCTCTGTGCTCCGTCCACGTTCCCAGCCCTGTCCATATGGGTCGGATTTGCTCTGGTTGTCTGCTCCTCTGCCTTGGGGGTAAAGCCTGCTCGCTGGGTGCCATTTCCTTTCGCCTTGGTCAGGGAATAGAGATTTCTAACTGGATATAGACACACAGACACTGAGACCCGGTGGGGTTTGGCCCCTGCAATCCTATTTAAAAAATAAAAGATTCTGTGGTCAGTCTGTGTGGTCAAGGCCCCAACCACAGCCCCTGCTGACACCCTGTTCTCCGAGGCTGTGGCTTTACCAAAAGCCGTCATTTCCTAAAGTCTCCTTGTGTGTGACCCATTCACGTTCTAGACGTTTCGGCCGAGTAAATGACGGCCCATTTTCTTCCCGTGGCATCGGCCACACGGCACAAACGGGGACCTCCCATTACCCAGGCTTAAAAGGGACTTTAAATCACATGTCAGATGCGAACTATGACACTCCACTGTGTGGAGCGGTGGTCAAAACGGCCTAGCGATGCATCGGTGTGGCTGAGTCGCGTAATTAGAATGGGAAAATGGTGAGACCTCAAGGGAACGTGGTGCCATGAGAGAGACTTTGGGAATCTACTCTCTTTTAATCTTATTCAGAGTCTTGCTGGGAATGGGCTGTTTCAGGACTGAAGATGCATCCCAGATGTCCAGGGTCAGTCTAACCACATCCATGCCTAGCTCTTTGAGCAGACAGTCACGTCAACATCTAGCACCAGAAGACGTTTCAAGTTGCAGAGACTACGGTTTAATTGTTTGTTGGTACAAATACAGAAGGTCTCTCAGAAAAGGTCTGGCTAAGATACCTTACTGTGCAAGTCATGAGAGCCTCATTCAGCACCATAATTGGCCATGCGTAAATAGGCAATGAGGGGCTTTTAAATAGTTTCCCTTCCCTTACACGCAACATTGTTAGGGATACAAAAGCCCACCTGTCTCGCGAGGGACGAAGGGATGGAGCGACATTGATGGGGTCAGGACGGGTCAGACGGGTCATTGTGTTCCGAGCATCTCTCACTGCGGAGAAGGGCACGCAGGTGCAGTGTAAAGGAAGGGCTCAAACAAAATAGTGAAGCCCTAAGGTCAAGGGTCATGCAGTAAGCAGTACTGCTGTCTGGAGGCTCAGTATGTTTGAAACACTGAATGAGATTTAGTGGAGCTTTTAAGTAGCTGCACTTACCAGTCGGCCATCGAAACATGAATCGTAAAAGCCTGGCGTAAAAACCTGGTTGCTGAGGAGAAATGTCTGCAGTGCACTAATTATGGCACTGTTTATTTATTTATTTATTTATTTATTTATTTGCAAACAATGATAAATTAAATTGAAACTTATGTTTTAAGTGGGAACCTGGAAGCAATGAGATGAATCATGTCGCACTCACGCAATACATTCTTCTCCAGGAAAGAACAGCCCAGTGCCAAAAAAGAAAAAAAGAAAAAAAAAAACTAATGTCCTTCTTTTAGGACGTTTGGGATTAATAAATAATTAATAATCTGTGATATTCTTACAGAGAAACCTGAAATTCGCAGCAAAAGAAGAGGAAAGGTATCAAAAACTTGCTGCTTCATGACAATGCAGCGGCCACAACAGGGAAGGCAATGCGATAGCTGCGGTTTGAAAGCCTTCCTCGTCCCTTTCGCGGCCCTCTGAGACCATGCGACTATCGTGTCTCAGGTCCACTTACGGGATCTACGCGGGGACACGGGGTAATGTCTGATGATGAGGTTATGGAAGCAGTTCAGATCTGGATTTAGGAGCAGAAGAAAAGAATCTTCTGTCATGGAATATATAGATATTTATGGAACGATACAGAAAGAGCATCAATCTGGAGAAGTGATGCAACTCACTTTCATTTCTGCATAGTTATTGTTATGGTATTAAAATGTAAATTACGTTGAAATTTTAATCGTCTTGTAAATTTATTATTCTCAACTATTTATTTATTTATTCATTTATTTTACAATAGTTCTTCATTATGAAAATGACACCCTCCTTTTAACAGCCCAGTTTATATATATATATATATATATATATATATATATATATATATATCATTCAGCAATTACATGCTTAACATTAAACATTGATTCATTAAACAAGTTGAATTTTCATTCCTTTTTATTTTCCTTTTTTTTTTTTACATCCTCACAAGGATGGATTTACCAAAATTATTAACAGGTATAGAGAAAAAAAAAAAAAAAAAAAAAACATTTAGATAGACTCACAATTTTATAATGGACTGCAAAATATAAAGATTTTTTTTTTTTTGCATCATTTCATAAAATGCCACTGGTATACAAATACACTGTGTATTTTAACAGTGAACGAAACATATACGAATATATCCATTGAAATTTATGGGGGGGGGGGGGAACCCTGCACCGAAACCAAAATTAAATATTAAACAAATAAACAAACAAACAAACAAACAAACAACCCTGCTATGGCATTCAATGAAAAAAGAAAATGGTAGAAAGAACATGAGATTATTCTCTTTTTAAACACATT
Organism: Clarias gariepinus; assembly: GCF_024256425.1. NCBI lineage: Eukaryota > Metazoa > Chordata > Actinopteri > Siluriformes > Clariidae > Clarias > Clarias gariepinus. The sequence goes on along the minus strand of NC_071126.1, from coordinate 16,958,214 downwards.
TACACAGGAATTCGTTATTCTTGTACTCAACACTGTAAACATTATTTTAAAGACAGAGTGTCATTTTGTTTTTCTTTCATTTTTTTCCATCCGAGCTGGTGAAGATCCAGCCGTGTGTATCAGTGAAGAACTCGATGGCTTGGTGGTCTCGGATAAACTTGTGCGTTCAAATTAGATTCTGCAAGGTAGTACACGTACGCACATCAAAGGCAAAAATATTTCACCTCTTCTTTGTGATATCTTGAGATTTTTACACGGCATAATCGTTTATGTGCGTGCCGGATTGAACGCGAGTGAAACACAAACGTGTGTATCTGGGTCCAAATATCTTAAATAATGTTTTCATAGATTTAAAATGCCATTGAAGTTACCTAAGTTTTTAAGTTATGCTACGCGAAAGACGAATACAGAGATCCACGTGGTAAGCTAGGCTTGAAGGTCACGTAAGGAATGTTGTTCTTATGGTGTCTTTCCATGTCTTTATTAAGTGCTGATTATAAGCTTAATTTGGAATGAAAATAGTACTGAAAATAAATTGCCTGTAGTCTTAAGAAAAGCAGCAGCCTGAGATTTCTAAGATTTGAGGGAAGAGTGGTCATTTGTTAAAGCCATGACATGGTGAAGTGCGAAAAAAATTGAAGGCGAGGAGGCCTCCGACGTCGTTGGTTCGTTCCACAATGCTCTGGAGATTAAGCAGCCGGTCAGGACACTTGCGTGTTAGCACAACAAACCAAATTTAAAAAAAAAAAAAACAATTTTGTAAATAATACATCTGTAATACTGCGAGACTTGGTAAATGAATGGTCCTGGCTGAGGTTTCGTTAAAATCGTCTTTAACACTTTGGACCCCAGTATGGTAATAACATATTACAGTTGTCATCAGCGAAACATTTCTTTTCATTCCGCATACTATAAAATAAGCAAATTGGTAAGGTAGACCTATCAGCATGTACGTTATTAAACTATACACTTTGCGGTATATTTTGATTCACTATTTGTGGTAATGAAAACATTTGGATCACAAAAATACAGGCTATGTCGCATTACCAGCTTCATGAAGAATACAATAAATTCGACAACGTCTAAACGAGTGTATTGTTGTAGGGAAGAATTTCTTTTAATTAAGCTTGACAGCTGAAATCATAAAAGTCGTATCTAGAACATATTTTCAGCTGGACGCTGGTCAAATGGGCATCATTAAAATACAGTCAAACTGTCATCCAGCTGCCTGAGACGTCCCTGGTATTCCATATCTCTCGAATTTGTTTCATATTTATTGTCAAGTTGACATTCAGTGCTTTATGTTTTAATATATCACCCATGCCTGGTGTGACTGCAACCAGCAGTAGTACACAAGAAAATCTCTCTCTCTCTCTTTTTTTTTTTTTTTTTTTAGAAGTACAACTTCTTCAGAATTTAGCAGGACAGTTACTTCTTTCCTTTCAGGAAATCCCTCGAATGAAACAGTGGCGGAACGCCGAAATCTCAGTATGTGTCATATCTTATAATGGTGTCTGAAAATAATATTGTAACAAAGGAATGCATTAAAACCCCATGCCATAATATACCTGCACATGCCATGTATCATCAAGAAATGATCCAATAAATACAGAAATTATTGCACAGTAGAAAGGCTCCATGGATTCATAATGGACAAATTCCTGGTGGTTGCTGGGAATGCCAGCAGGGCTTTTTCAAATCCATCCACAAACATTTACTAACGTTCGTATTTCTCAGGTGGCACTAGGAAAAAAAAAAAAAACACAAAACAAAAAACAAACAAAAAAAAAACACACCAAATCATTCCAAAAACTCTATAATTAGATTTATTCAAAAGATTATCCAGCTAAACTCATCAGACTGTCAGAAGCATGTGCTTTAGAACACATAGCTTAGGCCCGATCCGCCTGCTCAAGTTTGACATCGTTGCTCATCAAGTGTTCACCATGCCACTTCTTCATGTGTTTTTCCAGGGTGCTGTAGACGCTGAAGGGCATGTGGCAGATGTCACAGCGATACACCTCCTTGCCAAACTGGCCATGGGTCTTCATGTGGCGCGTGAGCTTGCTGCTCTGTGCGCAAGCATAGCTGCACAGGTCGCACTTGTACGGCCTCTCGCCCGTGTGGCTGCGCCGATGCACTGTCAGGTTACTGCAGTTCTTGAACACCTTGCCACAGTACTCGCATGTGTCACTCCTCCGACTCTCCTTAGAGCCAGGAGGCCTGCCAGGGCCTGGACCTCGGAGTTGGAGGTGTGGTGTGCTGCTGCCGCTCCGTCCTGACAACACTCCACCTTCCAGCAGCTCCCCAGGGGGCGTAGAGAAGCGAAGACTGCCTGTCTCTGATGATGAATGCTCAGAGGACGTGGCGAAAGGCGACTGCCGGGAGTCGCCAAAGCCCAGAAAGGGCTCCCTGATGTAGTGGCGGGAAGCAGCGTAGCCAGCCAATAGCTGAGAGTACACATTTTCAGAAGAAATGAGTGGCAGGGATGGAAGCTCCATGTCCTTCTCTATTTTGATCCTCTTGGCTGAGGAGCCAGAGAGGTTGGGGCTAGAGAGAGGTGCAGGCTTCTGCTGAAACAAACCCGTCATGGAGTCCTCAGGTCCACAGCCCCTGCCGTTGACCATGGGTCGACCCTGTGCATCTGATTCTCTGGCTGATGAATCTATGTCTGCCTCTACCCTAGGCCTGTTGCCTAAAGGCAGTCTCAGGTGATTGTCGATGTCATTATATTGGCTTTCCTTCCCTCGGTCAATGGAGAGTGGTTTCTCGGTCATCAAAGACTGGGGCTCGTTCTCCCGGCTTCTGCTGAATTCAGAGTCCATACTGAGATTAGACGCAGGCCTGCTACTGCCATTCTGTTGCTCTTCTATCTCCTCTTCCTCCTCCTCGTCCTCCTCCTCATCTTCTTCCTCTTCCTCATCATTGTCTAGTATTTCCCTACCATCCCTGCTCTTTTGCTCCTCTCCTGTAGAGTCACGCCTGCCCCGATCTGGCGAGCTACTCAATGAACCTGACTTCTGTAAATGGGTCTTCATGTGCCGTTTCAGCTTGCTGGCCTGAGAGCAGGCATGATCACACAAGTGGCACTTATAAGGCCTCTCACCAGTGTGACTGCGCCGGTGTACTATCAGATTGCTTTGAAACTTAAAGGTCTTTCCACAGAACTCACAGGACTTGAGCTTACCCAGGGTTGGTGAAGAGCTGGACCTGGGAGCAGCTGGAAGTGGCTGTGTTGGCGTTCCCAGGAATGGTGCTGGCTTGGCACCAGGCTGAAAGAGCGTGGGGCTGAGAAGCCTGTGCACAGGGGGCACACGGTTGGGTGAGAGAGGAGGTGTGGGCCCACCATTGTTGTTGTTGTTGCTGGCCAACTCACGGAGGCGGCGGGAGAAATCCATGGATGGTGGTTCCATGGGCATTGGGGCTAGGCGCATCACCCGCTCGAAGGCACTGGGATGCTGGGTGAGAATGCCCATCTCCTCTGGGCCCAGACGCTCAAGGGGATGACGCGGTGGTGGAGGTGGGCTTACAAATGGTGGTGTAGATGGCAAGCGGGTCTCCATGTATCCAGCAGGCTGCGGCTCGCGTAGAAGAGGTGCTGCCATGCGGAGCAAGTGGAACGGATTGCTGTTGTCTCCCAGAAAACTAGCAAGCGGTGAGCGAGGCAGGGCATCTGCTCCCAGGGGAGGGGGCAACGCCATTCGAGGTGTAAGAGAGCAGCTGGAAGGGTGGTTGTCCAGGTAGATACGGATGCCATGCGTGTTCTGAGCATGCTGCAACAGGAACCAGGCGCTGGTGAAGGTCTGCTTGCATGTGGTGCAGATGTAGCTAGAGGGCTCATCTTTCCCTGGAAGACACAAAGGGTACATGGTGTGAATGAATGCATAAATATTAGCGCTTAACTCTGCAACACACTCCTAGGAGAGGCTCTGATGACACGCTTTAATAGATTTTCATGTCATTCTTGCATCTGTTTGTTCGCGGCAATGGCTTTGGGTGTAATCAAAGGGAAGAGTTCTCTATGATGAGGTTCATGGATCATTTCACTTTAAAAATTAAACAGGCAACATGTGAGCTGCATCTCACCGCACTCTGGTGACAGCCATTTTATGAGACAAAATGAAAATTGCATCGCTGTAAGTGGGAGAGCCGAATCGGCTGATACTCTGCCAGGTTATCAGTGGCCTTGCGGTGCCTGCTGTTCGCTAAACCCTCAGTGGAGGGGATGTGTCTGTACGTGACTGGGTAAGGATCAAGGGCCTGAGGGTGGAGGGTTGGCATGTGAGCGTCTCCCTGAGACTCCCTGAGGGCTGGAGCCTTATGCAGATGGCAGGTACAGCCTGAAGGCCTCAACGCATTATGCTAATGCTAATGCCAGACAGGCTTTAATATACAGCTCAATTCCAGTGCTGACACACACACACACATACATACACACGTTTGCTATTTCCATATGGGAATAAGCATGTAGTAAATGCAAGGGAGACGGTGATCAGTTTTACCCAGACTCATAAAATTGTATTATAATCACATATGCGTCCATATATTATACATAAAAGTAAGGCATGTGTGGAATAAGAATGTAAATACATGACAAAAATACAGGCTAAACATTTGACAGTGAAGGTGAGCTTTCAATGGTTTAATAGTTTTTAAGAGCTTTATAGTCAATGGGAAATTGTTTTATATAAAACAGATTTCCAGCTCAGTTCAGATAGAGATAGTGGCTCGATTTTGTCTGAGGTGTGTGTGCATCTGTGTGTGTGTGTGTGTGTGTGTGGTTGCTATGTGCTAATCGGAGTGTGATGTTGTCTCTGTGGCTGACAGGGGCCAAAGGGTGTTATTGGGGCCATGGCCAGGGGCTTGTATGGCATGGCCAGAGTCCCACTGGTGCTGCTCTGTTGGAGACGAGGAGAGAAGTGTGGAGGCCTGATGTCCGTGTTTGGTTTGGCCGGCCTTCACACACATGGCTGACAGGAGGGAGCAGGAAGGGAAGGAGGGGGATGGTTTGATACTAAAATATAAACGTGCCTGCTCCTTTCCCTTCTCAGCGTACATGGAACGCAGCCCGGAGCTGAAGTGTGGATCAGGAGTGGACGTAATTGATGTCCCCCCGTGAGTTCTAACGACGCCTCGTCAAGATCACACATTCCTCAAGTGACTGCTTAGTGCCGAACTGGATTTTTCTAAATAGAGAGGTGGGAGATGACAGTGAGACAGACAGGGAGAGTGATAGAGAGGGGGTGTGAGGAAAGGGACTTGCTGAATGTGTGTGTGTGGGTCTCTTTATGAGTGTGTGCCATAAATGTGCGCTCAAGCTCTGGCAATTTGCATCTTATCACTTCTTACAGAAAGAGCCATATGTTGCCAAAGGAGCGTGTCAGCTAACAGACAGGCAGGCCTAATGACGACCAAAGACAAATTTCATCAACTTTCAAAACAAGCTTGAGAGGGAGGGAGAGAGAGAGAGCGAGGGAGAGAATGAGAGGAGCCCATCATGAATAAGTTAAAATATGCTAATGACCCATCAGAGAGTCGTGTCTTGCAACGGCAGCTTGTGTGGTGTGATGGTGTGAAATTACCCATCAGCCACCTCAGGATCACAAATCTCCATCTGATCATGGCCCATTGGGTCGCGCCGCATGGCAGCGGGCAGGGCTGTGCCACACCGCGCTGCTCCAGCCAATAAAAGTGCTCATTAAAGAATCATTGCCACTCGCTCTGTGATTCAATTTGCAGCAATTACGCTGGTCCGTGCTAAAAAAAAAAAAAAAAAAACTCTCGCTGTGGGCCGTGGAGGTCAACTAGCAGTTAGCAGAGCACCTTCTCCGCTCTCAGGGTGTTGGTAGTGAGAGCCTAATGGCCTCGTTTCCGCCCGCCCCTCACTCTTCCATAAATAATGTAGAGATTACAGGTTAAAGGGTTAAGTTGAGTCACGGCCGTTATAAGATATGCCAGGCTGTGCAGCATTTCCATGCTAGCCAAACTCGCAGCGCTAATCGTTGAGGAGGGGCTCGCTTTCCGTCACATTGTGTCTTTGTGTGTCTGATTAATGACGCGTGTGTGCGTGTGTGTATTAGAGGTGGTCCGGCATTAAAGTTCCCCACCCTCATGCAGTTTGGTGTTACGAAAATAGGCAGCCAATTAAGCCTGAGAGAACGTCTCAGGGTTTAGCTCTCATTTAAAACGAGGATATTTAGCCTTTTTGAGGCGATTAGCATGTGTGTGATGGTAAAGGAGGGTGAGTGATATTTAATTATCTCTAAGAAAGGTTATAAGCCTCATGTCTCGAGAATAGAAGATGCTAAGATGGTTGCTAGCTCTAACACCTCGAGCACCCCAGCAGCACCAATCCATGTTCAGTGATCAGAGAGAGACGTTTCCAGCCAGAGTAATTTGTGTGTGTGTGTGTGTGTGTGTGTGTGTTTGTAAGTCTTATGCCATGCACTTCTGGGAGCTCAGCTTCCAGGATGTGTCACATTCCTAGCAGTGGAGGACGCTACGAAGGTAGATTTGCATAGAGAACAAAGGACGAGGTGATAACGCGCCGTGTGTGACACCCCCCCATCGGCGCCCACGCCCCCTCTGAGAACCTGTCACCCACCGTGTGACACCTGGCACGGTGCCCGCATTAGCATGGCTGTGATCTGCAGCTCGCGGGCGCCCACGGGGCCTCACCTCGCATCGCTGATGTCTTGTTTCAGATGATGGCGGCTAATCAAGAGGCCAGACTGGCATGCAAATCACACACACATACACACACGTATCCGCATACACGTACATACACACATGCATGGTGGTGTGGAACATGCTGCCACCGCTGCAGAAACTTGCTTCCGCTGTCTGAGAGACCTCACGAGACTGTTGCTACGTCTCTTTAAAAATGTTGATAACCTCAATATGTCTTTATCACACAGGAGTCTGTCCATTAAATATTTATAGTCATTCTTAAAACACGGTGCAGTGCAACGGATTTGTATATTTGAAACATCACACAGGGCATGCCACAGGGCATTCTGGGTATTTTGTGCCAGCTGGGGTATATAATTTGAATGCTAATCCATCGGGTTTGTCAGGAAAACACCCTGGAGATTATCGGCTACATTTTTAGACTTGTCATGACCAGAAGGTTGTGAGTTCAAGTCCCAGGATTAAAGAAAATGGTTTCTCAACACCTACAATGGCTGTCCATGTGCAGCAGTCCATAAACATACAAACCACACCAATATGAAGACAATAACCAAAGCTCTTGCACTGTAACGATAACTGCGGATCTACATTTGAAGCAGGACCATGTTTACTTCGAGTTGTCAGTGTTAACCGGCTGTACTGTATCATCCATTTACCCAACTTCATTTTTTAGAATAATGCACTGCCCTTAGGCTTCCATTATAATTGCATTTCGGGTAAACAGGTTTCGGTACAGGGAAATATCTCAAACTTCTTGTCCGTTGTAATTGCACATACATTACAATGCTGTGGATCAGGGCCGTCTGGTACACATGGGCTGTGTACACATGGGGATATTAGTTATGTTTGTTAAAGCCAAGGTTAAATAGTTCTAAACAGAAATACACCAAAGAGTAAGAGGTAGGGGCTAGGGCTGATTTCTTTCGAACCCATTGTACTAGACCACCTAGATGTGGTGCCTATTTGGGCTAATATATTCACACCTGCTTCACTGTCACAGCCATATGGCTTGGGTTCGACTGTGCATCCAACATGTGTGTGCATATTTGTGATTATGTAAGGTTGGGTATGGGTGCTTTAGTGTAGAATGAATAGAATGAGAGGTAGGAGAGGTGTGGGTGCAATAACTTATGGACGAAGTGTACTGTTAAAACTGTTAAAACTACTTTATACATGTTTATGTATTATAAGGGTGATGGTACGGGAGTATTTATGGTAGTAAAATAGTGGTAGTAGTTACATTGAACTGTTTTGGTACTCTCCAAAGGTTAATATACAATGCTTTGGTGAATATCATGGTACTTGTTCAGCAAATATCTAATACGGTACTACTTGTACTACATCATACTAGAATATGTCTAAAACATACAATATCAGATACCTGCTGCAATAAATGCCATGGTATTCACCAAAGTAGTGTGGTACACGCTATAGTACTACTGTTGTGCCATAGTATCTACACTCTACCCTGGTGCTCTGTCAAGTCTTATGATGGAAAGCATTTTAAGATCGAAGGTTCCACAATTATAACACGATAATTATTTTAGTGCACGGTATACCATAGTAAAATTCCTTATAGGTTAGAATAAAAAATATTACAACATGTATATAGCACACTATGCCAGAGTCACAGTTTTTTTTTTTTGACTTGCACACTTTCCTAAATGCATATTGTAACTAAAGCATTTGATAGCTAACTAACATGAACTGACACACATTTTTTAAGTAATTTAACTTGGTATGTTGAGTTCGTTTAAAGGTATTTGTTATTTCTTTAACAAGTCAAGCTAAGTCTCAGAGGTCATGCTTTGCCACAATGATCGTTGTAAAAAGCCCTATATGAATAAAAATGAACTCAACCCATTTATTGATTGCAATATTTTGCAATCAATAATTTTTTTATTAATAAAAAAATTAATAAAAAAACAATAAAAACAAAAGAACAATAAAAAGCAATTTTATTGAGTGCAATTATTTAATAATAAAAAAAAGATATACAAATTATCAGGACTTTATGCAGAGTTTATCAATAATTTAAGCATTTTTATATATAATTTTGAGTTGATAAATAAATATTGGCAAGCATTTTTTTAACCGAGATGATTTGATCAAATTATTTGCCGTTAGCTTAGAAAAACATGATAGACTACAAAGTGGTAGATTTTCATTTTTATATTTATCACAGTTTAAATCACAATTACAATATGTGTCAAAACCATGGTAATGTGATTTCATCTGATCAAATCGTGCAGACGTTTTAGTGTCTGTGTAACGAAGCTACAGACTTAAAAACAAGCAAGGGGTGATGTTCTTATAAGACATCACAATATAAAAAGGCGAAAAAAATCTATCCGGCTTGTTCAAGCCCAGATCAATATAAGAATTTTATTAAAAAAATTTTGTGTTTTTTTATTTATTCTTACATACCTGAGACTCATCTGACCGCCTAAGCATGACAAAAAAATAAACACGATTTAGTGGGTCAACTTCAATGAATCGAAGAAGCACGCAGAAGAAGTAAGCTGTTTATCAACCAATCAGCATTAGATACACACACTCGACCCTGTTAGGATGTTTTGCACGTTTGCACGTGGTGTGTCTGTGCATGCCGTGCTTTCCTATAAACCACTACTTTGTCACGTTGTGACACAAATTCGCAAATACACCGAAGTTTAAACCAGCCTTGACATGTCATCGGCAGTGATTCAGGACCTGCGTGTGAAATGCTTTCTGTTTGAAAAAAAAAAGTTTCATGTTTGCAAAAAAAAAAAAGAGAAGGGGCTGAAAAACGAGAGCGCAATCTGGATGGAGATGGACTAAGGCTGACCCTTGCTTTGATATTCAGAAAAGATACAGAATGAGGGCGGAGTTGAACTACCTGACATTGGAATAAAAAGCGTAAGTGCTGATGTCGTACTTTACGTGTGTGTGTAGATATTATATTAAAAGGATTCGTTTAAGCCTAAACTACTGGGGTGCATGCTTATATTCTAGTGCCTCTCATTCCGATCTGAAGTGGAAGAGTGTGTGTGTGTGTGTGTGTGTGTGTGTGTGTGTGTGGAGCAACTAAGCAACACTAAATGTTAGAAGCTGACCAGTTGTGGCTCCACCTGCAGGATGACCGAGGAGAGGTGTAGCTGTAGAGCACACACACACACACACACACACACACACACTCAAAATAAGAAAAGGAAAAAAAACTGGACATAAATGCTTCCCTCACCTCTTACACACACTCTGACATGAATCTTGGCTTGGCTAGATGCCCACTTTCCAGCAGGTGGTGTGAGTGTGTGTGTGTGTGTGTGAGAGAGAGAGAGAGAGAGAGAGATAAATGAGCCTCTCTTTATAAGCTAGACATTTTGCTACACCTCCGTCGTCTCCCAGTGCTGGCTAGGGTACACAAGCAGCTAATTGAAAACACATACTGGGCCTGAGCGGTGTGCCATCATCAGATAGACATGAGGGGAGCATGAGGGGGGGATCCTGTGCCAGAGGCTGGAGCAGACAGTGAAAAATAAGTGGAAAGACATCTCTGTCAATAAGAGCTATGACTCCTGGCCTGGCCGCAGTGATACAGAGTGCACTGGTTAAGATTTTTCGTGGCATCGCAGCAAGCCTGAATCATGGTTCGGGCACACGCCCCAGTATGTGTCGCTACGCTAAGACCCGGCTGGCATGTGCCAGCGATGGCGAAGGGCTCGAGGGGTTTGATGAATGACACTCGAGCTTGTGGTTGAAGGGAGACGCAGACCGCCGTGCAGGAAGGGGAGAGAAAAAAAAGCAAGCGAGAGGAACGAGATCAAAGGGAACGTGAGCTGGGCGCTATGCATCTCGTCAGTCTTCTCCTGGATGGGCACCATCTCCCACCCACACACCCACAGGCTTTACACTTTCTCTCTCTCTCTCTCTTTCTCTTTCTCAAACACACACACACACACACACATAAGACTGAGAGAAGCAGCATGCAGATCAGAGTGAGCGCAGGTAGATCTGACTGTCGCCAACGATACTCCGACATCTTCATCATGACTGTGGGAGGTGTGTATTGATCTCCTCAATTCTGCAGAAGGAAGCCTGGAATCCATAAGTGGATTCCAAAAAAAAAGAACTATACCATGTCTTATGTGTGTGTGTGTGTGTGCATGCACCTCTGCATGTGTGTGCGAGCTAAATGGCACGGAGAAACAGTCCCGTATGGGAAATAATTGCCCCGCCATTTTTTGGGATAACGTACCCCATAATGGTCCCCAGCTGAGCGCAGGCATCTAGACCCATTTAAAGGCCACTGTAAAAACTCAGCAGACCCTTAGAGTGCCTTCCAAAGCAATCAGGCTGCTATAATCAGTGTGTGTGTGTGTGTGTGTGCGTGCGTGTGTGCTATAAAACGGCTCCTCAGATGCTTCTCGGCCCTTATGATGGCATAAGAAGCCGCCACACATGCCAGCCACCTTATTGCCGCCGTGCCTGCTGGCACCGAGCCCGAGTGCTGACCATATTACAGATCTGTGTGTGTGTGTGTGTGTGTGTGTGTGGGTTCGGGATTTAGTAAACAAGTACATTTCTAGATTTCTAGATCGCACAATCAGAAGCAAACACTGAGAAGGGGTTTTAGCTAAAAGGTTCAGTACATGTAGATTAGAGAAGAGAAGTAAAAAAAACAAACAAACGGGAAAAAAACGACTAAACAAATGAAGAGTTATCACGATACAGATAAGATTAAGATACCGCTAAGCTAAACTCAACCAAACCAGAAAGCAAACGCGAACAAGCAAATAAATCACAGTAAACTCCATCCTGCCGCTCAGGTTCGAACAAAAATGGCCACGTCACCCAGCAAAGCGCCCTCCCCCCACCCTCTCTCACCCCCCCATCCAATCCTTCATGTACCCTTCTCCTGGCTGGAGCCGTGGGGGAAATAAACAAGAGGAGATTCGTTTTTCCCTTGGCTGTTATCACGCCGATGCATTTCAATCCCTGGCCCGGTTCCCTACATAGCTTATGGTTAAGGAGGCTCTTTCATCTCGGCAGCGCCTGTAGCGCCAGGGCCATGGCTAACTCAGCAAGCGCGTCGGGACAAGCCTGTGCTGGCACGAACAAAATCTGATAAGATCGGGGCCTCATTTCATTTCGCAGGGGCTCCCACAGAGACGACGAAGGGTGCTTAGGGTAACACGGTGTCCTTCGTGTAGTTAAACCTACACTGTACTGTAACGGCATGAGCTCTTATTAGCATGACACAGCAAAAGTGTTTTTTTTTTTGTTTGGTTTTTTTTTTCCTATTGTGATCTAAGAAAAGGTGCTGCATTTCAGAGAGCGAAACAGACTAGGGCTTAGCCCGAGGCGAAGCTAAACCGGTTTCAATTTACAGAGAGATGTCATCCAGCCAGGTGGAATTGCCAACGATCAACTCTCCAGCCGTGAGAGAGTACAGCGTACGAGCGCGCTTCGCTTCTCGAGGCGAGGTCTGGCTTGTGTTTGCCGCGCAGTGAAAATAGTATCCACAGCAAAGCGGCGGCATATGGCCCAGTCATGGTCAGCACGCGGCATTTATCACATCAAGACAGATCAAAATCAGCGCCAGGGAAAGAGACAGACAGTTTCGGCGAGGGGGGAGTGAATAAGACAGACGTGAAAAAAAGAAAAAAAGAAAAAAAACGTATGAGAACTTTGGTGTTTAAAAGCGGTCGCGTTTTTATAATGCCACCCAGAACGGCAACGGGAATAACGGCGCTGTAACTGAGCTGGTAATGCTCAAGCCGACACCACACTTTACCACCGAATTAAGCTCGGGCAACGGGATCTCGCCGTCGACGTGAGACGTTGTGATGTCTGCGGAGGAAAAGTGTTTGTTTTAGACGGCCGCAGCTTCAGATCTCTCTTACTTCTTCGGCTAAGCTAGTCCTCCGCTTGACAAACATGTTAGTCTGAGTGCTAATAGACAGCGGCCTAAACCTTTAGGGATTTAGGAGAAGCAGGAAGGAGCGTTTCTTCTTCTTTTTTTTTTTTCCAAAGAGATCAGTGCGTGCGACGTTTTGAACCTGCGCTTTTCACCTTAATACCTACCCGAGGGGATGCGAGAGAGCCGACAGAATATGCGAAAAATGTGCGAGGGTGTGTACGCGTGCGTGTCACGATAGAGCGATGTCCTATATCTCAGTGTAACACGGCCAACGTCATCCAGGAAGCAGAAACAGAAAAATAGAGGGTCGCATCTGGGCGTCAGAGATGCGGTTAGCCCGTAGAGACACGATGAGAACTGGGCTGCCGCTGACGGATCCAGAGGGACGTGATTCCTCACGAGCTGAAAACTATAACCAGAGCAATGATGTTTTTAATAATTATAATAAAAACTTAGTCTCTGTTTTCCAAAGTTTTGCCACAGCCAGGCAGCTTCTCACAAAACGTGAGAGAACATTAGGCAAGTCCAGAGAGAGAGAGAGAGAGAGAGAGACAGCACGAGGGCTGAAAAGCGAGAGGGACCAAAAGGAAAACATCTGGCGAACACCGTCAGCACATGCTGAAATTTAGCGGCGGCGCTTGCAGCCTAAATTAGTGGCGAGTTTTATTCCCTGCTGTGGTAGGAAAAATATCAAATCGGTTGCCATATGACTACCATAAAGCGGTATGTGGAGCGTTTGATGCCTTCATGTGGGAGACTTTAACTCCTTACAGGGCGGCGAGTGGAAAGCACATGGCGTGTCGCTCTTTTCTGCCACACTTTAACCGATCCAGCATGGAGCAGGGTCGAGAAACCAATCAGCCTTCCATCGGGCGGTCTGGGCCAGCCCCAAAAGCCACGCCTCCGATCCCCATCCCAGAAGTCTTTGGGGCAGTGCAAACCTCCTGGGGATTTCACAAGCCAGTAGAGTGTGTGTTTGTACTGCAAACCTTTTTTTTTTTTTTCCCCAAATGTGACTCACTTCATGAGAAAAGGTGGATGCTCTCGCCAGTAGGCACGCACTCACACACTCACAGACACACACCCACGCACACACACCCACACACTAGTCAATTGTTTGGACGCACCTTCTAGTCCGATGGTTTTTGATTTCTACATTCTAGAACAATACTTGATTTTTAAAAAAAAATATTTTAAACTATGAAATAACACATCTGGAATTGGGTAGTTTTCTAACAACAACAACAAGTCAGTTTGTTATTTTAAGACACGAAGGTCAGCTGTTCCGCAACAGCTTTTGCAAGAACAGTATCGTCAAGTGCATTTGCGAAACCCATCAAGCACCATGATGAGACCGGCTCTCGTGAAGATCTTCGCAGAGGAGCCGGACCCAAACCTTACCTCTGCTGCAGAGGAGAAGTTCGTTTAGAGTTACAAGCCTCAGAAATCACCAATTAACCTCAAACAGCACCTCAGATTAGAGCCGTTATGAAGGGTTTACAGAGCTAAAGTAAAATCCTGCATAATCATCCTTCAATCCTTCATCAATATGAAATGTTCAAATGAGATTATTGTGTATTTTGGAGAAACGCCTTCAGTATTGTTTTACAGTGTAGAAAGAAATAAACATCAGGAAAGACCATGGCATTAGAGGGTGTGTCCAAACATATATATATGTTAATATATATATATAATGTGACGGGAAACCTTTTTGAAAGCCAAACTGGAACGAATTATTGCTCCAATAATGTGAAAAAAATTAAACTACTGTACATGAGAACAGATTTAGGAAGATGTCCTCACATATGCACGTCTCATCCTAAAATCCTCGTCTAACAGCTGCACAAAATAAATTACAGTTACAGAATATACTACACATTAAAGCATATTTGTATTGTTCAGTCATACTTGCCCTTGATTTTTTTTTTTTTTTTTTTTTTTTTTGGACCTTCTCTCAGTCCAGGATAAAATTACTTTAGTCTGAGCGAACACTAAAGCTATGGTCAACAAATTCGATTAGATTAGATTAGATTAAATGTTGGAGTCTATTTATAACATAATACACATAATGTTATAAGAGTGCACATCATGATCTAATGCAGTGTAATACCACGCTTGCCACAATATTCCACAAATTGTTCACAATAGCAGACAATTTGTTTTACACTGATTGAATGAAAATCTTTCAGGAAAACTTTTCCTTAATAAACCATGAGCACATGATGACATCGTATGAATTTATACATATTGTTATAATTATCTATGTATAATGCATTACACTTTATAGCTCATTATGAACGTTTAACCTGGTGCATTGTAAGTTCATACGACGTTATATCACGAATACCGAATCCTATTTGTTTTAGCGTATAACGATCCTGATTTATTTTCTTTAATAAACGAATTCCACCGAGAGACCAACAGCTTATTACCTTATTATGAAAATGTATAACATAAACAGAGCGCATGCTCGGTGGTACTGTATGTTCTAAACACTGCTTGTAAATGTATAAACATTATTATAAACCATGATGCATTTTCATAAATCATTATTGCATTTTATGGACGCATCATTCTGCATGTGGCTTTTATAGACAGGTTGCCATTTAAAACGAGCATTTTACCAAACCCTAATTTAATGATTTAAAATCTAAAATATCATGATGCATAAAAACAAAAAAAATGACATTAAGCTGCTTTATATTTAGATTTGTATAGAAGATACACAGATACAGTTTACTCATCCTGTGTACTCTGAGTGACGGTGTGAGAAAATGGCTTTCATATCCGCTAACAATCTCTTGCCACTAACTAAACTGACACACACACACCTATCCTGCAGACACACACACACACACACACACACACACACACAAAATGCCACTGTAACCTCTAACCACAACCCTGAAGGCTGGACATCAAATGCAGCGGAGTCGAAACCAGATGATCAGAGGTAATTAACGCAGTTTCATATGCAAATTTAATTAATGCAGAACTACAAAGTCATTATGCAAATGGAGTTTTCCTTGAGCCCCTGCGCAAATATTCATCGCTCGGAACAGGGATCAGTCTCGCCATCTTTCGAAAATCTCTCCTCTCTCCTCTCTCTCTGTCTCTCCTGACACACAAACACACCCACGGATGCACACACACACACACACACATACGCAGACACGCATGCTCGCACACACGTGCACGCTCACACCTCTCTCTTCAGGGACGACATATAAATGCGAGAGAACTTCTTTCAAACTTGAGATGGTGAGCTTCTTTTTTTTTTTTTTGTATTTTTGGCACGGCACCAGGCTCTCGCTATCAGAGCAGGCAGCTGAGAGACTGGCGGAGATGATTTGGCACTGAAGCGAGACAATGAGACTGTTAGACCGGGACCATATGAATATGCATGACACTGATTACTTTCCATGATTAAAGACTACTCTAATATTTAAATGAGAGCACACTCGGTGATTAGACGAACATTGCAAAGGGCCAGCGTGCGAGGACGTGTGCTTGCTTAGGGAGATTTAAAAAAAAGAATAAAAAAAAAAGAGAGGAAAAAAAATATATATTCAGGCTGCAATAAGCACGGTGTAGGTAGGTGTTGTCTGAACGGGTTTTGCAAACGAGGGGAAAATTGATGGCATTTGTATTGCAAAAAAAAAAAAAAAAAAAAAAAACACACACAGGTAGCGCCTTATATAGTGAGAGACGTAGCGTAATCGAAGCCGGTAGGTTTCCAGTTCGACCGTGACACTCTGGTCTTGTTTACAATCCCATATATCTTACACACTCGCATACATGTTGTGCAGACCACCATCTGCAGCGGGGAAACAAAAGAGCTCTTGGAGAACTCTTGATCAGGGTTCGGGCCTCGTGGAGCGAACATTTAGACAAGACAAACCTCAAAGGTTTGACGAAGCGTTCTCACTCGCCAGTGATTACGCTCACATCTGGAAGCTGTGTCATGCGCCGTGGCATAAACGCTGCACTGCACTGATTCAACTCAAATTAGTCACTTCAAAAAAAGTCCTTCAGGTACCAACTTTAAAAAACACAAAGAAATGGGTTGAAATGTTAGAAACTGGAAATATTCCTGCTCTTCCTGCCATTGCACTGGAAATGAAGGTCAACAAACTACGACTGAAAACGCTAAAAATTGTCCACTTCCTTTTTTTTTTTTTTTTTTTTTATAACGAGAAGCTTCTTGAATACTCCATCTATACTCACACATTTGTGATCTGACACTCAAATAAATATATTCCAACCCCTTCTGATTCTAATCCATCCACTGCATTAATTCAATGTGTACAGTAATATTTCCTCTATTTATTAGAGCCACTTGTTTTTGTTTTATTTTCTTTATTCTGATTAGTATTATTCCTGAACTTACTACTTACAGAACTAATTCAATTATTTATAGTTGTACTTGTTTTTTTTTTTTTAGTTATTAAAGTGTAAATTAATTTAATTAGATTTAAATTAGACAGGCTAATGACTAAAAGGATGCAATAATAAATATATTAACGTCTGGTGACTTCTAATACACACACACACACACTTAAAAAAAAAAAAGAAAAAACCCTTCCTGACTATGCTTCAACCATTTTGAGAAACACTTTTTAGATCATACGTACTTCTAAATCAACATTAGTAATAAATATTCCTTTTATGTTTTATTTTAAGATTTAAAGCTGCCGATAATTGAGTTTGATTCAACCGTTACCTGTTTCAGTACAATACTAATATAATACAATGTAATATAAAGCTATTTGATTCAGTGCTGTAGAAATAGTGGAATGTTATGTGAAATTAAATTCAAAAAGTGTTAGTTTTGGCCCACGATAGAGATACATGCACAAACATTTTTGTTAATGTTTTTTAATAACTTTACATTAATAAGAATAACTCTGGATATGAAGACTACCTTCGACCATTTTTGTGTGCTTGATGCATTTTTGGAAACAATGAGAGAAAACTTACAAGTTACAAAGTTCCATTTTAAAACTTTATTAACGTTCCGAAACTATTTTGTAAGCATTTTGATTTGATTACTTCTGCTTTTTATAAAACAAAAGGACAAGGTTATCCCAAATAAAATAAAAAACACTCACTAACTGATGAACCTCCATGAAGCAAGGTTATTAAAATTCCTTAATGCCACTTATTGCTGGGCTACGTTATAAATAAAAGCTAGTTAACAAGTTATTTAATGTTAGTTAGCTAACAAAACAGTCCTGTATTGGAGATGAGGAGTTAGATCATCTGTGAAATTGTGAAACCTCAATATAGCACTGATTCGCTCAGTAGCTGTTTAACGTTAAAATGTGACATTCCACTTGCTTTACGACACATGGCAGGCACCAAAATGGAGAGAGGAGGAAACACTGACACGATGGTATCAAAAGGGTATCAGAAAAAAAAAATAAGTAAATTTTCTTGTTGTAGGAATTAATTTTTGAAAAAAAAAAAAAAAAAAACAGGCAAAAAATTAAGGCTGACTACTTTCACTTTATTTTATTACTATTATTATTATTATTATTATTTTTGCTTTGGATATATGCGAACTTTAACCACACAAATTAATGAAACCTAAAAAAATAAACCTGTTGGGTTTCTTTTTTTCTTTTCTTTTTTTTTTATATATGTATGAATATAAAACTATAAATATTTTTGGAGGACGTGTGAATAAATTTTGGAGCTTACCTTTTGTGTCCTATGGACACTTCACATTGGCGGCCATTTTGAAACACCTGTAACACTACAGGTGTGTCTCATTTCAGGGGGCTGCGTCCTTTAAAAAAATTACGTCACAGCGTCACGACTGACCCTGTCCCATTTAGAAGGCTCCATCAAACGCGGCATTCTTAACCCTGACAACATTCGTGGCCCAAACTATCCCAACATGCTATGAGAATTTGGGAAGAGACTATGGTGGACAGATAATAAGACGATATTAATAATAAATATAATACAATGGGGTTTACATGAAATCTGCTCCTGAGGACAAAACAACGTGATTGAGTGTTATTATACGACTGATGGCAGCTCAGCTGCTCACATTCAACCTATACCACAAACGTTTTTAAACCATGATCATTGTGATTTTGTAGATAATGAATTCTTTATATTACATTGACGTGATGGTATTGGCGGAAACAGCTGGTGATGCAAATAGGAACTCCTTTAAGTTCAACTCCAAGGAGTTTCCCTTGAGGTCTCCTGAGACGAGACTCGCCCTCTATCCACCAAGGGCCCAAACCTAGAAAGTCCATTTCCCTTCTGCTCAACTATCTAACTCATCATCCCCTTGATGGCCATGTTGGATTTAATTTACCTCTAGGAGTGCTAAACCGGAACTATCTCTGAAACTATGGAGTTATCTCCTGAGTAATTACTAATCATTTCTCAGTCTTGTCTTAGCAAGCTCGGATTACCTAAAAAAAAAAAAAACTTTTTTTTAGAAGCACCTGATTTTTGCTCAAATGAAACTGTGAGTCAAATGTCTGGTCTGACAGCTACTTCAGCTTCTTAGAAGTAACTTTCCGCACTGAGATAACAAGGACAGCTGATCTCTGTAAAAATTTAGTGGCACTGATCCTTTAAGCTGGAGGTCAGGGATAACTTGCACACGCCAGAGCCAGCCATGCTGTCAAACTACCCCAGCGGGAACGTGATGTCGGGCGGAGGAAATGAGTTCAAGTGACGGCCAAGGCTGTAATCGAGTTCCGCCAGCGTGCCGGGATCGACCCTGTGGGACTGCACTGGACAGAGGGACATATCTCTACACACTCAGTCCATCCTTAGCAGGAGAGGTTATGGACATAAATGAAGGCCACTTTCCCTTTCATAGTTTTCTGCCGCTAATCTTTTTATGCCTATAGCAAACCGCTGTCAGTAGAAAGACGTGAATAGTTCGGACCTGAGCGGTTAACGTTGTGTACTCATCAAACTCTAACCTTGAGCAATCAGGAATCGTACATCCCTCCACACCAAAGATACACATAAAGCGGCGCTGTCTTCAATTTGATAAGCAAATTTTTCACGCTTTGGGAAACTGCAGTTTTGCCCTCGAGGTCCTCTCTACCCTGCATGTCGACAGATAACCTGCTTTTCCCTGACACTTCTAAGTGAGGAATAAAATAACGTGTAATGTGCTGTTGTAGGGAAACAATCAAAAGCCAGTTCCAAAAGTAACTTTGCTTCACATCAAGCTGATATCATGCTGAAATTATTTTCTGGAGTAGCACTCCTCAGTGTTTCATCCCTTTTACATCACAGTAAATACAATGATGGCATTACATTTTCACAACAACAATCACTTTTTATCCATTTCTAGCGACATTTAACTCCGGGTGGGTTAGCTCCTGTTATCGCTATTCCCTTACCAGCAAAAAAATGTCACCCAGAAACTAAAGACTTTCCTGGAGTGAACAAACTTGTACGGAATATTATTGTACAAAGCACTTTCATAAATATCTAATAAATGTCTACGTCACCATATTAACAATTATGGTCATTTAAGCAGATTATTATTATTTTTTTTTTAATAAATCTGTTTCAAATTAGTTTGGATGGATTGGCACCCAGTCTAGGCTGTACCCCGCCTCGTGCCCTAAGTCCCCTGGGATCGGCTCTAGGCCCCCTCTGACCTTGTATACAGGATAAAGCAGTATAGACGATGAGCGAGTGTGAATGTTTGATATTAGACTTAGGTTATTGTAGAGTATCCACTGTACAGGACTGCGATATTGTTGTCACTTCAAAAACCAAAAGTATTAAAAGAAGAACATAAATATAAATATGTGATTTGCCTTTCAGCCAGAATAACTGTCCAAGCTGCAGTTAAAGACAATTAATCAACACCTTCTGATCAGAATTACGAATGAAACAACCCTTTGGTGATGTAGAAATCCTGAGTGTAAGCATAGTCCATAAATAAGAAGTATAATACCTATCTAAAGTGATGCACAATATAATAAAATGATGTCATCATTGTAATACATCATGCCACGTCTTGTTACTTTCCAGTTTATTTTCAGTCTAGTACAGAGACCTGATCAGTTTCAAAGGAATGTTTTTTGTTTGATAAGCCACACAGTGACCTATGAATCATTCAAGCATAAAAACATCTAACTAAATCGATCAGGCCTATGAGTAGTACTGTATTCTGTATTGTAGACAAGAGGGGAAATGAGGTCGCTGCTGAGATTTATTTCATAAAGTGTAATAAGTTGATGTTTTTATGTCTAGTATCAATTATATTATTAGTTATATAATTGTTTACTGATAATGTTACATATACGGTACTGTGCAAAAGTCTTGATTCACCCCTCATTCCTTCATATTTCATTCAATTTAATTAAATGATGGGTGAATCAAGACTTTTGCGCAGCACTGTTCATGTAAAGTTATTGTTAAACAATTCTATAACTAATAGCTTTAATGGCTGAACTATTACAATGAGCTAATTTGTTCTACATAAACATATGGACTGGAAATGGATTCAAAAATAATATTCAGGAGGTTAATGATATGTCGATCAGAACCATGACCAAAACAAAGTCTAAAATTTATGCCATGACTCAAGCCGGTTACGATGTCTACCGACTCCATGGGGACAATTATTTAACTGGGGAACTGATTTTCAAACAATAAAATATAAATCACTGTTTTCATTCCATTCCCACTGTTGTTTTTATGGTTTATTTTTTTAATCTCAGTAAAACCAAATTATGACAATCATAAATAATTCAAAATAAACCTGCTCACAGGTCAGTCTTAGGCCAGATTTGCAATATAGACTTTTAAAATGATGAATCTTCACGTCGTACGAGATCCTTTAACAGTCCTTGTGTTAAACGTGTTTGCTCGGTCAAAAATTTTACCATGGAGATCCTCTAACGATAGAGCTGTAATGAAGGACATTTTTACATCATGCTTACGTTATCAGTCAGCGTGATCCGGAAAGCTTGTCCAGAAAAGACACATTTTCAAAAGTGAGTCAAAAGGAATAAAGATACGGTTTATTTCCTGTTCATTAGATGTTTCATTCATGTTTCATCATAGCCGTTACTGCCTATGTAGCAGTTCTGTCTTCTTCCTTTCTTTTTTTCTTTTTTTTAAATGAGCATCGTAGCAGCAGTCACTCTCTGATTTGACCATCAGTTATCACAACTGCACTAAATCGACCTTCGCTGAGCGGTACGTTGCGTGATCTTCGACCGCCCATCCTAACTCACAACCGAAGAATTATTTTAAGAGCTGTGTTTTTTTTTGTTTTGTTGTTTTTTTTTGTACACTGTAAAACGCTTGAATGCACTACAGATTTGTGCTAGTCTACAAGTGAGAGAATTGCATGCAAAGGTGTGAGAACAGTGTCTTTGTGGTGTTTGTGTGTTGTGGTGTGTGTGCTCTTTCTGAGAACCAAATCACCCTTGGTTTTGACCTTGTAGAATGGACCAGCATCTGTCTTATGCTCATATTTGAGAAAGAGAAAAAAAAGAAAAAAGCTGTTTTTTTGTTGAGTACTGAGGTTAAGTTTAACCTTAGGGCCGGGGTTATGCTAGGTCTAGACTAGCTACCTCAATGGAAATCCCCCAAACATCCAGTAGTTGAGCCCTGTGTGTGTGTGTGTGTGTGTGTGTGTGTGTGTGTGTGTGTGTGTGTGTAACGTACAGTACATTAGCTGCTCTCGTGCTCATGTTGATCGTATTAAACATGTTCTCCTGCAGCTCTGCTTTCTCTTGCATCCGACTAAACAGCAATAATAAATAATACCTTCCTATTTCTTAGAGCCATTGTATTTTAATGAGCTTCCCTAACCTTTTTTCTCATAATATATTAAATCCCCCCAACATGTAGGCTAAGGTTCAGGGTTCTTTTTTTTTTTTCTTCTTTTTTTCTCTTTAATAGAAAATTGGTTTCAGCTGGCAAAGTGCTTCGGGCTGCAAGGGGATGTTTTATTACAAACCAGAAAGAAAAAGAGAGAGAGAGAGAGAGAGAAAGAAAGAAGGGGAAGAGAGAAGAAGAGCAAGCGTGTTCCGTAGTACGTATTCTCATTCGTTTGTCATGCGCTTGTTTGATGTCATCTTGGACCGACCGAGTTTCATTTCAACGCCGAAGAGCTCAAGACAGTTAAAACACCTGGAAATGTTTTGGATCCACATCTAAATGTGTAGAATACGTCAAGTGGTGACCTGCTAATGAGACTTAATAGAAACAACAACCCAACACTGGCAGAGACTTCTGTAGCAAAGTGTGTGCTTTCAGTTCCTTTCGACAAAACCATTGATTAAAACCTGGTACCAAAAAATAACCTGAACTCAAGTGAAGGAAAAGAAGAAAAAAAAAAAGACAAGCACGTATGATGTGATTTCATTGAATTTCTTACAAATCAGAAATGATATAAACACTATATCCCCAACCCTTAACCTTAGTAACGTCAATCAAGTTTCTAAATGCGAGACCATGTTGGGGAAAATGAGGCGCTAAATATGTAATACAGCTGTTGAATATCTGCTCATTTACCCCAAGCGGAGCCTAATATGGACGTCTGATTGAGCTGATTAGCTAACTTAGCTAGATACATTTCAAGTTTTTTCCTTATACTCCTGTACTCTTGCCCATTTTCGCATCTTTTTTCTTATGCTCGTCCCAGGGGTGCTTTCACGCTTTTTTTTAAATGTTATGCTAGTTTTAGACGCGACAAGTTGGAAGGAACGCAACGTCTTTTATAAAGGAAAACCATCACGTTGCCATTTTTCAGTCACAGCACAGATCAGAACTTGGAAAAATGAAAGAAAGTAAAAAAAAAAAAAGAGTGATGTCAAGAGCTTTTGGCATCCTGACCAAGAGGGGCGAGCGATAAGAACAACGATGGAAGACTGCAAGGAAGTTCTGGTGGAAAAGTCTTGCAAGTGAGCGCACATACAGTAATGAGATCCATGACATGTTGAATTGGAAATATTTCATGCTGCAATGTAACTAAAAATAATAACCTGTCTGTTTTTGGAAACGGCTCTCGCGTGGACTGAAACGGCACAAATATGGAGTTGATTCCGTCCGAATATGCGAAGCAACATTTCAACCGAGATTCAAACTGACCCCCAAGCGGCGCCTCATCTCTTAATATTCTGCCCCCGAAGCCACAACGAAAAACAAACACAGCCCTCACTACGGTGAAATCTTTATGTCATTGTTATTTCTCATAATAACACATCTAAATGTACTTGGTCTATTATATTTTATTGTATTGTCGTAAGTACTTGTGTATGTTTTAGTCTGTGCTTTTGTCTGAGCTGCTGCAGAACTGCAAACTCCCTTGGGATTAAAAAAGATTTATTTTATCTTATCTTATCTTATCTTATCTTATAATATCTAAATTAAGGTAGTTAGTTACTGTAGCTGCTACTCGCTATGGCTGATAGTTTCAGAATGCACCTCAATAAGTGTGAACACACCCTTACGAAGTAACACGGCAAAACGGTTTTCAGGGTAATAAAATGAAAGAAAAAAAATATGTATGTATGTACAGTATATAGGTATACATGTATGTGCGTATTTATGTATACATATCTATATCCAGACACACTGTACGTTAAAAGCAGGTGAGGCACGCCTGCATGTTTGTGTGGGTGTGTATGTGTGCGAAAGTGATTAAGATTGGCCTTTTTAAGCATGAAAGCACAGATGCGCTGCCAAAACGTAATGCACACCCCAACCCTTGGGTACTTCCTGACCGGTTATTCTTTGCTAAGCTCCGCCTCTCCACACACCTACGGGTTAACATATGTGCAAGCATGTCCAACACACTTCTCTGTAAGCCCTCCCCCTCCCCTCCACCCTCGTACCTGTCGGTACACTCTCTTGCTTGGGGCAGATTCCTCTGGCGGGCGTTAGACGCTTCTCTTCCTCCTCTTCCTCGCCCGGTGTGACCTGGATGCCGATCTCCACGGGGCGGGGTCTCCTGGCGAGTTCTGCCCGCAGAGCACCGGGCGATGATGACGTGGCGCCGCCTTCGCCCGGTTTCTCGTAGCAGGCTCCGGCCCTGCGGCACAGCCTCCGCTTGTGCTCGATGAAGGCCAAGATGTCTCCCAGAGGGAAGTTGGTCTGACACTGGCCGCAGGTCAGCAGGTCTCTTTCTCCAGCGTTGCCCATCGGACTGGGAGGACACACCCCTGGTGAACGCGGCTCGACGCCCATTTCATGGTTGGCCTCGGCTGCTGAAGGGGGGGGGGGGGGAGGAATAGGACATATGAGACAGGGTCTTAATTCAAACGTTTAACATTGTTATTAAGATGTTAAAGGGGAGCTTTGGTGAAAAGCAGGCAAAAAAGAGCTTAAGACCTAGGTTAAAAGTGAGATGAATTCCTCTTACTGTGGGAAATTTAATTATTCCAATTATTATTATTATTATTATTATCATTATTATCCACGATTCCAGCTATCCCAGCATTTTCTTATTGTTTACAGATTACACCAAGTCACACTGTGTCCTAAAGCTCATGATTGAAGAGCTGGATGTAGTTATGTGCAGAGGTAGACAAAAAAAAAATACGTTAGGTCCGATGGATATTTATTAGCAGTGAGCTTTACAATCCTTATAACTCAACAAAGAAAATAAGTCAGACCAGAAGCACTGCATATATCTGAACGAACGCTAGATTAGATTTCTTTTTATCAAAATACTGAATTGTTGCTATTCTTCGATTTTATTTCATCTTTGATTTCATTCGACGGCGTGACATGTTCTTGTTAAAAAAAAAAAAAGAAATAAAAAAAAAAAAAGAGAGAGAAAATGAGCTTGATGCTAACGAATACCAGGTCCTCGGCTTCAGGGCACAAACTCAGCCTCGAGCTGACCTCGCCGCGTGATCCTGATAGTGCACGCTTGCTATAACGCACAAGTAGTGTCTTGCAGTTACAAAATGCCTTTCTCTTTCTTCACACCGCAAAAAGAAAAGCGAAGCAGAACACCTGTGAACTACAAACTGAGATCAGACAAGGTATGTTCGTGTGTGTGTGTGCGCGCGTGTGTGTGTGTGTGTGTGTGTGTGTGTCACAACCGTGCAATAGCAAGATCCTGCAGTGCTATGTCTATTTCCGGTCTACTTCTCTGCACGCTGGACCGGATGCTGGAGACGTGCACATGCACTGTACAGGTAGAAGCCGAGGAGCGCTTGCTGAAGCCGCAAACAGGGCGCGAGAGCCCGCAGGCCGCCTCGCAGGTGCACTTCGGGAAAGGATCGGTTAAGGATACTCGACAAACAACCACCTCCTGTGTGAATATTTGTGCTCTGTCACGCTATCACTTGCTCCTTGTGCTGTATGCCTACTTTTAAATAATGCATGCTGTTTAAACATTATTTAAATTAAAGGCGGTTGAGAGAAGTCCTAACGTGGCTGTGGATTAAACAAACAGCTGAAATTCTACAAAATTCACAATCGTAACATTCTCCTCTCCATCGTTTATCTCGTCTCTCATCACACGCTCACACTAATAACCCTGTTAACGGGCCCGAGATCTTCTAGCATGGAACAGCATCTGATCTGATGTGTCTGTAAAAATATTACGGAGCTCTAAACGCGCCCCTGGCGTCCATCAAGCCCTCCGTGTTCGTCCAGGCGAACGTTGCTGCGAGACGGCAGCCTGAACGTTAACAGCGGAGCGACTCTGAAGCCGTGTCGCCGACACACACCTGGCCATCTGTACTCGGTTCTCGGTGTGAGATGAAAGAGGCATCAGCCTGTTTGTTCACACACGGTTGAGTAAGATCGCCGGAGGAGGAACATAAATGTCATGGAGTTGGCAAAGATCCCAACGCCGCAGGAATGGCGGACAGGAGCTCGTTCAGCAGCACCCTCGCCCCCGAGAAAACACCAAAAAAAAAACGCCCATCACAGCTACGGGGCATGGTGGAAAAAAATGCAGGTGGGGCTGCACACACACACACACACACACACACACAAATTTTAAATTAAATTAGAAATCAAATATACATTTTAAAAATAATAATAATAATATAAATAATATAAATAATAATAATCTGACTTTTAGTAGTCATCATTAATCAAGTTAAAATGTTGTTGTTATTATTATTTACTAATTATCCCAGAAATCAATAATCATAATAAAAGGAAAAAAAAAAAAAGAACTTCAATTGTGTTGTTGTTGTTTTTTTTTTTTTTATAATGACCAGTCAAAATTAATAAACGTTTTAAAAAGAGTAACTGTGTTCACTCCAAATCGTGCGCCTGGGTTGGTGTGACAAAAGCGTCTCGTTCACACGATCGTGACACGAGCATGAAGAGCCAAATAAATAAATAAATAAATAAATAAATAAATAGAAACTGTTTAACCATCGAACCATCAGCAAACCTCACCACCTGCGTTTCCAGAGAATCGCACGTTCCCGGTAAGGCTGTGTGAAACTCCTGCAGGCCGGGTGGGGAAAAAAAAAAAAAAAGGGAAGGAAAAAAAAAAAAAAAACTAAACACGCACACGACGTTTTAATGCTCTGGAATTACTACACGCTTCACGAAATGTTTTTGAGCATCCAAGTATCATAACTTTATTCAATTATATTTATTGTTTAGTGACAAACTCTCTCGATCGCTCTAAAAAAAAACACATATATACAGACACACACACACACACACACACACACATATATATATATATATATATATACACACACAAAGCAGCAATTTCATACACGTTCCTCAGGGGAAAAATTGACAGACAATAAAGTGAATGAATTATATCCAGCTTAAGATAAGGGGTTGGAAGCAAACGCGGATGGGGAACGATACTCCTGGGATGACAGGTAGCCACATGGGGGGACGTGTACACGATAAATACACTTATCACACATTATTCCTGAAGGCTATAATCAGAGGGAAGGACGAATTCCGAAGAAGCATATTCACACACACACAGACACACAAAAGAAACAGGACTAGAGGGGGGGTGAGGGAGGGAGGGTGTCGGGTGGAGGGAGTGGGGGGTTTAATCTTCACAACTGCACAAAGCTCCTAAAGACTTACAGCACCCCCTATCAGTCACACTATTGACTATTGACTCTTAGGAGAAGTCACACACACACACAGATACTCATGGATCGAACAGATCGATGCTTCTAAACCGACCGTACCCTCCTGCACACGCTTCACACACACACACACACACACACACACACTATGGTGATGGCTAACGTAGGTGTGAACGTCAAGTCCTGGCTCCAGACGGATCGACGGACCCAGAGCCACGTGCGCCCGTGAGACGATTCCTTTTTTTTTGCCCAACACCTCATCAGAGGAACAACAAAGTAGACACGGTGGTCACTCTTGTACAGTGCGCGCAATGGAAACGGCATGTGCTTTTGCGTGTGCGCGTCCACGCAATCATTTTGAAACAGCGTGCATTCTCAAGCACACTCAAAAGAACCACCGGTCCAAGATGGACAGCCCCCTCCTACACACAAATATATGTAACCTTCATGCATTGACTCATGTTTTTTGTAAAAAAAATTTTTAAAAAATGGCAAAAGTGTACAGAAGGGCACTACTGAACACATAACACCCACACACACATGCCCACACACACACACACACACACACACACACACACACACACACAGTTGTCTCACTGAAGTTGGCTTTGAGATAACTATTAGCGCAGATCATTAATGGTATTTTATACCTGTCCAAACGAAAAAGACAACTTCAGAATTAAAAAAATAAATAAATAAATTTGTAATAAAATATGCAATTTCATGGGGGAAAAAAATTTAATTATAAAAATGTCCCAACAGTAATATTCCTAAAATTGTGGCGGCATTTGCTTCACAGCAAAATAATAAAATATGCACGCACACACACACACACACACACATATATATATATATATATATATATATATATATATATATATATATATATATATACACACTTGCGGTAAACTATATTTAACTTCATAATATAAACATTCATTAATCATTCCGTACTTTAAATAATGCGCCGCTAACATTTTTACACACACACAAACAAATTAAAGTTAATGACATCTCATTACTACATGTGTATAAATATATATGTATTGTAATATTGTGCTGATTTTATCTGTCAGCTACACACAGTCGATTTGAGTCGTCGTAAACATTAAAGCTGCATCCTTTCTCTTCAACCATCCGGCTCATATATCCTGCATATAGCAGCTCACGCCTGCATTTATTTTACACCGTGAAATATGTGGATTCTCCTGTTTGCACACCCTTTTTTGTTTTTTTTGTTTTTTTTTTTACCTATAGCTCTCACCACCTTAGGTTCCCTCTACCTGCACTGATCAACCGTCTCAACCGACACGTCCTGCTCCAAGAGAGTTAGCTTATCCAAATGAGGCCGTCCTGGGTTTTTTTTTTTTTTTCCCCTCCCTTGCGTTTGACCTTTGGTAAAGATTAATACCTCTGGCATGAATTTTTCAAGACATACAAACACACGCACATGCACACACACACACACACACAACGTGCACACTTTTTCTTGGACATGCATCGTGCACAAACAAACCATTTTATATGAGTCATAATCTCATTATTCACTTCAAACATATCCACTAAGACGTCAACGCGTTTGCACGCGCGCTTGCACACAACCACACACATACACACATGTGCAACAAGTTATTGGCATGCTTTCAGTAAGTCTATCATAAACTCACTCTACACTGTGTGTGCATCAGCTTCATGGATGTACGGCGTGCTAAAGGAGAAGAAGCCCTGGAGCAGCTGAAAGTTTCGAGTTTTTGAAAGACACCAGTCGGCTCAAAGGTCATCCGGTGCTTCCTCTCGCACACTCGAACTCACACTCACTAACACATATGTAGTAGTCTTGAGTATGATTTATTTGAGTACGTATTTGTATGTAGATTGATTTAATATTACACTCACTGCTCAGAGCTCTTAACGTGTATCGCGCGTAAATAAATCCTCTCATCTTGAATAGGAATTAAGGAACGGTCTCATAAACGTGCACGTGCTGTAACAACATGTCCTACAAACAGGAGATTACGTTTACTCTACAATCCGAACCGTACACAGCACAGAGTTCGTCATCCAGGAGTCAAACTTTCCTCGTTTTTAAAACCGGAGCATTCAGACAGATATACAGGTTAAAGGTCAGGAAGGATTTTCACAGGCCTGACCAAGATGCTGACGCTACCAGCACACTCACGTCCTCCAGCACATCATCTCAAGAATCCCAGTATGACACGCGGATTCTTTTCAACACACACGGAAATCTAGCTTCATCCGTAGGTGGCTATAAACGAGTACTTTTAGCTCGGGGAGAGGAAACAGGCTGAATGAATTACGCTGATTAAGCTGCTGTTGAACTGTAGACAGGAACTCAGGGTGTTACTTGTTTATCTCTTTTCACATCTGATAAAAAAGAGGGCGAAACGACATGAATCGAATATGATTTTGAGTCCATGCGCATGTGAAGTCTTTTTAAGCTGTAATTGAGGTAATGTCGGATTATTGTGAAGTGATGATGATGACGATGACGATGATGATTGAGCTGTAAAATAAGAGAGGCACGGTTTCACTTATAGCTATGTGTTGATTTGCGAGTTAAGGTAAATATAAGACATATTATTAAAGATGTTAAGGAATGTGTGAATTACATCACGTATTACCGTTCCACAAATTTGATTAGTGATTTTTTTTATGATGTGTATATATGTATAAAGATTCTTTTGATGTGCATGTGTGTGTGTGTGTGTGTGTACTTGTTTGAGAAAGACATCCTCAATTCAGTAGTAAAAAGTGTTTATACAAAGCTACTTTGTGGAAAGAAAAAAAAAATAACGTAAACACAACAGTTCCGTATGATTGTGCTTTCCTCTCCTGCTTTCCACTCAAAATTGTTCTAAAGGCTAACGCATCAGTTTATTTCAGAACCCATGTTTATCTAGATGCTTATCTCACGCTCTCGCTCCCTCGCTCTCGTTTTTTAATTAGTATTGTTTTGTTTCAGTGATTTGTTACAGCAAAAGAAAGAACAATGTGATTCAAAGTTTCCGAAAAATTATGTATAGAAATAAATCACCCAAATTAAGATTATATTTCCCGTGGAACATGAAGCAGCTCGAAAAATTCAAGTGTAAGCTACACACTCGGGCGAACACTCAATGTAGCCTTTTGATAAAAATCGTCTCACATGCTCTACAAAAAACGAAAAATTAAATAATAGAAATTAGGATTGAAAAAAAAACTAAAATCGAGGTTTGATAGTTTTGCGACTAAGGACATGCTTACTGTGAGTTTACAGAATGTTTAAAACAAGGTTACACTTTCAAAGGTGAAGCAATCTGGAAATAAAATAAAATAAAATAAAAAAAACTTCTAGGAATATTTATTAGCCAGGAAAAAAAAGTGTTAAAGGACATGAAACTTATTATTGAAGACTTTAATGGGAAGTCTGGAGTTTAGCCAGACTGAGGGTCCTTTTATTGCGTCCAAAAATATGGATCAAAAAATGATCTATTCCAGAGACCAGATCGAGGTGTGTACTTATAACCAGGAGTAATGAGAAGCTCTTTAAAGGGTCAGATTTAAAAAAAAAAAAAAAAAAAAAAAATCTCTAGTTATAAAACTTGAGTTATAAAATATTTAGCACTGAATTGCATGAAGAATGGTGCTCCAGAGTTAGTGAGAGTGTGTGTAAGATTGCTATTGACAATGCGATGTGAAATGATTAGGCCTATTGATTAAGATCGTACATGCACGTGTGTGCGTGTGTGTGTGTGTGTGGGAGTACTCACGCTGCACGCTCTCCCTCTGGCTCACGGACAGGTGCTGCGGGTTGCCCTGCTTGCGGCGGGACATCGCCCGGCATCTCACACACACTCAGCGCAGAGGAATTAAAGCAGTCCGTGAGGCACGCGCGGTCCTCTTCTTCCTCTTCCTCTTTCTCTGTGCAAACTTTCTGTTCGTCTCTTCAGTCCCCGGTGCCCAGGGCGGACGGGTGAAGTCTCCGGTGTGCACGGTTCAAATAATCAGAAGAGCAGTGGAGAAAAAGAAAATATATATATATATAGAGAAAGAGATTTTTCTGTGCTCAAACTATTCACCTGATTTCTGCTCTAATGCCGAATAGCTCCTGTGCATACAGTGTGCACCTGGGCTACCTCTCCAACCTAAAAGTTGCCTGTAAATATTGGCTCCCTCTTCTTTTCTCTTCTGTTGTTGTGAGTATTATTAGTTGCACGCTCGTGTCAAAAAACGCGCAAATCCCAATTCCTTCCGAAGTGGTTCTGACAGGTGACGGAAAGCTCGCGCTCCATCCTGCCCGGCGTACACGCGCGGCAACGGCAACTCACGGCGCACGAGACTGAGCCGCCTCTCAAAAAGCGACCCACAGGCCGAGTCATTAATTACGTCTCGCGTTTTACGTCGGGGCTCTTCACCAAGGAGGGAGGGAGGGACGGAGAGAGGGAGGGAGGACAGGACCCACCCTGTGCGCGCCTGTACTTGTGCATGCGTGTGTGTGTGTGTGTGTGTGCATGTGCATATGTGTGTGTGTGTGTGTGTGTGTGGTCAGGGGGGTTGCCTCAGACTCAAAAGAATAAAGACTGGAATTCAAGTTCAAGTACGGACGTGACGTCGGGGTGCGCGCGGAGAGCCTGAGGCAGAACAGCGCGCGCGAGCGGCTTGGCGATGTCGGAGCGGCGGAGCGCGAGCGCAGGAGGGCGGCTCTTAGTGTCGACTCACAGCGCTGTGTTACAATGTAGCGTCGCGTGAAACTCCTCAGATCGATCAACACACAAATGCATAAAAGTGTCCGAACACCGGAAGTCTTTCTGCTACATCGATGTCGATTTGATAGAAGTGTTCAGCAAAAGTCATGCACACAGGTCGGGGTTCAGGTCAAGCTGATGCAGCTCTTAAATCCCCACAGCATTTTACACATTATTTGTTTTGCTGTTTTTTTGTTTGTTTGTTTGTTTGCTTGCTTGCTTTTTTAATAAACATGTATATAGAGTTCGGGATTGTCCAGTAAAAAATGTCATCCAAAATAGGCAATATGATGAACTGAATTTTATTTCATTTTTTAACCAACATAATAAACATAACTGAGCAAAAGCATAAATATATAAATAATAAATAATAAATAAATAAAAGGGTCACATAGGCAAAAAATATATATATAGCACAGATAAAAATTATCATGTGTTTTTATTGCTGTTTTTGGTTGTTTCTATGACCATACTATTACTACTACTACTACTACTACTACTAATAATAATAATAATAATATGCTCATTTTGAGAGTTATTTTTTATTTTTGTGATATATTCTGGTAGTAGTGGTAAATTTTATCCTTTATAAAAAAAAAAAGAAATGATAATTTTTTCGTTCTACCTGACATATCCGAAAACCCAAATAAACAGTTAGTCTGAAATCTGAAGCCTCCCCGTTATCACACACCAGAAAGGCTTCTATAAAAGCACATGTATATTTTTTAATCGTCACGCTGTGTAGCCAGCACTGACTAAGATTAAGACTAACTTCTTTGCTTCAATGAACTCTAGACTAATTTGCTAACACCACATACATTTTTTATTCATGTATCCATTTTTAATTAACACTAAACTGTTCTGTCTCTTTTTATAAACACTTGTGAATATAAACACCTTATCTCTTTCCCAACACTTTAATAAACACACAATGTCTCTCTGTGTGGCTTTACACACTGATCAGCCATAACATTAAAAACATTAACATTAAAATCACCTAGGTTTTGGATTCCACTTGTGCCACAGGTGTCACGGCATGAATGTTCCTCCCTTTCACTCATTTTTCCACATGCTTTAAAGCTTTAAATTAACTGCTCCTAAAAAGCCATTTTGTTGAAGTGCATTTTCCTAGCCAATAAGAATGCATTGATCAGAAATAGTTGGAAAAAAATACCACTTTTTAAAACCCTGCTTGTAAGACATTGTAATACATCACATGCCTGGTATCTGGCACTGGGATGTTAGCGACATCACCTTTAAATGCTGTAGGTTGTCATGTCGGGCCTCTGTGAATCCGAATTATTTGTCCTGTACTGGATCAGATTCGGATCTAGTGAAGCCAGCAGTCTTGGCCATTTTTTCCTGATGGTCGTCATGCACACCAGGCTGTGGTGTACTGGGTGTTCTGGTGCCTTTCTGTCCGAACAGCTTCATCTTTTTTGCCTGATTTCTGTGGGATCGGACTGGATGGGCTGGCGTTTGCTCCCCGCAAGAATAAATGAGCCTCGGGTGCCCATAATCCTGTTACCAGTTAACTTGTACAGTTGTTGTACATGGTGTACAGTTTTCTTGTCGGTTATCGTAATGTTATTGTCAATGTTTATTTTTGTATACACTCAACACTTGTACACAATAAATACCTTATTAATCATATTACCAGATCTCTGTTCATCTCCTTTTATACACTCTTTAGCTTTTATAAAACACTTAAACACATAGAACTTTATCTCTGCATGTCTTTATTTAAACTTTTAAAAGTTTAATAAACATGTTATCTTGGTCTTTATATCTTTATATATACTCTTATCAAGGTGTTTAAATAAACCTATTATCTTTCTGTATTTCTTTATGTACTGTTAACACCTTAACAAACACTTTACCCTCTTCATGTTTCTGTACTCACTCCTAACACTTTAATGAATACTATATTCCACGAATGGTCTTTATTAACAATGAATACTTAAATAAACATTTTATTCACATCCTATGAGTTAACATTATGAACACTTTAACAAACACTACTGTTTAGCCTGTCCATATTCAAATCTGTCGTCTTATTAATGCTATTATCTCCAATGGCTATATAAGAGGTGGTCTTTTATTTTACTTGTGACTAAAAGCAGTCTGTGAGTCATTATCCGTTGACATTTCCTGTTACCTGATGTACGGTCATACCTGAATCAAGCCTTCACTCAGAAAATCTGGAGATTAGTATGTGATCATCGATTCTGGTTTGATAAGCAAATGTCTATATAGTCACATTTCCCGAATATCGTCGGTGACATTTCCCATCAAAAAGCTTTATCATATGGAAATATTTCATTATGTAATATTTACCTCTTTATATTTAAATTTTTATAGTTAAAGCCTACTTCTGTTCTTGCTGTTTGTATGGAGTGTCACATCTTTTCCCCATGTTTAAGCAGAGTTCTTCCAGGTTCTCCAGTTTCCTCTCACCTCTTAGAGATACACACACACACACACACACACACACACACACACAGGTGGTCCGGATAATCAAAGTCGTCTTGTGTGTGAATAAGTGTGTGCTCTGTAACAGACTAATGTCCCTCCTAACCTGCACTTAGTGTTCCTTAAGTAGACTCCAATTCCAGGATCAAGTGTTTACTCCCACTGAAGAGGGAATAAATGAATAAATGATCATTTCTGCACATTAATGAAAATTGTAAGTGTATACAGAGAAGGGTAAACACGACAAAACCATATACTTAGTTTTTCTCCTAAGTATTGTATTTCATTGTCATGCCATTGATACCAGTTTACTGAACGTGTGGAACTTGTGGGCATTTATGGACAGCAGCTCCCTCTTGTGGATATTTAAAGTCATAGCGTGTTAAAACAGGTATACATACTGACTTCAAAACAAAGACAGACATTTTCATTTCATAGAAAAATATTGGGAAAACAGATAATAATAATAGTAATAATTAAAAAATTTTCAACATTAATTTTATTTTATTTTCGACCAAAAAGTCAGAATTTTTTTTTTAATTATTTTATGCGTCTCATTAGATTTGGTGTATATTAGTATATAAAATTATAGCATTTTAAATACTAAATATTTTTTCACTATCCTTCCTGCATATTTAGACCTATTTAGATTAATATTGAACCCATTTTTAAAAATGTTTACTAAAGCCATGAGATAAGTTGTGTCACGATTGTACATTAAATCCAATTTAATTCAATTTTATTTTTATACTGCTTATAACAATGGTCATTGTCAAGAGAACTAGAGAGATGTATGAGAAAATATGTACAAATCAAAATGATCTTTTTTTACGCTTAGTATTATGATAAATATTTATTTTTTTCACTCATAGTTTCTCCACATGGTTCACGGACTTGGAAAGCCAGATTAAAAAAAAATATTAACCTTGTCGGAAGTGGGATTCGAACCCATGAAAATAGACTACATTTGACTAAGTCTGACTTTTAATAAGTTGCCAGTTTTTCTTTTTTCTTTTCTTTTTTATTAGCAAATAATTTAGAGAATTAGTTTATTTTTTAAGTTTTGAGTCATGTGGTATATGTAGAGGAGTTCATGAGAGAACAAAATTCATATTACACAGGTGAATTGAAAAACATGGCTACAGAACAAGCAAGAATGTCACTAATAAATCTTCAAATCATTTTCATCACTGTTAGCAAACCAAACTGCTGAAGTATTGTAACATCTACTTTAAGTTGTGAGAAGATTTGTTATAAGATCACCTTTATCATGTTTTAGTAATAATTGGGAAAATCAGTCAGCTTCAGCAATGACCAAAGCAATTCTACAGTTTACTGTACAATTCTATAAAAAAAAACAGACACAACCATGCACGATATATTATGCAGTGAAATGACTGTTTATATGACTGTTTGTGACCTATATAGAGAAAGACAGGATAGAATAGAAAGATTTTACTGCAATAGAAAAAAAATTGGACAAAGAAAAAAAAAATTACAATTATAAAATAAAAAAAATGGGATGAACAAAATCTAAAAAAAAATACATTTAAAAGTTTTCATTTATGGACAGGCCTTTAAGTCATGTGTGCATGCAAGCAAACAAAAAAACAAACAAATATCTCCCCATTTTGTTATATCAAATGTGCATATCTTTTCTTTAAAATTAATGTCCAGAAATCACCACCGTATTCATTTCCGAGTGAAGTAGTAGTGTCTGTGGTTTGTTGCAGTGGAAATGCTCTGATAGCTATTCACAAAGCTGCATGTGTGAATGTTAAACATTTCACATCTGACTGCCTTCTCAATGAGAGATAATTCCAAGCTGGTTTTGGAAAAACATTAAAGCCCAAGTGAGAATCTACTCTGATTGTCTGTGACTCAACTATTGTGTTGCTACATTACAGTTATTATTTTTGTTAAGCTCTTCATTGAATATAGAGATAACATGGGGCTAATTTTGTTAACAATAGTTTGTATTTGGGATAAAATTTTAAAGAGGAGCTACATCTTCTGTCTGTTTGGGTTTTTTTTTCCATAAAAATGCTGGGTAGGTTTGTGGGTAACTATTAATGACTTGCCAACCCTTCCTCAGCTCTAAGTTGTGTTTTAGTCACATCATCATAACCAAAAACTCTTAAATATACACAATAAATTGGTTGGTTCATTTAGAGCTAAAAGAAATTTATCAGATATTCTGAAGATCTTGAAGACTTTTAAATCTGTTTAAAAAGCAGCATACTTCTGACACAAGTTCAGCATATGATTCCTGGCATGTAAACCCCATCTTTCGAGTTTTCATTAAAGAGATGGAGAGGTTAATGTAGTGAAGCATTTGCTTTTTAAGAGTAGTGTGTTTTAGTATTTTGTTAAGAGAAGCAGTGTTGTAGTTCTTTATTATTTTTTTCACTGGTGTGATTGCATTTTGTTCTGGCACATAATAATTTTTATGACAGTATTGTTAGTCATTGGAGTAATTATTTTTTTCAAGGTGGCAATTTTCACAACCATTAAATAACAGGATGTCAGTTTACGTAAAGATATTTTACCGATCTGCTTAATGTTCCTGCCTTTTTGGCTAAAGAGCCAAAACATTGTGTTATTTTACAGACAGCAGAAGATATTATACAGGCAAAGGATTCTACAAGATAAAAGATTGTAAAAGCAATAATGTCAGTGCACTCATTTTTTCTTGATTAATTGGATTATGCATAATCTCAGTGGATGAAAATAAATGCTAGTAATTATCTCAGTAGCTGAGCACTAATGGTCTACCTTTTCCTTAACTCCAAATTCCGAATCTCTTGGTCACAAAAAGAAGCACATGTCAGAAGTGGGATTCGAACCCACGCCTCCAGGGGAGACTGCGACCTGAACGCAGCGCCTTAGACCGCTCGGCCATCCTGACTGCATGTTTCTGTAACCGTGTGAGAGGGCGCACTTTTCAAACAAACATTTGATGCAATATTGAAGCATTGTTAAAAGTTGTGTAAGTTTACAAAAAGTACTGAACCACTGGTGTACAAAAAAAAAATCGTATAATCATTTATTAAATATTTCGTTTCCATCGTTTGTAAAGCATAACAAATCCTCCTAAAATTAATGCTTTAAAAAATGTAAGTATTTTTAATGTATAATTTATTTCTTACATTTGAAAATTTAATTTTCTAAAAAAAAAAATATATATATATATATATATATATATATATATATATATATATTTAGATATTTATATATAAGTGTTCAGGGTCACAACACATATTTGTCTTTTTTAGATCAGAGAATATAAAATTATTTAATTGCTAAATGTTTGATTATTAAAATATTTATTGTATATTATTTGTACATGTCAAATTCTCTAACAATAAATGCTTAAAAATATGTCTTTTTAATCGCTTCTTTAATTTCTCACCTTCACAGTCCCAAAAGCATTAAAGTTTTTATTTTATCACGTATACACAATTTTATTAAGCGAAATAAGATAAAACTCAAAAGAAAAAAGTTTTTGAATACTTTTTAAGATGTAATTTCTTTTCCCAACATAGGTGTGTTTTTATTCTTTACATTGAACACCTGATGACATATATTCTAAAGTTTGTTTATGATGTTGATTTCCACAGATTCTGACATTCTGAGTCTCCTTCAGAGTATGTAAACACATGGTCCACTGTCTAGTGATTAACCGGAGTACAACGAAAGAAAGAAACAATAATTACAGCTTTGTCAGAAGTGGGATTCGAACCCACGCCTCCAGGGGAGACTGCGA
The DNA here is from genome assembly GCF_024256425.1 of Clarias gariepinus. Classification (NCBI taxonomy): domain Eukaryota; kingdom Metazoa; phylum Chordata; class Actinopteri; order Siluriformes; family Clariidae; genus Clarias; species Clarias gariepinus. The sequence goes on along the minus strand of NC_071126.1, from coordinate 16,919,589 downwards.
CCTGAACGCAGCGCCTTAGACCGCTCGGCCATCCTGACTGCTGATCACTCGCCCATAATACACGTTTTCTATGTCGAAGATCCCAAGTATCACAAACAGAGGGCGCACATTCCCCATAGACTCCATACACTCGTTTTTATACTGCAAGTACAGTAGTTGTATTCCTTCTGAGGTGTTTTCGTCGTTGTTTCTATTATATAAAACTAGGTATATACTAGTAATGTATTGTTGCTTTATTATAAAATCAGCAGTATGTAATACTGTATAGAAGTGAAGAAGAGAGTGCAATTAGGGTGGAATGTCTGGAGAAGAGTAGCAGGAGTGATATGTGACAGATAGGTATAGGGAGTGACAAGAATGGACAGGATTAGCAGTGCGTTTACATCAGTACTAAGGACTGCACAGTAAACACATTGTCGACAATCCATCCGTGACTGATTGGAGTACAACGAAAGAATTTTTGCAAAATAGTTTAGCTTTGTCAGAAGTGGGATTCGAACCCACGCCTCCAGGGGAGACTGCGACCTGAACGCAGCGCCTTAGACCGCTCGGCCATCCTGACTGCTACACCACCACCAGGGGTTTGAGAACCCTGCAGTGATAAACCACAAACACCTGATGCTCTTTTAGAGTGGAAGATAGTAAAGCTTATACCAAGTGTACCAAAAAGCTAAAAGTGTACAAGTGTACGTACTAAAAGTACTAAAGCACAAACATGAAAATGTAAAAATAATAATAATAATAATAATAATAATAATTTAGTGGAAGGGGTACTTTAAAGAGTTGATGAATGAGGAAGACGAAAGAGAACGAAGAGTAGAAGAGGTGACTATTGTAGAACAGGAAGTAGCAAATATTAGTAAAGTGAGGTGAGAAGGGCGTTGAAGAGGATGAAGAGTGGAAAGGCTGTTGGTCCTGATGACATACCTGTGGAGGTATAAAAGTGCTTAGGAGAGGTGGCAGCAGAGTTTCTGACTAGTTTGTTTAACAAGATCTTGGAGAGTGAGAGGATTCCAGAGGAATAGAGGAGAAGTGTATCGGTGCCGATTTTTAAAAACAAGGGAGATGTACAATAAATCGCACAATAAACACATGGTCGACTATTAAGTGATTGATCAGAATACAACATAGTTGCTTTTTGTTCACAAAACGTGCAAGTGGAAAGACTGCAAGCGTAGGTACACAAAAGTGAGTACACCCCTCTAATAACAGCAAGCATTTTAGTATATCTTTTCAAAGGACAATAGTATAGAAATTAAACTTGGATATATTTTAGAGTAGTCTATGTCTTGTATACACAGTATAGATTTACTGTCCTCTAAAAATAACTCAATTCATGTGTTTGTCAGTGGCCAAGTTTGTCTCGAGACCTGAACCCTATCGCTCTGGAATAGGGTCAGTCTGGACTCATCAGACCATATGAGACTATACCTTTTTTCATTGCTCCAAACTCCCCTAACAAACTCAAGCCTTTATATATTTAACCACTCCACATCCAATGTGTTCTACAGTCATTAATTACACTAACTATTAATTGGTGAAAGTAGGTCTGTATGGTCCTTAGTACTGTGGAGAGAGCAGTAAAAACACCTTCAGCAAGAAAACACATCTGATAAGGTTATGTCATCCTAAATGCTTCGTCCTTAGTAGTTGATTCTAAGTCGTTCGGCCAGTGTTCTTTTATTTACGGCAACACAGCTAACTAGGTCTTGAGACAAGGCTGAATTCTAAAATAGCTCTCCAACCTCTAATAAAGGGCCTTATTTGTTGTGTGTGCCAAGTGGTTGTACAACGTTGTGACCTAGGTTGTCATTTACGCTATTTGGGATTTAACCTCGGACCCGAGAAGTTTATATAACTGATATTCGGAAGAAGAATAAGTGAAAATTCAAAAATAAACTTATGAGATTTACAGGACTGTTCACCATCTTCATGGTTTATTTTCCTCACTTTTTGGTTACATAGCACTGACAAGAATTTAAAGCTACTTTTATTTACAATAAATAGGCTTATACAGTATGCCTGCTGCCTGCTTTTCTTACTACACTACTTACAGTACGACAGAGGTGCCTGCTTTACTCAGGAGAGAAAGAGTTAGCTGAAAAAGATAAATGACAACATCGTCCACACCAACCTGAGGACAGTAGGCAAACTGCAGTGAGTCTTGGAAGGTGATAACCTGAGGTCTTATACAGTATGAACCAGGACCATCCTCTCCAAAACCTTTATTACATGGGACGTAAGGGCAACTAGTCTGGATGGTCAGGGTGGATAGAGGTGACTTCTTTGTGACTAAAAGGCAGGATGTTTTCCACAGTGTGGGAACCTTCTCCTGAGTCATGCTGATGTTAAACAGGTGCTCTGCTGCTGATATCATCAGGACCTGCAGCCTTGTTTTGATTCAGTCTCTCCAGCTGCCTCATCCCCTGACTTTTTAAAACAGAGAGGGGTGTGGGGAGTAGAGGACACACTGTTGTTGCTGGACAAGGTGGATTTGATTCATGGGGGTGGTGGTGGAGCTGTGAAGTTTATTGTTGGGGTTTAGGATATTAAAATATTAAGATAATATCATAATAATAGATCATAATTTGTTATAATGATAATAAATTGTGTTAATAAATGGAACTGTTGTGTAGAAGAACTATAACACTCAAGGTCATGCCTTATTCCTGGATATATGGCTGGACAGGCTGCACACTCATGCCTATGCTTTATTCAGCAGTACAGCACTGTGATATTGCTTAATTATGGGATGACTGATAAAAGCGCTGCAACTTAATAATGTCCTTTAACCTTTGTGAGGATCTTCTTAATATGCCAAAGAACGGTATCTAAAACATATGTATAATGTGTTTTATATATATATATATATATATATATATATATATATATATATATATATATATATATATTAGTGCTGTCAATCGATTAAAAAAAATTAACTAATTAATCGCACTTTTTTTTGCAATTAATCGCGATTAATCACAATTAAAAGACTGAAACTTTTTGGATATGTGAATGTAAATAATTAATGTAAACTCAAGACAATGAAACTATTTACCATTCATATCCTCCAAATTAACTGTTGGCTTGAAAGCCATATTTATTACAGAAATAAAAACACAGGTATGTGCCATTTGTGTCATTTGAATTTCAAAACAATCAATGCAATTTACATTGGCGAGGCCCTGTAGAGATTGTTTCAGTGGGGTGTTTTGCTTTTAAGTGATATGTCAAAGACGAATTACCTCTGTGGTATTTAAATTTGACTTTGCAAAATGTACAGATTACTTTTGTTTTATCCACAGAACCATCCGGCAGAGTTTTATACTGAAACTTTTAGTCTAAAAGTCCTTCCTTGGTCTTATCCATACTTCTTTGCACGTTGAACACATGTCGGCCACAACAGGAAATAAAAAAAACTGCAACCGTGTTAATTGCGTTAAATTTTTTTAATGCGTTAAATATTTCAAATTAATCGCATGCGTTAACATGCTAATTTTGACATATAGGTATATATACCTATCAGCCATAATATTGTGACCACCTGCTTAATATTGAGTAGGTCTCCCCTTTTGCTACAGTGATGCACTGTGTGTTCTTATGGAGAACTAAACATGACATAATTATAAATAAATAAATGTGTGAATAAATAAGTAAATATAAAAATGAATAAATGCATAAATACAATGAAAATTTCTAAATATATTCCTACTTTTGTTTATTAACATATTTCAAGAATTATTTATTTCTGAATTTTCACATTTCTTCATTTATTTATTTCTGCATTTCCACATTTATTTATTTCTAAATTTCCACATTTCTACATTTATTTATTTCTGCATTTCCACATTTCTTTATTTCTGCATTTTTACATTTCTACATTTCTTTGTCGCTGTATGCTGATTAGGTAGGTGGTCCCAGTCTTAGTCAAAACCGGGATTGGGCCGCAGGGCACCTCAGAGGAGCTTTTTAGTTATCTGAAACTTACTATGCAAATAGCTGCCAACAAGAGACCGTTAGCACACGTTATATAATTATGTCATGTTTAGTCCTCCCTATGTTCTGACAGCTTTTTATCACAACCAACATTAACCTTTTCATCAGTTTGATCTGCACTAGCTCTTATATTGGATCAGTTTACTGATGCACCTCCCCCTCCCTTGTCAAAGTCACTCAAATCTTTATACTTGCCCATTGTTTCTGCTTCCTGCTTCCTACATCTATTTCAGGAAAAAAGGTTCACTTGCTGCCTAATATATCCCACCCACTTCAAGCCGCCATTGTAATGAGATATTGACGATGTAGCTACTGTGAGATGGGCCAAATTGTAATAGCTGGACAACTGGGTCAGAGCAACTCCAAAACTGTTCTTGTTCTTGTGGGACATTCCCAGGCTGCAGGTCAGGACATACCAAAACTGATCCAAGAAAGGTAAATTGGTAACCTGGCGACATGGTCATGCGTGGCCGAGGCTCGCTGATGCACATGGGGAGTGAAGTCTGGCCCGTGTAGTCCAATCCAAGAGAAGTGCTAGTGTAGATCAAATTGATGAAAAGGTTAATGCTGGTTGTGATAGTGTCAGAGCACACAGTGCATCACTGTAATAGTGGCAAAAGGGGGAAGCTAATTAATATTAGGCAGATGGTTATATATACTGTATATATGAGAATATACACTATATTGCCAAAAGTATTCACTCTCCATAGGGTTTAATAGGCCATATGATATAACAGCTTCAACTCATCTGGGAAGGCTTCCCACAAATTTGGGAGTGTGTTTATGGGAATTTTTAACCATTCTTCCAGAAAGTTGTGTGGTCAGACACTGATCTGGGATGAGAAGACCTGGCTAACAGTTCCCGCTCTAATTCATCCCTAAGGTGTTCTGTCGGGTTGAGGTCAGGGCTTTGTGCAAGGGCGGTCAAGTTCTTCCACACTAAGAACTTTGTGTCTGAGCTTACAAATGCGCTTCTAGAAGAATAGTTAAAAATTCCCATTAACACTCTCCTAAATCTTGTGGAAAGCCTTCACAGAAAAGTTGATGATGTTATAGCAGCACAGGGTGGGCCAACATCATATTAAACCCCTATAAATTAAGAATTGGATGGTTTATGTGAAGGGAGGCGAGCGGATACGTTTGTCAATATAGTGTGTGTGTATTCTCTTATTTTTGCACAAAACGTTTTTTTTTTAGCACGAGTTCAGTGTTAAGTGCTCAATGGGATTTGGTTAAATTCTAATTGAATTGAACATCCGGGTCTTTCTGCTTTCGCACAGCCACGCGCTAGAGACTGGACGATGACGTCACGAGTGCAGGAATGGCGGCGCCGTCTGTCTGTGTGAGGGAGGGAGCCTGAAGAGCCAGAAAACTTTACTCCACAGCACACACTCACGCTCTGCGGGTCGAGGAGGGCACACACCGCACCGTTTCAGCCGCCGAGGACAGAGTTAAACCTCACGCAGAGCTCTGGCGAGGCTGAGCGTGAAGTCCGGCTGCGGGTTGAAGCTCGCTAAAGCTAGCAAGCTAACTTATTACTTGTAACTTTACCTGCGTTAGCACGGAAGCTAACGTTAGAGCGGTCGCTGCACTAGTCAACCGCTTGAGCTTATCACACTGAAAGGGGGACAGGGATAGCACTCGAGGCCTGGTTAACCGGTTTATTCTGCCTGGTTGACACTCGCAGTCTGGGTTTTATTCATACAGATAGATAGATATTGGTGTTTAGCCAGCTAAGCGTTAGCATCGCCGCTAATAACTTAGCCTATATGCCACAATGGAGAGTTTAACCCTGAGCGACGTCGAGCAGAAATACTACTCGGATTTGTTTGTGTACTGCGACGTGGACAACACGAAAAAAGTCGCCTCCAACGGCAAGGTGCTGGAGCTGTTCCGGGCGGCCCAGCTTTCCAACGACGTGGTGCTGCAGGTAACCCAGCTCGAGTCGAGCAGCTACAGAGCAATAAAGTCTGCTATTACTCTCCAAAGAAATGTATTTTCAGCTTTGTGTGTGTGTGTACATGTGCATGTCAGCATACTCTCTCTACACCTAGTGATTAGGTAAAAGGAACTAACAAGAACAATAACACATTGGGGTGCATTAATGGAAGAGGGTGTGTTCCCTCGTCAAGTTAGTACCCATTAGTGATGGGTCGTTCGTGAACGATTCGTTCTTTTTGAACGAGTCTTCAACGTGACTCAAATGAACGAGTTGTCTCGGATAGTGATTCGTTGATTTGCTACTGGGCGCGCATGCGCAAATCATCGCAAAACCCCCGTAGGTTATGTACAGGAAACAGAATTGAGCGATTCTTTCGCAATGACTCTTCTACTCTGAGTCGTTCGTTTCTTTGTCACGTGACTCCCATAGACGCTGCGCAGTGCAATAGATTTAAAAGAATGAATGACTCGGACGAGAAGATATGAGAGGTGAGCTGCTCATTCTGTTTATTATAATATGTCCTTAGCTGCATTGTAATATTTTCATTACTGCAGCCATAGCCAAAAATGTGTGTATGTAGATGTATTGGGAGTCTTTTTTTAATTGAATATGCAACATTTTATTTTATTTCTGATCAAATAAACAAAAAAATTCGTTCATTTTGATGAACGAGATTCAAAGAACGGAGTCACTAAAATGATTCAAGCTTCCCATCACTAGTACTCCTAGCTAGCTTGCTGTTATGTATGTACAGTACGTGTGTGCCATTACTTTTGAACACGACCTGTTAATAAGATGTAGGATATTCCAACAATGTCATATAGTGATACTTCAACAATGCACATCACATATTCATGGCCGTATTTGACAGGGATGGGAATCGCCAGTCACCTAATAATATGATATCATAATACCCCGGTGCTGATTCAATTAATATTACGATTATATATAACTGATATCACAGTCTTTTATAAATATCCCAATCCGATATTTAGTTTCCCCCCTGATTTTCTTACAAGTTTAAGCCTGATTATGACTGATTAATTGTAGCCTGTTCCTCATAACATTGTATTTTCTCACTTGGATACATACACAGTACGATATGCAGTGAAATGCTTATACGACCGCCGGTGACCTTAGAAAGAAAATAAAAAAAACTATATATAAGGAATAAATATTAATAAAATAAATAACATAAAATACAAAGGAAAATAAATGTAACTAGTAAAATTAACAACTGTACAAATAAGGGCATGTAAAAATAATAGAATATATGAATATGGGGGGAAATATATATATATATATATATATATATATATATATATATATATATATATATACACATTTTTAAAAAACAAGTGTTTTAAAGTGGCATTGAAATGTCTTAAAGTGTCAGAGTGATATTTAAGTGTCAGAAGGATATTTAACTTATCCTTTGCCAATATTATAACTTTTGTAGCAAAATTGGCAAATAATTCGCTCCTACCACACGGGATGAAAATGTGCAAATGGTAGAAAGTGTACTAACTGTGGGATTATAAAGAAACGGCGATATTTTACCTCCTCAAACACCGCCAAAGTCTTAAAACTCAACGTGACAGGGATTTCGCGGCTAGAAGGGCTGTGCAGCTTTTAACATGGGCACGCTGGGCTTCCAATGCACATGGTTTTGGACTAATTAGTGCTTGTGGTGTTTTTACCATGTCTGAGACTAATTTGCTCACAGCGTTTAAAGGAAAAGTCAGATCAGTGGATTTTAATGTGCGAGATTTTTGATAATGTGACCCTGTACAAACGTGTTTATATTTGAGGCTCAATGGCCGATTATCGGTCACTGCGAGTCAAACTGAAAACCAGCCAATTCTGGTCACTTGCCGATCAACTGGGTCATCTTTATTATAAATGTAAAAAGTTTATTATTTTTTAATTATTGATTTTGGAGTCAATCTGGTGATACGTGAATCTCCACACAAGAATTTCATACCTGAAACATTTTCTAATATCTCTAATATTGAGTTTTTTAACGTTACTGAAACTGACAAGGTTGTAATTCAGCAGGTCCTGAAACTCTTAATGCACAAGAAAAATTACCATCTTTAAGCAATTACTTGGACATAACAGATGTGTTAGGACAAGTTCATTGAGAATGGGAGAGACAATTGTGAGTGTTTTTTTTTTTTTTTTAAGAAATCACATGAATAATGTGTTATAAGTATTATCGTTTTTTTTATATGGGGACTTATGAGACACCCTGCTTATGAGTAGTGAAACACAATCCATTCATTATCATCATGTGATTTGTTCCAAAGTTTCTTACTTGTGCCATGTTAGGCAGTTTTTCCTTGACTTTGTCGAGCTTGTTAGCAATAAATCGATATGACAGCCATAAATGTATAAATTAATATTATTTCTGTTAGGCTTTTTTGTGACAGTGTGCATAATTTTAAAGCACCAGATATGGAGTATATACAGATAAAGTAATGCTGAATTGTGAAAGAAGGATGTAGATGCATACAAGACATTGTTTGATATGAGACCGTCCATGTTTCCAGCCACCCTAAGTATATTATCCTGTATTATATACTGTGATGGAACTATTTATTTTGTTGCTACTTGCACCATGTTGCTTTTTACTCTTATCGAAGGGGTACTGAATTAAAATTTTATGAGGGCTGGTCAATAAAATTTTCTTCAAGCTGAGGTCTGATTTTATGTTTGTGTTAGAATTCAGGTCCTTATATATGCAGTCACTAAGTCTAAAAAAAAAAAAAAAAGCAATAAAAAAAATTTCATAGCATTTTAACAATATTAACGTGGACAGTTTGAACTTGGATGGCCTTGTATATTTTCTTGTACTTGTATGGAATACAAACAGCATGATCTTTAATTATTCTTTAGTCAATCTACATTTGCACGTGGCTGGACTCGGAATACGTTTGCTCAAACGGCCCGTGTTTTGTCTTATAACATTACAGTACTGCTTTTTATCATCGCCATGGATTTTACAACATACGAGACAAACTGGTTTTAACTGTCTATTCACTGTAAACTATTGCGTTGATTGGCTCTGTTGATTGGCTCTGTTCAGTGACTCGTATAGCCACGCCCACCTTGAGGGAGAAGCACTAGATTAATGGTATATTTATTTCTCATTTATCAGAAAAGCATCAGGGTCCAGACCACAGTCCGCCATTCAGTGAAGCCGGGGTGCCAAAGTGTCAATAAATAATAAGAGCACACTTATGTCTGTAAAGTTTAACTCGTGTTGGTTCCTGACTTTCTGAACTTAATATGGCTTTATATTAAACCTGACACTCATCCAAGGTTTAGTTCCTGCTTTTCTGGGATGTTTTTCTCCTAGATTTATGATCTTAGACGTGTTGATTGGTGTTCATTCAGCCGCGAGAGCATTAGTAAAATCATCCTGGAATTTAGTTTAGCTCAAAATTGTTTAGTGGGCTTGAGGTCATGACTCTGTGCAAACTATTTCTTCATGATGCTCGGTTTGTGCACAAGTGCATTGTCATGCTTGATCACATTTGGGCCTCTTAGTTCTAGTGCGGGAAAATTGCATGCTACAGCACACACAGGACTTTGTGTGCAACAGTTTTGGGGACAGCCCACAGATGGATGTGATAATTAGGTGTCTACTATCAGTTGGGTATTTGTCATATGTCCTCTATTATACTTTGCTAACACATGCTAAAATTTGTACTGACATTTTAACTTTGATTACAGAGCATAATGTGGCGGCCAATTTCTATGTAAAAATTGAGGAACTAGTATTTAATGATTTGAGTCCTGGAATATGGTTGTGCTATCAGGGGAAGGGAAAAAAAACTCTGTAGATGTAAAAACCTGGTCATTCAGTACGTTCAGGTTGACAGCTGACTGTATTTTATTGCCATGTAATATTGCTGAGCCTAGACCCAAGTTACTGAAGCATCCCCAAATAATAAAAATTCCTCCAGAGGCTTGTACAGTGGACACAATGCATGATGGGTGCATCACTTCCCTAAATCAGATCACATGACCTTTTTCCATCGCTTCAAAGTCCAATCTTTATGCTTTCTAAAATAATTTTTATTTCCAGATGAGTTTTCTTATGGTCACACACCTGTTTAGTCCCAATCCTGTGAGTTCTTGTCACATTGTGTGTGTATCGAAATGCTGATTTCTCATATATATAATTTTATTTTTTATATTTTTTTACTATACAATCACACCAGACGTTTTACCCTCTTGTGAGACATTTTATAAATTTATCCCTGTTTTTCCCAGGACCTATTCGTCACAGTTTTGATAATGCGTTTAAGAATTCTGAACCCAATACCAGTCATTTAAAATCTTCTCATTTCCATCATTTGATTGATGCAGGCCAATAATTTGACCAGGCAGTGTATATAAAATAATGAGCAAGATTTATATTGTGTAATCTCACAATCTTGTAGTTCGTTTTTAATAAAATGTTTGCAGCTGTCTCCTTGTATTGTGTTGAACTGACTTTATCTCTCCTGCACAGAAAACCAGATTAAATGTTTAGACAAGATTAACTAATCTGTGTGAACCAGCCATTGTAAACAAATTGCTTGAGTAATTACAGCTGTACTTTTTTTTTTTTCGCTTGATGGTTAGATAGATAGATGCTGTATCGGACCGGGCACGTTTCCTTTTCTTTCTTTTTTTTTTTTTTTGCCAGTGCGATCCATTGACTAGATCACTCCAGGACCTGAGGGAATCTTTCTGTTGTCTTGGTCAATTTTCTTGACATGAATAGTCAACTCATTAACTGCCTTTTTTAAAACCGAGGAAACCGATATTCTTCTTATTTAGCTCTTGAGTGAACAAGAGGAAAATAGGAAAATATAATAATAAATGTAACCTGAGCTTCTACAATTGTCCATAAGTTGTTGGATTAAACACATTTCCAAGCTTAGAAGATTTAAATATATATAAGATTTGAGGAGAGTTTATTAAACAGAATTTAAGGTTTAGAGCAGGTCTGTACTGGTTTTTATTTTTTAGGAGAATGTCAGAATTTTATCAGTAGTTAGCTTGTACAGTGACTTGCTGAAAGAATGACAGTAATGCATCTTTTAGTTAAATACAGATACTGAACGAGTTTACTTCCGGAAGCACGTTTGTAAGTCGGATTTGTTCCTAAGTCTGAAAAAGTGAGTCTTATACACCTTTGACATAATTATACAAAGTAAAGCATACCAATCCACATCCCATCGGATGACATTTTGTCTCAGAGCTGTTTTCCACTGTATTAGACTGAACTTTTTTTTTTTTTTTCTTCTTTTTTTTTGTTAATAATTTTCTGAAATTAGGATTATTCACCATCGGGACAGCTTTAGTCACTACTGGACTTTAGACATTTTGTACATTCACTTACACACTGAAAATATTGTATATAATTGGTATCTGTCTGTTTTTTGTACAATACACATGAGCTACTTCCATGATCCACAGTCCGTTCATATGTGCGGAAATTCAGAACTCAAATGTTCGTAAGAGGGGGACTAGCTGTATTTGCTTATAAAGCCCTGTTGATTTTTTTTTTTTTGTAGTACTAAGTTATAAAATTATGATTTGACATATTTTTATATCAATAGCACATCGTCACAAGCTAATGATGATGTTTTTAATTTTCATGAACATGTAGAACACTGTATATTTATTTTACATAGATAGATATTAAAAGGCTATTGTCATATTTTTATAAACTGTGTGTACAAGTGAAGTCTGTATGGAAACTTTTTTGCTTGTCACAGATACTTATTCTTCGTAGGTGTGAAGTCTTCACTAAACACACAGGCAATATGTACGACTCAGTCTTTCTCTCCAGAATTGTTTCTTTGTTCCCTAGGGACGAACAGGCTGGATAAAAAGTATTGTTTTTGCTTTTAGATCTTAAAGGACCTCTTGACACGTTTTCTCAGAAAGACTAAATGTAAACACGTTAATTTCTTTTACATATAAAACTCGTGTTTGTTTTTGATACAGTGTTTGTGCCTTTGATTTCTCAGAAGTCAGATCAAGGCCACGAACACTGTCGCTTGCCTTGAATAGTTGTGAAACACTTCAAGCCAAAAACCCCATTTTGTGGTGAGTCATCAGACGAGGAGTTTCGCTCCCTCATCGTTTCAGCACCGAGGATCCAGCGTGCCGAGCGACAAACCTGTATGCGGAGGGGCGTGTCAATCTGTGGTGCAGAGCTTTTCACTTTTTCACCAGGCTTTGTGTTTGATCTTGATGATCAGAGATGGCCAGAGTTGTTTACACTCCACTTTGTTACTAAAAAAAAGCTGGCAGAAAAAAAGGAAGACAAGATGCATTACCTAATCTGTAACGTTACAGAAGTGCTTAGTCATGGTGGATACTTAATTAATAAAGGTTTTAGTAATGCAGCATAATTTCTGTTTTTGTTGTGTTGTTTCAGATAACAGAGCTGTGCGGTGCGACTCGTCTTGGTCACTTTGGAAGGAGCCAGTTTTACATCGCTTTGAAACTTATTGCAATAGCTCAGTCCGGACTGCCGCTTCGCGTTGAGAGCCTAAACACCGGTAAGCAGAAGTAGACTTTAAGTAATAGTCATGTATTTGGGGGGAAAAAACCTACAAATGCATCGACTTCTGTGGATGACTGTTTTTATTCCATAAACAAGGCTTATGTGAGTCCACTTAAATTGACCATTTTCTTTTTATTACTATTACGTTTTATCCCACTTCACAGATTAAACTCTACACCACAGTGTTCAATCTCTTTCTGTTACCAAAATCCTAAAATCTACAGGTTGTCAGTTTCAAGCCTGAAAGCTCAAGCTCCTGTATTAGAGTTCAGGAAATGACCGGTTTCATAGATGAAAAATGAATAAAAAGCGGATAGAGGTGTTTTTTTTTTTTTTTTTTTTAGAGCAGGAAATAAGGGCATCCCTTGTACGCCAGAAGATACTGTAAGAGAATAGAAAACGAGTCAACAGGAAATCACAATAAATGAAACTATAAAGCAGAGATACAGTTTGAAAAAACTTTGTTCTGCAGCATCAAGGTTGTTGCTATAACTGTAATATAGGGTGTTTTTTTAAAAGGTATAATTTGTTGTATATAAACAAATAACCTTTAATTATTCTACATATCACATTCACTAATTGAAAAGTATTTGCCGTGCACTAAATGAGGATTTTTATTTATAGGGTTACAGTGACATTTGTCCATTTATTCCACCAAGTTGACCAGGCTCATTTCAACAAGCCAAGCTATTTTATGTCAAATTCAGTTAGCAAATCATAAGTGCTGCTGAGTTACCATGGCAATATGTGCTTTTGGTCAAACCCGGTCCACATCACAATCCATTAAAATTTGATAAATTTTTCAGGGAAATGCTATTAATCAAAGCAATACACAGAAGCAAGTTTTTTTTTATTGTTCATAAAGGTCGATCGGTCCGTCAGATGTAAGATATAGCGTATAAAGTGTAATTATAGTGGTTTTTTTTATGTAAAAATTTTGTAATTGGTTTCTCATTAAAATTTGATGTCATTGTTATTTAATTTAAACCAATTTATACAACAGTTATTTCCATCCGAGTAATTGGATTGCACAAGCATTCCACCAGTGGTGGTAATAGAGTGTAACAGCACTGGGGATGCATGACAAGTGTCCTAATAACGGTTAGAACGGTTCACTAACATAATTAAAAGAAGCTAATTTCTTTCAAGTCATTTAGAATCATATCTGAAGTATCTGTGTTCTTTTATTCATGGCTAACAAAGCTAACTAGCTCCTAACACAAGGCTAAATAACAAATCCCTCTCTAACCACTTATCAAGGGCACCAGGGGTGTGTAGAACAAGTCGTTGTACACCCTACATAGCTCACTAGCTTTTTATTTAACGCGACTTGTTTTCTGTTGATGATGAATTGTCTTTGTGAAACTGTTGTATTAAAGCAATATCACACATCATGCTGTTATGCTAAATATCGTCGTTGTACAGATATACAGCACAACAGCGCTCCCTCTTGTGAGATATTGCTTAAGATCGTTTGTGATCATTTGATGTTGTATTACCACGATCCAGCCACAGCTGGTTTAAATAAACTCAAAATCTCACGTGGAACCAACGTACACTTAACATAAGTGTTGGTCATGATGTAATCGGAGTTAAAGTGAACGTCTCAAGCTTACAAGTATGAATTAATTTGATGTTTCCTAGTCATAAGTCAGAAATTCTGACCAGAAAGTCTGTGTTTTTTTTTTTTTTTTTTTTTTTTTACTTGGTCATTTATTTTTGTTTATATTTATGCATTTAAATGGATTACTAGCTCACCAATCATAGTTCAGGTAGCTTGTCTGTTTTAGCGTAATCGGTTAGGGTTCAATAACAGAATTAGTTTAAGTTTTTTTATTATATGGTTTGAACTTGTGAAGCACCACACTGATCTGTACTTTTACCCTCACAGACCAGATGCTCACACCTGACACCCACTGCTTTAGCTCAGAGGGTAACATATTGTCAAAGTCGTGTCCGAAATGTTATTTAACATCCTGCATTTATTTTTTTTAAGCATGTGTATAAATCCTGTTTGCATGAAAGACCCAAAGTTGTCAACTTGAGAAAACACCGACCCTTGGCTCACCGGTGTTGAGAAATGTATTCCTACATGATATTTTTTCTTTTCTTTTTTTGAATCTTTCACGAAGTAAAAGTCTGTATTTGATTTTGCAGTCAAAGACCTGCCCCTCCCTCGCTTTGTATTGGCTAAGAACGAACAGGAGGCCAGGCACGCGGCTGTGTACCCGGACGCAGAGAACCAGGGGCCGTACTCCAGTGTGATCCCCAGACCCCCTGGCCGGGTTCCAACCAAAAAAGTGTCCACGCACGAAGTGATACAGCCCTGCGCACCCCCTGTCGATGCCCAGGTCAGTGTCCTGCTCTCGTCCTGATCGCTTTTATGATTCCCGCTGGTAAAGAAATAGTTTAAATGCAGACATATTTATCCTTCACAGTTAACTCGGTACATATTTTTTCAGTTGTTTGTATACAAATATGTAGACGTGCTTACTGTAATGTCTGCATGGTAATGATTCATAAGCCAGCTATCTGCTGTTAATCATCAGTAATGTGAGTTCCCTTTTGCATGCGGTTCCTCTCGAGCTTTTCTTCTTCTTGATCGCCTCAGAGTTTTCTCCGTCTTTGTCTTGTAAATCTAAACGTACGATCTGTAAACATTCATATGAAGCTGTGTTTATATGAATGTTTTCTGGTAAATGTACTCACCTTACTCGAACGATAGTCAATCAGTTAAGATGTGTTAACCTCCAACAGGCAAGTACGCTACGTGATTTCCGACACTGTTACACATTCACTTGTTAAAAGAGGAAAAAGGAGGACTTAAAGTCAGAGTACCCATCTTGAAGCTTGGCACATACACACTTGGGTGTTTGTCAGCCCAGGTCTTGTTTAGGTCTGGAGTAAAATAGTTTCAGGTGTGTATTGTTTTATTAACACAGGTTAACACTGTTTATGCACAAACAGTAAATAGCACAAGTGTTGTTTCTGTGTGTGTGTGTTTGGCTAATCAACTGCACATCAAGTGTGGGGAAGTTCGTACACATTTCCCTTTAATGTTTATCCTTTTTCAGCAATGTTTATCAATTTTCCTAGTTACGCTTCTGTGAAAAAGTATTTGCTCCTTCCTAATTTTAAAAAGTTTTAAATCACACAAAGATATATTTAAATATATTCATTTTTTAAATGATTATTTCATTTGTTAAGAGGTCGGGGGCTTTTTAAATCTGCCTGGCTTTATGTGAAAAAGTAACTGCCCCCTAGACCTGATCATTGATTGTGCCACAAAAACTACAATCAAGCGTTTGTGATAACTGGCGAAGAGTCTTGTCGCTGTGAAGGAATTTTGTCCGACTCTTATTTACAGAATTGTTTTAAATTCGACCACATTAGTGGATATTTAGGCATGAA
Organism: Clarias gariepinus; assembly: GCF_024256425.1. Lineage (NCBI taxonomy): Eukaryota > Metazoa > Chordata > Actinopteri > Siluriformes > Clariidae > Clarias > Clarias gariepinus. The sequence goes on along the minus strand of NC_071126.1, from coordinate 16,903,663 downwards.
CAGCCTGTGTAAGCATCTCAATCGGACTTAAGTTCGGACTTTAACTAAGCTTTGACTAATAATAAAATTATTGTTGTTTTTTCTAAATAATTTTTCCACAGCACTGTATACTACGGACGACTTAAACATGTAGGTAAAAAATTTATGTTGCATGTCTTCTGACCCCAGCCAGATACCACGTCTCCCGTAGTGTCCCCTCACCAGTCTCCGCCCACCTCACCTCCCGCATGGAGGAAGCACAAGCGCCAAGCCAGTGGTGGCGGCACGGAACGGCAGGCCGTGGTGGCTGGAGCCGGGTGGCCTGCGTTCAGAGAAGCACAATCAGGTACATCATTATTTTTCATAAACAAATAAAATCAACAGCTTAATAGATTCATTGACTGTTTCTTTTTTTCTCCTTTTTTTTTTTACTTGGGCTGATCATGTGATTTTGTTTTTCAAAAAAGCGGAATACATTTTATCATAAGATCTTTGAGTCACTTCCTCTCTGAGATAATGTGTACTCTTCACAGTGTTGAACAGCTGTCCTGTTATAGGCTGTGAAAGAAAGTCTCAAAATCAAAGTTTTCTTTTATTTAGTCTTTTTAACTGAATGCTGTAAATGTTATCTGCCTTCACTGCTTTTTTTTTTCTCTCTGTTGCAAAAAGCTGCATTTATTTATTGTGAACAAGCCTGCATCCGACACCGGACTCCTCCTAGTTCCAAGCACTCTCTTGTAGATCTGCACATAATTACCTACAGGGACTCGGGTGGTATCTATAATAGGTACCTGCCAACTGTAAAGGATTCTGTCAGAATTAATGGCACCCTACATTAAAAATGGGCAGAAAATAATTAAATTTTATTGAATTAAAACATTTTTTGGGCACAGGACGTGTCAAAAAATTGTCATCATTTGAGATATGGATATTTGAGTAACAACATGTCCTAGGCAAACGATATTAAATAGTCTTCTTGTTCAAAAAATTAAAGGACAACATATTCAAATGGATATAGATTTTACTGTACAACCAATTTCACAAAGCTTCACAAATGTTCACTCATGTGACATGACATGTGTCAAGCCGGTGTTCCTGCTTCAACACGTTTACTTTTGGCGAGTCCCTCATGTGCTCAACTGTAGAGTGGGGATTTTCTTCCTCCCAAATGCGAACATTATACTTGTTGACTTTGCCATTCGTATTAAATGTGACCTCATCACTGAAAACAAGACGCTTATCGTACTGCTCATCTTTAAGGTTCTGTTGCATAGCAACACAGAATTGCATGTAAAACATTAAACTTAAGTTAGTTTTTACACATTTTGTTAACATTTTAATGTTGGCTGTGTTGCTAGGCTTTAAAATTGTATTTTCTGTATTTTGTTGTGAAAAAAGTCATGAGAATGTCTAGTTTCATTTTCATCTTTTATTTTATTTTTATTCACCCTCCTTTTCCAGGAACGTTATCCTTTGGGAGCGGAGAAGAGTTTTTAACACAAATATGTCAATGACCTACACAAATCATGTAACAGACCTAAATAAATAAAGGCCTCAAAGATACCCCAAAGAACAGCTGCAGATCTTGTTTAGAATGTGCGTGTTGGGTCTCTAACCCCATCTTCCTCATCCCCTGCCTTTCTCTCTCAATACTGTTCACCATTAAAGGTTCAGTAGCAGGTGACGGGATGTGGTCTGCTCACTCTCCTCCTCCTGTTCAGGAAAACTGGGTCAGTTTTACAGACACTCCTCCCTCCAGCACACTTCCAGCGATGCATCCCTCTTCAGCTCAGGTACTGCGCCGTCCACGTCTCTCAACCTGTGGTTTCAATAACGCTTTTGTTTGCCGAGCTTGTAATGGATGCTGTTTATAAAGCTTCCGTCATGACGATGTTACGTTAAGCACGGGCCTGTTTTAATGTAGTCGAGCCCACACACAGTAGAACCTCATTACCAAACACCTGCAGCAAACAAAGCAGGTATCCATGGGAGCCAGGAAAATGTTTACAGTTTATATATTTGCCCTTGTCATTTGATTTGAATCCATTGTTCTGCTATATTTATTTTCCATTACCAAAACAGTAGGGGTTACTGCGTTACTGTGCTGTTGTAGTGTAGTTTCAGCTTCCTGTGTCTAGTATATTTGCAGTCCCCATCGAGTATTTGATAAGCAAGAGATATTGGAGAGTTTAATGTGTACGGTACTGTTTAAAAGTTTGGAGCCACCCCCACATTTCTTTATTTCTTTGCTTTCAAATAGTCAGACGTTCTTGTATATTTAATGTTGTATTTAGGAGTTGTCTGAAGGACTGGCTCTCGCAGTTACAGAGAAATGTTTGTTTGTTTGTTAAGCCACACAGGGACCTATGAATCATTCAAGCTTAAAAAAAAAAAGTTATTGCAATAACCAGTGAGATAAGGGTGCAGATGATAACCGATGATCAGGCTGTTGATTAAGTATACTGCTGATAAGTGGTTGAAACAGATGAGAAGGGAAATGAGGTTGCTGCTGAAGTTATGTAAGCAACCGATTTTTAAATTGTCTTTCTAGGCAGTTCTTATTTCACATGGGTGGTGTAAGATTGGAGGAAAGGGAAGGAATTGTTCTGCCACCTTTTTTTTAAACGTCCCCTTTCACGACTGCTTCCGTATGATTTGAAATGATACTCGACTATAAATACTTTTTCCTCTGTCGAGAGACCCGTTTCCAACAACAAATGCACAACACAACTTCCTTTTCCGTCGACAAACTCAAAGTTTGCGCGAGTTTCACTACTCTATATTTTCCCGCATTCCGTAAATTTGACGAATAAAGACTGAGCTGAACTGAATGAACACAGTTCGGCCTTGGAGAGGAAGACCTGTAGGGTCCTTTACAAGAACTAATGTAAACCGTTCCAAAAAAAATTTAATTAGAACAGTGAAGTACAGTGGAACCTCGGATTACAAGTAACATGGTTTACGAGTGTTTTGCAAGACGAGCAACAATTTTTAATAAATTCTTACTTGAAAAACGAGCATTGTCTTAGTTAACGAGCACCGAGTATCATGTTTCACGCATGCGCTTCTTGTTTTAACAACGAGCGTTACGTCATCACAAGTGAGCCAACGGTTTTTCTCTCTCTTGCAGCCGAATTGTAGGTAATCGTCTCTCCTGCTGGGTGAATACACACACGCGCTGTGTGTGTGTGTGTGTGTGTGTGTGTGTGTGTGAGATGTGCGTGCGCGCACACACACACACACACACACACACACACACACACACACACACACATTAACGGAGAGACCGTTTTTAAAACCGTTTAAAAATTAGAAAGGAACATCGCTAGTAACTCTCGCGTGAGTGCATACTAACAGGATTACTACTGTAAAGTAAAACAACAACAAAAATTAAACAGCTCCTCACCTTTGAAAACAGTCGCGACAGAGAGAAGTTTGTGTGTTTATTTGGCAGCCTGAGAGTAGGGGAGCTGTAAAGCCGAGACCTATCGTCTCCCCTGCTGGGTCTTAGTGCCTGCAGTGTTTTTGAGTGCGCGTGTGTGTTTAGGTCTGTGTAAGGCAGAGAGTTTGTGTGTTTATTTGGCAACCTGAGAGAAGGGGGCCGTAAACGCGAGCGAGCCCCCCTTCATCCCCCCTCCTCTCAGGTTGCCAAATAAACACACAAAACTCTCTCTGTCGCGATTGTTTTTAAAGGTGAGGAGCTGTTTAATTTGTTTTTTTGTTGTTGTTGTTTTACTTACAGCAGTGATCCTGTTAGTATGCGCTCACGTGAGTGTGACTAGGAATGTTCCTTGCTAATTTTTAAATGGTTTTAAAAACGGTCTATCCGTTAATGTGTGTGTGTGTGCGCGCGCGCACATTTTACACACACACACTCTGCATGCACAAACATAAGGAATAAGCATAAGGTAAAGTACAGGTTAATTTGTTTTATTTTTACTTTATATTTTGTATTAATTATATTTATGTATTTATTTTTTTGGGCTGTAGAACGAATAATTTAAGTTTCCATTATTTCCTATGGAAAAATTAAATTTGGTTTACGAGTGTTTTGGAATACGAGCCCACTTCCGGAACGAATTAAGCTCGTAATCCGAGGTTCCACTGTATAGTGAATATAAATTTGTCATGGGATGTTCAACAACCTCGTATGTGTGTTAGGATCACATGTCCACAAACGTTTGGGTCAACTCTAGTCCATTAATGTCTAAATAACAAACTACATGAAATAAATCCTGATGTTGGAACAAAACATATTTCCCTTTAATAATCAACCAAGCTCAGAATTTAGACTCAAAAGCTACACACACATTCTTACTATCAAGATAAAATTTACCACAATGTTCATCATGTAAATTCCTTCTGTCCATCAAAACACTTTTTTTTTTTTTTTTGGATTTTGGACTTGCCATTCTTTTACTCCTGTGAGGAACTTGTTTTAATTTTATTGACACTTTTCAAACATAGTTTTTAAACAAGTAAATCCAAATTTAGTTTAAATGTTCTTAGACAAAATGAATCTTAAACATCCTATCTAGTTTAAATATTGAATAACAAAAATTTACTCTTGCCATGAATATAGCCATAGAGAATGGCATGGCGTTAAAAAAGGAAGAAAAAAAACAGTAATTCTAGTACAAAACTGATGAACATGTCCAACATTAAACATGTCATTTAGACTACAGGGGAAAATTGTATAAATAATATATACATTTTCCCTGAGATCTTGGACTTGTTGCTCTAACTGCATTGTTTCTCTTCATTTTCCATGCTGTTTAAAGTTGCTTTTGTGCCTATTTCTAACTGCGGTTACATCTGCCACTGTGTACCATAGGAGAGCACAACAGTACGAACAGTTGCATCTGCTGCTACTACTAACGAGATCCAAAGACAGGCCAGTGGTTATGACGACCCCTGGAAAATCACTGATGAACAAAGACAGTATTACATTAATCAATTCAAAACTATTCAACCTGATCTCACAGGTTTTATCCCAGGTACGTACATCTAGTGAATGTCTAACATTTTTCTTTTTTTAATATTTCATATTCACTGTGATATACTGAGTTTTGTTTTTCCTTTTCTTTTATCACAGGCTCTGCTGCAAAAGAATTTTTTACTAAGTCGAAGCTGCCTATTTTAGAATTGTCTCACATTTGGTAAGCTGCTTTACTGAGATTAGTGTGTTTTGAGTTTGTCTTGGGTGACCTTGTAAAAGCCTGTTTAAAAAACAAACATGCACTGCCAGGCGAAATGTTGGGCATACCTGCTCAGGAAAGAGCTTTCTTCATTTTTTTCTTCAAATAGATTTTAGCCATGAGGTCACCTCAGGGTAAAAAAAAAAAAAAAAAAGAAAGATTATCAAACCGTATTAATAGTACAATTATGATTATATTACTATTATTATTATCATATAGTGATTAAGTATCGATGCATGGGCACAAAATCTGCTTGTCCAGTATATTCTCATTTTAATGCGAACACCTTTTTATACCTGATATACAGTATCAGTCAAAAGTTTGTACACACCTTCTAATTCCATGTTTTGTAATTTATTTTGTATATTTTAGGACAATACTGGAGATTTCATAACTGTGAAATAACACCCATGGCATTAAGTTATTAAGTAACAACAACAATTAGTTGGAAGGCAAGACCAAACGTTATCTCTGCTGCAGAAAAGTTACCAGACTCAGAAATCACAAATTAACAAACAGCACCTCAGATTAGAGCCGTTACGAAGGCTTAACACAGGATAAGCATCTTAATATCAACTGTTCAGAGGAGATTATTGTATGTTTTGGATGCCTTCAGGATTGTTTTTATAATACAGAAAGAAATAAAAATCAGGAAAGATCGTTGAATTAGCTGATGTGTACAAACATTTGACTGGTATTGTACATTTAAATAATTTTAGTGTAAATATAAAGTTGCTGTTTTTAGGGCGTTTCTGTGACACTGACATTCTTGCTGGTGTTCTCGCTCTGTGATCTAGCCACACTAAATTGCCCTAGTCATGGTTGTAAGAGGAAGTCAGTTTCCTGGAGGAAACCACATGGTACACAGCGATGGTTTTTGTGTCGAACGTTTCTTAAAAATTGACTTGATAATATTTGTGTATGCAGCTTATATTTTACCATACAGGATCCTGTCAAGCGTTTAATTAAATTAAATAACATTTTATTTATGTATATTGCTATTAACATTGTTGTCGCAAAACAGCTTTACAGATCAAAAAATTATTTATAAATCAAAATGATCAGTTTGTCAATGATGAGCGAGTCGAGGATGACAGTATTAGCCATTTTATTGCCCGGATGCTTAAATGCTCATTATTTAATTTAAATATACAAGTTAATTGTATGACATGACAAATTCCAACTAAATAAATGAATTGAGAGTTTATATATAAACCTTTTTTTCAAAAGGTTGTACTTAGTTACATGACTAGGGCTTATCATAATACTTCAGTAAAGTTTACATACTTACTCAATTTCAAATTTTATTTGTCACATACACAGTCATACACAGTACGATATGCAGTGAAATGCTTATACGACTGCCAGTGACCTTAAAAAAAAAATGGTAAAAGCTTACATAAGAAATATGAATGAAAGAAATGCGTAAAAAAAAATTAACTAGTAAAATATGCTGTACAACTTATACTGTAATAAGATAATACTATACCTAATAATACTACACCTGATAATACTACTGATAAAATACCTGAAATTTATTTTTTTTTTTTCATTGTTATTTTTTTTTTTATCCATCTTAAGTGCACCTAAAATTATATTGAGCTATTAGTTCAAATTTTGTGCAATGTCGCAGTTCATGCACATTTCAAAGCATAAAATGCAAGTTTGCTATGTCCGCGTTGTAACCGATTCCTTACATTCCCGCAATGCATTTAGTGTGTCTTATTTCATGTACATCTAAATCAATAAGATAAGACATTATTTTATTTTTATCTTCATTATTATCTTTTTTTTTTCTTCTACAGGGAGTTATCGGATTTCGATAAAGATGGTGCACTGACCCTAGACGAGTTCTGTGCAGCGTTTCATCTCGTGGTTGCCAGAAAGAACGGTTACGACCTTCCTGAGAAGCTTCCGGAGAGCTTAATGCCAAAGCTTATTGACCTGGATGACTCAGCAGGTATAGAAACCGAAGAGAAGGAATGTGTAATCGAAGTGATAAAGGAAGTAATGTAATGTTTCAGAACGTAGAATCAGCGTGTAGATTGCAGAAGAGCATGTCAGATAGATGATATTGATCTGCCGGTCACTCTGTTCATCTCTTTATACGCCTGTATGTTTTAGGAGTCTCAGAGCCTGCATCGGAGGTGGGCTTCTCCGGTTCCCCAGTGGAGGTGACGCCTAATAAGTCTCCCTCCATGCCTTCCTTAAACCAGAACTGGCCCGAGCTCAACCAGAGCAATGAGGTTTGGTCTGAACTTCTCACCTAGCGGAGAGTCAAACAGATTAGCATTTAATATAGCTGTTCATTTTTGAAAAATTTACAGTATAATGATGTTTATTCCAAATGTAGTCGATCAGCAAAGACATGTTGTTGTTGTTTTTTAAACAGAATTGGACAAATCATACATTTATTACATAGCTCATTATGATTGCGCATTTCTACAATTTGTCTGAAATGAAATCGACTGAGTTTAAAATTATACTTGTAGACAAACTAATAAAAAAATTATAAATGTACTAATATTGACTAGAGAAAGTTGTAAAAATGTATTTGACCAATCCAAAGTGCTCAGAAGGATGACTCAATTAATTTGTCACATACTGAAAAAACTTTAGACACAAATTTAATTAATTAAGTATAAGACACACACACATCATTTGAATGGTGGTTAAATTAATCTCAGTTTCAGCTTGACTAATTCATGTTTACATAAGATTTTTCCTTTAATGTGTTAATTTCATTTCCTATACGGCTAATGTATTAGCAAGTCCCATAAGTTTAGCATCATGACTGTGCATGTCTACATCATCACACGTCTATTAATCCATTAATCTCTAATAGACCTGGCTATGTGCTTTATGGCTCTGTTTATAAAATGGCTAATGAAAATGATATTATTGAGCCAGGCATGGCCGTTTGAAGTTGGGGTGTGGTGATATGGGAATGCATGTTGCACAATGCTAAACTGGTGCCCAGAGCTGCATTAGAATTTAATCTACTAGGAAGAAAAAAACAAAAACAACAAACATGTCTTGCCTGATGGACTGCATTAATTTCTTTAATGTTTATATTTTATATAAAGAGTAAGTGTTCTAGTCTTTGTTTATTGTGAAAGTGTGGGCGCTGTTTGTGCTTTGTTCAGTAAATTTGTGTGAGATCCTATACTTTCTGTCCATTACTTTAAAGACATAAAGATATTTATTGCCAGTAGATCGATATTTTGGTTGGCGGTTGGGGTGGGTGGTGTTGAGTTGCTGTTGCACATTTATTTCTCTTATTCTCTGTTGATTTATTGTGTTGGGGGAGTGGCAGCTGTAGTTCTACTGCAGGCTCACTGGTGCTGTCGTGTCGAGCCGGACACGAGTCCGGCGTGTGCACCCTGCTGACATGTCTCCATGTCTCTGCTCTGTCTCTCCAGCAGTGGGAGACTTTTAGCGAACGCTCTTCAAGCTCACAAACTCTGACCCAATTTGATTCTAACATTGCACCAGCTGACCCTGTAAGTCAATCACCTAGTGCTATTTCATAATTAATGATTTTTCATTAATCCTTGGAATCTGTCTGAAAAGAAATTGCATGTTTTCATTGCTAATTCATCTGCAGCAGCAGCCAATAAAATATTATTTAATTTTGTTTTATTTATTTATTTAAAGTTTTGCTTGCTGTGCCTATGAATTGTTGATTTGCTCACTCTGTTCACATAACTCGGACTAGGTGGTAACTACTGACAGTTTTGTAAAATTCTTTATAAATACAAAACAAAAACAATGATGGAGCTGAGTGATGGTTTTAAATGTTTTTTTTTTTAATTGACAGTCATATGTGTTCTTTGAGAAATTTTATTTATTGCAGCTGCATTGCTAATTTTCAACTTGTTAAATATAAGCATGTGATTTCTTGGGTTTAAACTTAACTGGTGGAACTTAAAAAATAACCTGGCATCATAACTGAACTTTTTAAAACTGCATGATTGTACTAATTCCTTGAAAGACAGAATTCTTTCTTTGAAAAGGCATTTTATTTTCCAATCTCTTGCTTTTTTAAAAATAAATTTAAATTGCTTATAGAGGCAGTCTAAATCTCGAACTGTAAACTTTCCTCTACTCCCAGCTGCATGTACGAGCTTGGATAATTATCAACCTTACTCACGGGGCCTCGTTTTCTTTTTATTTCTCATTTGGCTATCTTGCACCACGCAAGCAGTATTTCTTCCTCCAGCGCTGCAGAATATACTGTTTCACTCAGTAATATGTCACAGCGTGGGCGAAAACTACATTAAACATATTAAATAAAAGATTTAATGATTGAACGATTTACACCTGCTGATTCAGCAAACTTAAATTCAAATTCAGTGTGTGAGGACTTTGCATTTCTAATCCTCTTGTGTGAGAATTAACATGGGTAATAAAGTGAATCTGACTCAGAAACAAAACCACAAAAACACCGCTCTACCTCTAGCTCTACCGAATTGTCAGTTTTTGAGTTTAGTTTTTTTGACACATTTTTGGGCTAGGGCTAAATAAATGGCTGTTGCATTCCATGCAGAGTAAAGTAAGATACTTAACACTGCAGTAAGGAATGACGCATTAATATTTTACAGGACACGGCCATCGTACATCCTGTACCCATCCGTATGACGCCTAGCAAGATACACATGCAGGAGATGGAGCTGAAGAGGACTGGAAGTGGTAAAGAAAATTCTCTGTATTTTGTAATGAAGAACTTGTGCTAGTGCTTAATGATGATGATTTGGTTCTTGACTTGCAGGAAGGTGTCGGCAACCAAACGTTTTAAAGAAATTTTTTATGAAAAACGTATCGTTGGCAATTATAATTGTTTTTGCTTCATTGTTCGAGCGGCGTTCAAATTAAACTGATCCTGATGACAAACACCTGAATTCTCCATACCAGCAAACTTCTGCACTTATAGAGGTTTGGACACCTGCTGAGGTTCAATTAATCAAGGGCTGATGAATAGCAGCACCTGGCTACAGCTTAATCCTATGGAAGCAGTAATGGGGGTACTTGGTATTGGCTCCATGTTTTTTTTCTTTTTGGCTTTATTTCTGTTAAATAAATATTGGCACTGTTAAAAAAAAAAAAAAAAAAGTTGCTACAATCAGAAAAAAAATGTAGTTGTTTTTACACACAAATTAAAAGAGGGGACTTTTGGACATGACTTTACATTCTTACACAATTATGGTCTTATTTCTGTGACTCGATTTTCATTTATTAAAACTAATGATTGTTTAATGATTGTACCTGTGTGTACAGGACACAACTTGTCCCACAGATGTTCCACATTTATTTATTGCAGAATAAAACACTTTTAGTCATGCTTTAAAAATCTTCGGGATAGGAAGTATTACTCTGCTTTGTATTGAAGGTATAACTGCATGCTCTGTTGAGTTTTATTCCTTACATAAATTTCAGTATAGCAAAAGTAACTCCCAATTTCAGCCCATGTAATTTTTTTATAACAAAATTTATAATGATATTTTGGTCTTGTTATTAAAAAAATCTATTTAGGTTTATTTAATAGCAAGAAATCAAATAAAAAATGTGTTCCTTTAAAGGAATTATAATATCTATAGGAAAATTTAGGGCAACTTATGTCAAACCTATAATGTTTATTAGGATTTAGTTGTGTTGCATTCATTCACATTAAGATCAGAACACTCTAAGAATGTAATGGGAGAAATGTTTAGTTTGCACAAACTACTTTCATTTTACTTTGCATTCATCAGTAAGTGGTCATTCAGGGGTAATTAAATCCCCCCCAGCCAAAAAAAAAAAAGACGCAAGCATTTTTTTAAATTAGGAAATGTGATGTCTGTCAGCGTTGAGCCATTTTGGTGCAGACTTTTGGCTCTTGCACTACACAGGAGCCACTGATCCTCTTTCCCAAGCCCAGCATGAAGCAATTCCCTGACTTGTTTGAAGTAAATCTGTCTTTTTTAGCTGTACACACTGCTGTCCTGAACTGCAGAGACTTTTCCATCCAAACAAATGATAAATGCTCTCTCTCTTTTGGTTCTCCAGACCATACACATCCAACAAGTCCATTAATCGCTAAACCTCCTGAACTCTCAGAGGAGAAAAAGCTAGCAGCAATTAAATTCTCTGGCAGCGCTGTAGGTAAGTTGTTCAACACCACGATGAGCTCAGCTTGGTTTTTTAGAAGTGTAGACATTTTTAGATTAACATTAAACATTGTATTGTCATGCAGGTGACGGGTATAGCAGCTCTGATTCGTTTACATCAGATCAAGAGCCTATTTCATGTGCTGCAACCAGACAGAGGTAATGAACATCAGTGTTTTAGTTTTATATAATTTTTTTTCCTTCATAACTTATTTCCACAGTAGGAGAACAGTTTCTCTTTATCCAGCGGTTCATTTAAAATTTGATTGATTTCAGCCCTGAACGATTTCATCCTTTTTTTTTCCTTTCCTTTTCAAACTCACTTGTTTACTTTTCAATCTGATTTTGCCAGATGGGTCACATAATGATTATTTTACATAGCCTTCATAACCACGTTGCAGTGGTAGCTTAGTGGTTAAGGTATTGGACTGCTGATTGGAAAGTCTCAGGCCTCTTGAGCAAGGCTTTTAACCCAGCTCATATGTGTAAAGAGATAAATGTAAAATCTGACAGATGCCATAAATGATCCTTATAGGGTGATCAATCAAGTCCAGAATATTAGTGTTGATATTTGAGGAATTGAATTGAATAGTTGGAAAATGTTTATAAACAATTTACTATTTTATGAAATTTATTTTTACTTAAAAACTTTGACGCCAGGTAGAGACATAATTTGCTTATACAATTTGAGCATTCAATATGTACTGTATTGATTATGTCATAAATTTTAGGTCACTGTTGTTTTCGACTTTTTTGTTTTCCTAGTCTACTTTCTTAGCACTATATTTCATTCATGTATAATAAACAAAAATGTGTAGCACCATGACACAGCTGATGAAATTGGGCAGGCATTTGGAAAAAGGTTCTACAGTACTTTTATGCTCGCAAAGATGTGTCTTGCTTGTTTTGAACACTAGTGTGTTTTACAGGTCTTACTCCGGGACCTCTCCTGAAGGTCTGAAGGTCGTGGCCCCTCCCCCTCCTCCTCCCCGCCCTCAAGCTCATTCACGCTCTTCCTCTCTAGACATGAACCGGAACTTTGCGACCGTCACTGCAGGTACACATCACACTCGAGTACACCTCTACTGAGGGCAGCCAGCTTTTCTATGTTCATGACAAATATGAAACTCAGACTCGAAATGTTTAATTCCTCTAGGGGCTCAGCCGCAAGCTGGAGTGGTGGCTTTTCCTCCTGCAGTGCCTCCTCGGCCACTGGCTACACAGGTACACGTTATTTTATTACACATCCCCCCAAAAAAAACGTGAATCATATTTGAATTGTCATGGTCAAATTTCAGTGTGATAGGTTACTTCAGCATTCAAGATTCAATATTCAGCTGGTGAATAACCTAGTCACTTGTTAATATTGAGCATTTAATATTTTTCATAGCCAGTCTTATTGCAGAACATTTGAAGAAATATAGACTGATCAATATAACCATTTAAAAAATAATAATAATAATAATTTCTCCTCTATTATTGAACATTATTTTATCGGGTATCATTCTGCCCTGCACGTTGTTTTTTTGCCTCAGACATCAGTCCCACACGGGCACCGTTCAGTAGATGGTGATGGTCTTCCAGCACATTCTAGCACTTCGCCGCAGCAGATACCTGAACAGCCCAACTTTGCAGATTTCAGCCAGTTCCAGGCGTTTGCTGTGGAGCAGCCGGCAGATGAAGGCGAGAAACAGCAGGAAACTGGACAGGTGGGGATGCAAGAGAGCTTCATACTCCATTTGCTGTTTAAGGATCAGGCTTTCTTAACTTTTTGTATCACAGTTTTTAGATTTTAAGTATATAAGATATAATTGACATGGAGAGAAGCAGTCCTGTCAAATTGGCCATGTGATGTCCTTCAGTTAGTGTTACATGCCTAGTGTGTGTAGCTTTAAATAAACAAGTATAAATGATTTAGGAAGGAAACGTCCTCACATTGAATCTCTCACATCCAAAAAGTGTTTTATTCCACTTTTACCACAGCAATTTCTCAATCCTATGCATTATAAATGGTAAATCAAGTTTTTTTTTATTTACCATGTTTTCACCAGGTTCTCTTTTGTCATACCGTTAAAATTTACTTAAATTTAAATTAACAAGAATCTCGCCATGTTCCTGAGAAACCACAAAACGAAAACTGCTTGAGAACTTGTCTGTTATAAATTTTTAATAAATCTCTAATAAATTAGAGAGAGTCATCATATCAGCAGTTAAACATGTTTTTAATGTTCGGCAATTGCAAATGTAATGTTTAGTATCTGCCTTTATGCAGAATTGTAAATGCAATAAGTGGGGATAAGTTATACCAGGGGTCATGGTTTTAGTCCAGTATTTTTATCACCCTGATCTGATTTCCTTCCCTTCCTCCCAGTCTAATTTACATCTATATTGTATACATATAATGCACTTTTCTTCAGCTGACAACCAACCCCAGACACACACGCACACACACACACAGACTAATTAGCTATAATCTCAGCCTCAAGTGTGTTTTCTTTTCCCACTTATCTCACTCTTGGTCTCTTGGCACTTTTCTTCGCTTGACCCTGCCCTTAACAATAGACCACGCCCATTACCCCATAGACTTAAGCTCAGTTTCTTTAGCATTTCAACTCAACTGCCATAATTGCCATCTACCACCTTTAAGCTATAATCAATAGTTATTATATAGTCATTATTTAATGAAGTATTCACTATTATTATTTTGATTGTGAGCTACCACATTCACAAAACAACCTCAAGGAAAAGTTAAAAGCTGATTGTTAAATAAGTGCTATTGAGAAATTGTGCTACTTGTGATCTGATTAACCGTTTCAATGATCAAGAGATGAATAATTTATCAAAATAGTCATTTAGTTGCAGCGCTTCTGTTTGAGTCTCAGGTTTCAAAGTTATTGCTTTTGTTTTCATGCAGGTAGAGAAATGTGCAGAGACTGCTGTACCTATAAGAGCAGTGAAGAATGAAACTCAGCCGGAGGAACGGCCTGCGACCACTGTGAACTCTGTAGGTTTCTCCCTCTTTGTCGCTCACACACACACGTGCACACATGCTGAAAAAGAATTATAAATTGATTTTGATACAAAATGATGTTTCTAATAATAATAAAACATATGATATAAATTAATGTGGAGACCTAACAGAACTTCCTGGTCTTAAACACTAGTAATGTGGATATAGTACAGCACATTTCACCTTGTGCTTTTATTAGAGAATGTCCTGTATATATGAAGCAGCAATACAAAATACATTGAGATAAAGTCAATCAAATGTCCCAATCCTGTTCAGTCTCATCACTATTTTGGCAAAAAAAAAAAAAAAGTTTTTATTTATTTATTTAAATCTCGCTTGTCTCCAACCTTAACAGGATACTGTTACAGTGCAATGCACACCTGATAGATAAGCAAATCACGATTTTCTTCGAAACCTTGTATTTTCTCGCAGGCCAAAGGATCGACTCCGCTGGCCCCTCCTCCCAAACCTGTCCGGCGAAGACTGAAGTCCGAAGATGAGCTCAGACCTGAAGAAGAGCACCCTCAAAAGTCTAACATTGTTGCCACTGTACTTGCCACGCAACCTTCTATACAACGGTACACAAACACACACACACAGAGGACACATGCCAAAAAAAACTTTCCCAATTATCCCAAAATGTATGGACCTGACTATTGTTGTAAGTCTTTCGGCTTAGTCTTAGTCTGCTCTAGTTTGCCCTGACTGTATGTCTTGCCTAATCTTTTCTGTCCAATTTAGGTCTGTTGGAAAGGATAAAAAGGCAATCCAAGCTTCCATTAGAAGAAACAAAGAGACGAACACGGTCCTGGCCAGACTCAACAGTGAATTACAGCAGCAGTTAAAGGTGTGTGTTAGGACGATAACACTCGTACTGAATGTGTACTGTATAGCGTGATTTCATATAGTGAAATGGACGGCCAGGTGACCGTGTTAGCCCTGAGCTGGAGGGGGCAATTAAACTAGGATAGAGAAACTAATTTAACATTTCTAACTGAAACTACACCACTTGTATATCTGTTTTTTTTTTCCAACTATAACAATGAAAGAAACTTATAAGTAAAGTTACCCAGCAATAATATAACCAAGGACAGATAAAAAAAAAAAAACACCATCATGTTTAAGGTTCCAGTGAGATGTTGAGAACAGTAACAGATTAAATGACTGCCTCTTTTGCTGCAGTGTGAAAAACAGCTGAAGAAGCAAACAAAGCAAGGCAAAGATGATTAAAAAAAAGAAAAAAGATAATGACTGTGCCGAAGATCACTTAGTCAATGTACAGTGGAACCTTGGATTACGAGCTTAATTCGTTCCAAAACATTCTTAAACCAGATTGAATTTTCCCATAAGAAATAATAGAAACTTAAATTATTTGTTCCACAGGCCGAAAATAAAACTACCTTTAAAAAAAAAAGTCAAAATTACGGAAGTGCATTGCATTTACAAAAGAAAAAAAATCTTAGGAATTATGTCATAATTATGACTTAATATCTCATAATTATGAGATCCTGATCTCATAATTATGACTTACTAACTCATAATTATGAGATATTATCTCATAATTATGACTTACTATCTCATAATTATGACTGACTATCTCATAATTGAGATAATTATCTCATAATTATGGCTTACTATCTCATAATTATGAGATGAGGAGAGGCAGTTTGTGGAAGGGGGCATTTTAGCGCATGACATCGGAAACGAAAGTTACTGCATCCTTTTGCTCGGAAACGAGGATCCAGAATTTTAAGTAAGTGCCAGATGATTCTCCGAGATACCACAAAGCCAGTTTGGATGCGTTTTAAATGCATGATTTTGTATCCATGAAGCATTCCATATTGGTTTTGTTACGTGGGGCAGTATGGAGAGCCGCACCACAAAGTGTTATGTGTATGAGAGCCCTAACGCAGGTCTTTAGAGGGGATCAGTGAAATAGGAGTTGTTGTGAGAGTGCTTATGATACACACGGGAAGGCCTTTCCGTTTGTAAATAGCAGGGGATTATTAATTAGGAACTTGTACTGAAACTGAAAACACAAAATGAACAGAGCTCCGCCGTACGCGAGAACGGACGGTGCTCGGGAAAATAAAAATACACTTTAGGTCCTCTTGGAGCATTCGCCCTTACCGAGGATTTATAAGAGAGAGGGGGGTTTGTGTCTTTTTTGTACTTTCATACTGTATTTAACCTGAGTGCGCGCGCTGGACTGATGCGTGCCACTCCCTCTTTCTCTCTCACTCTCGCCGGCGTCTCAGAGAGGCAGAGGCTGGGGCTTTGCCTCTGTCTCTGAACAGCTTACTTTGTCTGTCTGTTTGTCTCTCTTTTCTGCGGACCTGCCCGTTCAGAATATTGCAGAGTATTTATGGGTGGTTCTGCCCCTCATAAGACCCACATCGTTACAGGTTTAGCTGCTCCTGAAGGAAGAGAGCCACTTCTTGAAGGACAGAATGTGTTTTTCTTCCTAACCAGGTCTAAGCACTTTAGATACCTGTGCAGTGTCATCAGGATCTCATAATTATGAGATATTAAGTCATAGTTATGACACAAGTCCCGTGATTTTTTTCTTCTTTTGTGAATGCAATGAGCTTCCGTACAAAATAAATCCTGACAGATAAGTGTTTCCGTTTGTGTGCGTGCGTCATGTGAATTTAAAGTAAGGAGCCCCTCCCCCTTTTTAGTCTTATACAGTTACCTTTCCTCCACTCAAATTAAGCTGCACTTTACCTTTACAGAGCAGTGTTTCTGTGTAGAGCAGAGAGGTAGGTGAGTGTGTGTGTGCGTGCGTGCAGACACTAAGAGCAGGCTAAGCCCTGAACAGGGAGAGAAAATGGGTCTTTAACCTCTCTAATGAGACTTGCTTTTTTGCTTCACACGTGCTGTACACACACGCTACAAACACAAAATAAAATGTTTTACGCGCACACACGTGGTCACAGTGTTATAGTAAACAATACACACGTACACGGATATTGATTATACCAGTGAGAGATGAGCACTAAGACCCAACAGGGGAGACGATTACCCACAATTCTGCAGCACAAGAAAGAGAAAAACCATTGGCTCAGTTGTGAAAACGCGACGCTTGGTGTCGCAACAAGAAGCGCATGCGTGATACATGACACCCGGTACTCGTAAACCAAGACTTGTCTGTTTTTTAGGTCAAAATGTTTTAAAATCTTTGATCGTCTTGCGGAACACTTGCAACCCGTAACCCGCGTTACTCGTAATCCGAAATTTCACTGTACTTTACAAATAGTTAATAGTTTGAATTTTTTTCCCCCACTTTATTCACTGCTAAGATTTAACCCTCACATTTCTCTACAGCTCAAAGTTAGGAATTTCCGACTAAGAAATGAGTGTGTAATTTCTGCTTACAGATTTAAGGTTTTTCTTTAATTTTTTGTTGTAGGACTTGTTAGAGGAAAGGATATCGTTGGAAGTTCAACTGGAGCAGCTGAGACCTTTCTCCCATTTGTAAGAGTGTGAAAAACAACAACAAAAAAAAAAAGTCATGAAAAGCGACAGGAAAGGTTTGACAGATCCTCCGGGAGGACGCTCATGTCGGCACTCTTCCTGCTCCTCGTCTGGCTGTATGAGGAAAGACTCTGCTGCTTCCTCCATAACGCTCTCACACACCCCATCCTGCTCTGTTAGAGAGACTGTCCTCACAGCCGGGGGGTAGGAAAATGTAACATTTTGGCACTTTGAAGAAGCAGGGTGTGAGTTAAATAGAAATGTCAGTCCTCTGCCTGTGCAGCACACGGTTTGCTCTGCTATCATGGGAGTATATGTTCCTGGAGGTTGATGGGAAGGTGATGACGCCCCCCGGCAGATGTGGGCTGATAATCATGCGAGTGCAGGGGAGGACCGATTATTTTGGGGGAGATCACGCTCTGTTTTAGAAGTACGTTCAAGAATGATTGCTAGACACTCGTTCATGTTCTTGTAAGCTCCCAAACATGCCCTTGGCCAACACCAATATACGTGTTTGTGTGCGCACGTGTGTGTGTGTGTATGTATGTGTGAGTGATGGTTAATAAATATAAGGCGTATAAACACAGAGTTTCTCAGCTCCGGCCCTAAAGGTTACTGCTCAGCATATGATGATGATAATGATGATTAAAGATGTGTGTGTCAGCAGAGTGTAAAATGTCGCCATGAGTGGAGTTGAGAAACACTGGAATAATGCATCCAAGTCCGCTCTGTTTTCTTCTTTTAACATCTGTGGTAGTATAATGTTTTTCTACCTTGTACAGTCATTGACCCTGTATAACGGATCTTTTCTTTTCACGACTCCCGCACTCATAAAAGCATTTCCTGTATGGCACAGAACCCGAGTGAATCGTTTTTTTTCCTGTTCCATCAGAACAAAAAAGAGAGAGCGACCTGAAACTGCACTTTCTTCCTTTCTGGCTTTCCTTTGTTTGTCTGTATTTTACCCTGTACACTGTGCATGTCGTTCCTATTCTTATTTGATCTAAAACAGCTCTTAAAATCCAACCACTTGATTTGTACGTCTATTATCTTAACTAATACTAGAGTTTTACATACTTTCTCAAACTTAATGTCCTAAGTGTTGAGTTAGTTTCTCGTTCTGTTTATCCCTCCCCCCTTCCCCAAAGCTTTGCTCCTTTCATTCAGGATTTTACACTAATATCTACTACCCCCCAAATGTTGAATCAGTGTGAGCCCTTTTTTTTTCCTCCTGCTGTTCAGGTCAATGTACTGTATAAGGGGTTTGTTGTATATTGTATGATACACACCTTTTGATCTCATATGTAAATTTGCATTAATTGCTGACTAATAGCAAATATTCTATTTAATTGCTTATATTATGGCTGTGGGATCATAGATGTTTAACTGCATGGATGTATCTCTGCAGAATGAACTAGCAGCTGTGTGATTTTTACACAAAATAAAAATGGCACAATATTTTAATAACTTTTTCCTTTGTCGTGATTTTGAAAACAGGTGATTAAAAAAAAAAAAAAATTCGATTTATGTTGGCTGGATGCAGATACAAGTACAACTGCAAGCGCTTAGTGTTCACAAATCTTGCTTTTGATTTTATTTAAAAGATCAGCACTGGTGTGTAGAAGCACTGGTGTGTGATTTTTCTGGGTATAGGTAAAAAGCCCATAAATTATTTCTTTTGCAGATGTGTGGTTATAGCATATTGGTCACAAAATAATCATTAGCCCTTTAGCCTTTTTTATGTGTAGTTGAACTGATTTGCTCAGATTTTTTTTTTTTTTTTGCTAAAGGTTGCCCACTAGTGGAAAGATGGAGCCTTGTTTCCCCCTCCAATCTTTTCCTTAACTTTCAGTCAACAAAATGATTGTCGCCTGCCTGTGAAGCACAGGCACCACGACGAGCACCATTGCAAAACTTTATTAATCACACAATTCCAGCAAAAAAAAAGTTTGAACACGCCTCCAATTCCATGGTCTTATCTGATTTCTATTTCATTCTAAAACAATGCTGAAGATGTTTATCCAAAATACACAATAATCTCATTTGAACAGTTTTGACATGTATCTGCTACTTCTGCTCTGTAAATCCTTCATAACGCTTCAAATCTGAGGTGCTGTTTGTTAATTTGTGATTTCTAAAGCTTTTAACTCTAAATGAACAACTTCTCAGCATCAGAGGTAAGATTTGGTCTTGCTTTCCTGCGAAAGTCTTCATGAGAGCCAGTTTTATCATGGTGCTTAATTTGTTTTGCAAATGCACTTGACCATACTGTTTTCACGAGAACTGTTCAAGAACAGCTGACCTTTGTGTCGTGGCCCTTAAAGCTCTGAGCATTTTAGTCATTATTTGTTTTGCTGAATTTTTTTATTATATACAGTTGTGTTCAAAATAATAGCAGTCCAGCACCAGTAACTAGATCAATAATTATTTTCAAGAGAAATTATATTTCTTCATAGTAAATAATTTACTTGTAGGTGTAGTGGAGTAATAGAAAACCAACAGACCCAAGAGTCATGACTTACAGTACATGCACTTGATTCTGTGTAATTGAATCATTAATTAAAAATGGGCGTGTTCAAAATAATAGTAGTGTGGAGTTCAATTAGAGAGGTAAATTATTCCGTGAAAAACAGGTGTCAAACAAGTTCCCCTTATTTAAGGATAAATGTAAAAAAGGTTGTCCTGTGCATTTCTCTCTGAAAATAAAATGGGTCTTTTCAGACATTGTGCAGAAGAACAGCGTACTTTGATGAAAAAAAGAGATGGAAAAACATACAAAAAGTTTGTTTAAGCATATCAAATGCTTAAAAATGGAGACCAAAACCAGAAAGACGTGGAAGTAAAAGGAAAACTACCATTTGAATGGATCGAAGAATAACAATATTGGCAAATTGACTCAGCCACTGATCAAAAGAACATCTAAAGTTACCTGTTAGTACTGTTACTATTAGAAGACGACTATGTAAAGCCAAGCTATCAGCAAAAAGTCCCATTGTTGGGGAAAAAAAGACGTGCTGACGAGGTTACAGTTTGCCAAAAAACACATTGACGGGCCTAAAGAGAAATGGGGCAATATTTCGTAGACTGATGAAAGCAAGATTGTTCTTTTTGGGTCTAGAGGCCTCAGACAGTTTGTCAGGGGACCACCAAACCTTTTGTCAAAGGGCACCATGCCCTTGAGATGGGTGTTTTAAGAAGACAATGACCAACAAGATTGTTGTTATGGAGTGGCCAGCCCAATCCCCAGACCTTAATCCAATAGAAAACTTGTGGGCTGACATTAAATAATGCTGTTCCTGATGCAAAAGCAAAAAATGCAGAGGAATTGTAGCCTGTAGTACAATTGTCACAGATGTGAAGCAGTTCTCAGAAAGCATGGTTATACAACTAAATATTCGTTTAGAAATGCACAAGAAAGATTAAACTTCAAGCATTTTTGTTTAAACTGTAAATTCGACCCCAAACACACTTTTTTTAAGATGAGTGATGACACTGCTATTTTTTCGAACAGGCTATTATTTTTTTTTTAAACTCATAATACATTTAGCACATTTTTCTTCATGTTGTGATTCAGAATAGAACGTGCAGGGTGTCCGATGCATTCGTGTGATTTAAATTAAAAGTTATTATATGGATATGGAGCTTTACTCACTTTTTTTCAACACACTGCTATTATTTCGAACACAACTGTACTGTACATATACAGGGCTCAGGATTGTGCAGCGTAGAGCGACGCATCCTTTTTTTCAGCACGAAGTAGGTGATGAACAAGATGATGAACTGAATTTTGGTTCATTTTAACCCAAACCATGACTGAACAAAAAAAATTGAAAATGGGTCACATAGTCAAAGAAATATCCCAGGTGCACATGTTTACTTGTTTTTATTGTTGTTTTTCAGTTGTTTCTATTACCGAGAAATAATAATATGCTAATTAAGAATGTTTTACATTTACATTTTGCACTCGTTCAAGCGCTTGAATGTCAAGGCTTCCAGATAAGTATTTTATGTACTCTGTGTGTGATTATATATATACTGTATATATAGTGAGGGGACTGTGAGAGCAGCTGTATTTCCTGAGTTACCTGTTAAAAAAAAAAAGCAAGGTCATGACATCATTTGCATATAAAGCGAAACATAAAATTAGCTGGTTTATTTATACATTTTATTGTCATTTCACCAGTTGATTACAGAGAAATCGGAAGCCTCAGGATCTTGTGATGCCTAGGCACAGGATGATACAGCAGGAATTATGCTAGATAGAGAACACCCAGCTAAGTAGTACAACAGCTATTGGTACTTTGTGAGATAAATGCAGGAAGAGCTTTTAACTGTATTTATGTGATGTTTATTGGGTCGATTCTTCCACGGGACGTTCCACCCGTCCTCCTTCATGATTACTTAGCAACACTGTAATAAAAGAAAAAGAAACAGATTTTGAATAGTGCAACAGTCAAGTGATGCAGCGAATAAAGCCTGGAGGAGAGAAATGTTCTGGAACCATTTGTGCCGAAGTACTCACACGGTGTTCTGTTTGTATCGATCCAGAGCCTCCTGAGCCACCACCTCTGAGAACTTGGGGTCGGTCCAGGGGATTTCTCCTGGCACGGTGAAGCTCATTTCTGGCTCGTCAAACAGTTTAACGGATACCTTGGTGTCACTTGGCTTCTCAGGGGTCTCGGTATCCTTACAGATGATCTTTATGAAAGCAGAACATGGGATTACATCCAATGTAGATATGACGCTGATCGAGTCTGAAGTAAGATGGCATCGATGTCGGGACTCACCGTTTGGATTTTGAAGATGTCCTCGTCATTGGTCGTGTGGTTGGCGAGCGAGGACACCCAGCTGAACTGATTCCTCAGTGTATCCAGCAGCTTCGAGGTATTGAACATCTCCTCCTCAAAGTTCCTCAGGAGGTTGTTGTACTCCTTTGTGAATCTCTCGGCCAAAGCCAGAGCCTGTTCCAGGTCCTTCTTGAGTGGACCTTCCAGAGGTTTCTTCCCGGAACAGTCTAGACAAGAGAACCATGTTTAGCATTGGGATAGAAGGATGTGGCAAAATGTAGCAGTTTTATCCAGTGGTGACAGTCTGCTGCAAAAAAATGCATTGATCTTTATCCCTGTGATCGACTCTCTATCCTCTGCTCCGTCTGTCAGCAGGGCTACGTTCAACAATGATTCAACTCTCATATGCCTGCGAACATTTTGCTAGCGCTCTTGTTATTAAACGCAGCCCTTCTGTCCCCTTTCATCACATTCGCTCTTATAGACTCAAACATGCGTCCACAGTAAATGTACTACATTTTTCGACCGTTGTTAAATTTATCGTAATGACGTTAAGAATTTCCATTTCTCTTTTTTTAATAAAATTTTTTATTTTTTTTTGGTAGCTTTTGAAACCCGCCCAGTGCCATGCAACCCAACATTTGTCTTAGTTGAGCTGGCTAGCTAGCCAAAGTTTACCAATGTCAGAAGAATGCAAGAACGTTGATAACTGAGAAGAAATCGAAACAGCCAAATGAAAATTCTTTGAAGTTTTCTCGCTTCCTGCCCATCTAAACCCTGCATCATCCACATCACATGCCAGCAATAGAGAGACAGAGTTAAGCAGTTAAAATCCTCAGGTACAGTCATCCCAGCTGGACTTCATCATCATCATCATCATCATCATCAGACAATACTAGCAAATCGCAGGTTTCTTGTACGCATAGCGCCAGTTTAAATCTGTGTTGCTACATGAGGTTGTCTGGTTATGTTATGAGAACAGTTACATTTTGGCTTCTAAAATTTCGATTTGGCTCTTAAATATATCAGGTTCAGATTTATATTTGTTCTCAGTGTCATGTTGCTGCATTGCTTCAGAAATAATCAACTGTTTGCTGCTGCTTGAGCAGCTTAGCTGGATTTAAAAAGAGGCTTATTTCCTGAGAGACTGATTAAAAACCAGCGCAACTGCAGATTGCAAATGAGAGTCTAACACGGGCCGTCTTAAGTCCGCGTTATGCTCCGTCAGCAGTGCTCTTACCAATAACTGCAAAAAGCTTCAGGCAGCCTGTCTGGCAAGCCAAGCTTATCGACAAACACGCACGGTGGTGGAGTAAACAGGAAGTTCACAGGGCATGTTTTGTTGGCTGTTTAACCAAAATGACACCAGACGTCAACTGTAAGAGTGATGCTGCAGTCTCTGCTGCCCCATCTTAGTATTTCTGCATGCGTATTGTGGTTTTGTGGTTTATACAAACTTGAATGTTTTCATGATGCATTTTAAATCAACCGATTGCACGTTTTCTTAACCACTTGGTTAACGTAGGTAATAATTTGTTTTACAACTAGAAATTATTCCAGAACAAAAGATCTGTCAATAACATTGAAAATCTGATTCATGTAGACGGTGCATTTCTAATAAATCAAACTCAATTATAAATGACATCCAACCAAAGAAATGGGTCAATGATCAGAGTTCAGGAAATAAAACCACTTATTGATTTTTAGGGTCAAATACATGTTTCAAATAGCTATTTGTGGAATAAAAAAAAAATGCATTTGCATCGTGTTTCCCGTAGAGGGGTTAACAACTGCTAAGTCAAACAATCAAATCAATTTTATTTGTATAGCGCTTTTAACAATTGGCATTGTCCCAAAGCAGCTTTACACAATCAAAAGAATTATTCCAAAGACATTAAGACTCACCTTCTATACCGTTTTATCCTGTATTCTGGGTCATGGGGACTTGGAGCCTATCCCAGGAGGCTTAGGGCACGAGGCAGGGTACACCCTGGACAGGGTGCCAATCCATCGCAGGGCACACACACACTATGGGCAATTTGGTAACGCCAATTAGCCTAATCTACATGTCTTTTGAATGTGGGAGGAAACCCACCAAACATGGGGAGAACATCCAAACTCCATGCACACAAAGATGGGAATCAAGCCTGGCCGGGAATCAAACCAGGACCCTGGAGGTGCAAAGCGACTGTGCTAACCACTACACCACCGTGCGTCAGAATTTCTTCCTCGATTTATTAAACTTTACATTTTTTTTATTACACTTATTATACATGAAAGAAAGGTTAGCCTGATACACATGTCTTAAATATGAATAGGAAATGTTGTGACACTGAGCTCACCTATGTGCTGGATCTCCTTGCACTTCTCACACTCCTCCCGGAGTTTGACGCAGCCGGCGGAGTTGCGGCGAATCTCCCTGCAGGTCATTTTATCGTTCCCGAACGGCTTGGTTACGATGACATCTTCGCTCACGTTGCCGTCTGCCCAAAAGCAACAGGATGTACATCATAAATAACACCCAACTCTTCTTATGAATCGTGCACTATTCAAGTGCATCATTAAAAATTAGGCAGTAGGCAGTGCAACTTTCAAATTCCCACTAGCACAGTAACTTTACAGCTTGTTTACCTTGAGAGGGAAAGTTCAAATCACCGCCCATGAGTGATCCGAAGGCCTCTTGAGTCATCTGCATCATCGGCTGGAACATGCTGTGGAAGCCAGGGAACAGCGGGTCATGGAAGAGAGACCTGTAGATGCGCGAGGGCCTGCGGAACCACGTGGGCTGGTGCAGGGAGCGCATATGGTCAAATACTCTCATGCTGTCCATGAAGATACTGTCCACACCGTCAGACACGTCAGTGTAGCGCCGCTCCAAGTCCTCGAAGTGCTGCTTCTGCTGGTTGTCCTCTTTCTCCAGAGTCTCTATGTTCTGACCGTTTATCCAGATGGAGAAAGGCGAGGACCGGTTCAGGAACTCTTCCAGCTGAGACAAAAGGTATACAGACAATATGTAGGTGTTACTCTGTCTTATACTAATGCACCATTGAAGTCTGAAGGTGCTGGTTTCTATAACAACAGCTCTGATGGTTTGCAAGACAAATCGCAGGTTTATATAAATGAGTTGTTTCTGTAGCAAAATCCTGTACAAGAATGATAATAAGGGAAGCATGACGTGCGCGGGTATATAACAAGGCAAATGTACATATGGAATTCTTAAAGTGAGGACTTTATCTATTATTTATGAATTTATAAGGATGAGGATAACCAGGGACCAGCTGATTAGGTATTACGATAGGTGCCGATTTGCTTTGTATTGTGATGCTGCATCACGATTTTTATAAATGTCATAATTTTATATAATTTTTTCTTTTTCAATTTTGTTACAATTCTAAACAAATTTAAATAAGCAGCTCCTACCACACAGGATGCTGTGCTGCCAAATGTGTGAATTGTTTATAGTGCACCCCCTGTTGGATTATAACTGGAACTGCAACATTTTACCATAGATTTTATATTAAAATAAACTGTCACACTAAAGAATCACAATATGTGACTGGAAGTAATTTCTTTTTGCCACCTCTGAATTTACGGAAGAAAAACTTTCACTTTTTCATGTTGTTTTTAACTTGTGTGGTAAAAAGAACTAACTTGTCTAACGGACCATAAAATATAGTCTATTTGGTTTTCTTTGGTCTTTTAAAGCAATTATAATACATTTCTTATATATAATATTTAAATATGGTATATTAATTAATAAATAGAATTTTTTTTATTTCGAATTGGATTTATGTATATAGATTCCTAATTTTCTAATTTAAATATACAGCTTCCAGTAATTATACGTAGTCCTGGTTTCTATTACTTAATACACAACGGGGGAAAAATTTTTTTAGCTTTAGCTTTGATTTCAGCCAAAAATTGAGGCTTTTCCCTGATGAGTATCAGTAATAAGTGTTTTTTTATGAACACACAACTGATTAGTCCCAATCCTGTAAATGCTCTCACTTTCACTATTAAACATTCCTATGGTTTCTATAGTTTATGTTTTTTTTTTTTTTTTGCATAAGTGATCTCCAATTATGATGTTTATTATTTTGATCACATTTCTTCATCAGATCTCACCTGTCGACCCACCAGCCCAGAGCCGCTGCTGCAGGTTCGAGAGTAATATCTAATGCACGTGTTCTTCAGGCACGGCTTACACTCCTCCCACAGGGCTCGCGTGGTTTCGTCACACACCGACTCCTCCTCGTTCAGCTTCTCCTCCATCTCCTGGGCGGCCTTTAGAGCATCCTAATGCACACGATAAACCGGGAGGTCTAGCAAATCTCCAAACTGTTACAATCTACATAAAATCAGAGCCAGTCTGAACATCTCCTCGAACCTCTTTCTGCTTCTTTGTTTCCTCCAGCGTTGACAGGAAGTTATCGTGATCTTGCTCTGACCTCTCCATCACTGTCTTCATCTCTTTTACACCATCAATGGCATTTTCTATCTCCTTATGCACATATTTCTCCCCAAGCTGAGAGATATCTGTAGACGCACAGCTACTATCAAGCACTGGCTCTAACAGATCACTATTTTAACTGCACAGAGACGACGCCGGTTATACTCACGTTTGAGGTCGTCCTTGGAGGGGAGAAGAATACATTCAGCGGAGATGTAGAAGAGCCAAAGGCCCAGCAAAGACCAACCTACCCTCATCTTCAGCAAGTTTTCAGATGCAGGAAACACACTTAAGGTAGGAGAGAGAGAGAGATGTAACATGACCTCACAGTATATTCATGGATATAGAAAACTTCTCATTGGTGATGCTCTCCATAGCAGATAAGGAAAAGAGATTAATCGTAATCAGAAAAAGGATAAATCCTCTCATTGTCTATACTCATATATCTCACACGACGGGCAATTTGGGAAGGCTAATTACTCTAACCTGCATGTCTTTGAAATGTGGGAGGAAACCAGAGAACCAGGAGGAAACCCACCAAGCACAGGGAGAACATGCAAACTCCATGCACACAGACCCAGAAGTGGGAATTGATCCCGCACCCTGGATGTGCGAGGCCACGCTAGGCTAACCAACACTAAGCTACTGTGCAGCCTCTAATGGTATCCTCAAAATAAACATAGATAAATAAAACATTTTTAATGCTCTTAAAAATGAGAGTGATTATAGTTAGCATGTAGGTCAATGTATCACCAGCTTACGTAATACACTAATGTACTTAATAAACTGTATTTCATATGTAGTCATAGATCACTTTAGACATATTTATTAGTGATAACAGGTTGTTATTAGAGCAAACCTAAAAACATAGGTGGTTATGGCTGATTGGTGTGTGGTGCCTGCACTAATCATGCTGTAGTCTTTTAAACCACTTGTTGAATGTTCCTATAGTATAAAAACATCATGCTATCCTAAAAAGCCAAAGTAAAACATAGAAAGACGGCAACATGTTCATGAATGTCGAGCTGGCTCCGAGCCCATTGCAGTTGTTCCTGTGAACATTCAGCGAGTGGAACGCCTAATCCTTGAAAATCCGCTTGCATGTTGCAGGAACTCCGCTGGAAGTTATTGCCACACAGGGATTTTTTTTTCTCTCTCATAACCTTGTTGTTATTCTGCTCAATTAAACGTCCTGGTATGACTTGAACGCCTCTAATATATATATATATATATATATATATATATATATATATATACACACCTTATATGATTCGATTACTAGAATTCATGGTAGCTATTCAGGTAATTAACTAGATAAACTAATCTACTTTATCTAGCTATAATGTTCTGTTGAGTCTAGCTTAATCTAATATAGCTAATATCCAGATAATAACTAGCTAGATTTAGGGAACAGGTGTCTACTGTTTGTGATGACATCTATTATTATCATCGTCTTTTATACCTGTATGATACATGATCTCCATGCATCGCCATACATACTCCATTGATTATAACATTGCTCTACACTACTTAAGCAAATTAACAGTATGAAGCTAGGGAAACTGTAGGTGATCTGTCATTTCTGTGGAGTTTTAGTGCTGTACTGGAATTATAACATCAGCGGAGTAGTCAAGCATGTAGTGTAATATCTAATAACTGTTCTGCATTGTATTATAGCCCAAATCCACCAGCTTTAAATGACCTGTGTCCTCTGTTTAGATTGGATTTGAAGGATTAGGGCTTAGATTTGTTTTTGTTCTGATTTCTAAACAGACAGAAATAAGTACAGAAGCTTAATCTTCAATCAATCTTTTGGGTGTACTCGGTGAATTGTTTTTCTAACGGTATCAGCAGAAGACGCTTATCGTTTCCCTGCCACCACTCACAATCCATCTTGATGAGCAACTGAGGATTAGTCAGGCGCTCAGCGTGCACTGCGAGTGCTGTTATGCTGAGAGAACGCTTGCTCACTGTGTCGCAGCACAGATGACCTCCGAGCCTTTGCCAGATCGATGCAGAGAGCTGTGTTACATAAGAAGCACACAAGTTCTCTGCATCGACTGTTTACAAAAATGTGAACAATGCAAGCTGCTGGCTGCAGAGTCCACAGTGAAAATACAAATCACACACATCTGGCCTAAGAGGTGTGTGTGACGAGGTGAGGTGTTAGTGTGGCTTCTACCACAGCGATGCTGAATTCTCAATTGTTCAGATTCGTTTTCTATTTATGGCCGTAATTTAATTCACAGGTTCACGTTGATGTGCTTATTTTAATACATCTCTATAGTTACTATAGCAACGTGACTTGTATAACAGATGCCTCAAATTGGTCTGAAACTAATAATAAACAAGGTCTAGTTGTTGATGCAACCTCCTCAGATCTCAGTCTGATCGAGCTCCTATAGAAGTATCTGGACGAACTAGTCAGATCCACAAAGGCCCCACCCCGCAGCCCAGAGCACCCAAAGAATGCGCTTCGGTGCCAGACACCACAGCACACCCCCAGAGGCCCTACACTGCCACACCCCGAGGGGCCAGAGCCACCCTGGTGGTACAAGGGGAACCCAAGTGGGGCCTGCACTAATCAAGCTTTAAACCACCTGTTTTTCTTACTTGTTTTTATTAATGTGGTCCTTATATCATATTAAAATATATAAAAATATGCCACATTTCTTACAAGACATGTTACTCATTTATGCATCTGGGAAAAAAAAAATTATGGGAGGGCAGGCTTAGCTGTTTCTCTCCTCATTGTGCGGTGTGTGTGTGTGTGTGTGTTCCATGGAATTCCAGTCAGTGCTTTAGCCGCCTTTGTTTAGTGACCTCAAAAACATACAGAAAAAATTATCCCTAGCAACTTGTCTCCCTTTTTCTTTTCTTTTTTTTTCGGTGACGCAGTTGGCCCCGCATGAGCTCGGACGGACTGGAGGCGTCCTGATGAACCTGGCTGCAGTGAGTGAGAGAAAAAGCATAATGACATGAACCTGCTTTGCCCTTCCACTATGTCATGATTTGGAGCCGAGAGTCAAATTCCCCTCAGCACTAAAAAATCAATACACATTCACCTCGGGGAGGGTGAGCAAGCAGACACGCTGTTCAACCGTCTGTGTGTAGCTAAACAACTACACAACAATGCAAGAGTTAAAGATTAAGTGATTATGTGATTAAAAATATCTACTTTTGTAGATCTCAATAAAAAAAACATTTTACTGCAGACATAAATATTTTACTAGATTAGGATTAATAGAATATACATGTTTTGGTACTTTTTAAAAATATAAATGATATAATAATAATGCATAGTGCATAAGTAGGGAGTAGTATTAACATAAACAAAAACACGTGTTATTCCCTGCAAACGTATTTGCAAAATGCTATCCTAATCACGTCTATATCACGTAATATGTCTATATATATATATATAATCACGTCATATGGCTATATATATATATATATAGACAATGAAGTTTGTGTCCTCATATTCACATTCAGGTCTCAAGAGGACATAGTACTGTATATAGTATAGCAAACCGAGAAAAAAAGGGTGGGGGAGTGTGAGAAATATAAAAGTTATACGTCATACAGGTGTGGGATATGCAACAAATAAAAGCCTTGCTTATATTTTTATTATTATTACTAGTAATATTTTTACCAGAATTAAATGTGTCATTTATGTTGTTTATGAATGGAGTCATTATGGGGCACTGCAGAAACTGAGGACATAAACATTCCCGCCCACTCATGCACAGCTGCAACTTATTTATGTGTATGATCTTAGCTCTTATGACAGAAGAATGCAATATGAAAAACAAAAGTGCTCAAGACAATATCTTATAATATATCATAATAATGTGTCACTGTATCATCATCATCATCATCATCATCACCATCTTAACGTGCAACTTAACAATTTATTATTCTTATATTTATTATGAAAAATGTTTAGTGTCAATGCTACTACTATTATTATTATTATTATTATTATTATTATTATTATTACTGCAAGAGTTGGAATGCGGGAAGATCAGGCGCGCTTACCGAGGCGTCTGTCGCGCAGCTGGATCCGTGCGTCCTCCGCTTCCCTCCGCGCGCGCGCTCTGTTATTTATACCACGAGGTGGCGACGTGATTCAGCGCGGGAGAAAGCACCCCCCCCCCCAACCGCCCATGTGCACCCCACCCCTGTTTCTGCACTGCTGGACTTTTCCAGAACTGTCACGCGCCCCCATCTCTCTCTCTCTCTCTCTCTCTCTCTCTCTTCACCGCCTAATGGTTGCCAGGTTGGACATTTTTACTTTTGTGTTTAGACTTTGTATATAGGCTTCAGTTCCCTTTTATTATATACAGTACAATTAGTAGTGATGGGAAGTTTGAATCATTTTAGGAACGAATCTATTTTTTTAAGTCAATTATGTCATTTCGTTCTTTTAAACAGAAATAAAATAAAATGTTGCATTTTCAATAAAAAGACTCCAGATAGTCTACCATAACAAATTAGTTAAAAAAAATAGTTCCAGTAATCAAAATATTACAATGCAGCTAAGGACATATTATAATAAACAGAATGAGTAGCTCATCTCTCATATCTTCCAGTCCGAGTCGTTTGTTCTTTTGAATCTATTGCACTTCGTATCGTCTATGGGAGTCAAGTGACAAAGGAACGAACGACTCGGAGTAGAAGAGTCATTGAAAAAGAACAGTTATTCTGTTTCCTGTGTACTGCACTGTATAGCGTCTATGAGAGTCACGTGACAAAAAACAAACAAACGAATGACTCGGACTAAAAGAGTAATTGAGAAAGAATCGTTCAATTCTGTTTCCTGTACAGGTTTTGCAAAGATTTGCGCATGCAACACTCTTCGAGACTACTCACTCTTCTGAGTCACGTTAAAGATTCGTTCAAAAAGAACAAAACGTTCATAAACGACCCATCACTAACAACCAGTGTAAGTGCTCGTTGATGACGGGAAATAGAGACGTTGATATAGAAATAGTTAAAAAGTTAACTCACTGATACAGTATTTAATCAGCGATATTATTATTTTAGGTTGACGCCCACAAACTGTACATGTCTGCCTGTCTTTCTAAATCACATTCTGTAAAGTTGGGTATTTTACTTCTTGTTTAAGCTAAGTCGTACTTCTTTCGTTGTCAGACAAATACACTCCCTGTTCAGTAATCGGAGATTGAATCACAGATGAGAAATCGAAAATGTAGATCGGATAAAGATTAGGTTTTGTCTTAAAACAAGTCCATTTATACTGTTATTTCAGTAGTGAAAATATTCAGTTTAGCTTTTCTAATTAATATCTATGGTGCAGGTGTTTGTTTACATTGAGCAAGTAGCTTAATTACTAGCTTAATTTAAAGTAGATTATTAAATCCGGCACATAACTGTTCATAACATCACTTTTACTTAACATTGTGATTTAAGCACATAACACTGGGCTCTCTGTTCAGGTATTTTACATGCTGCAGATATGTGTGCTCTAGCGACCTGTGGTTTTATATCATAGTGGCGCTTCACATTATTGCTTTGTATTAGCACCACAGTTTCTGAACATAGAGACAAACTAGTTTTAAACTTTTCATAGGAAAAATAAACATACATTGATCTGTCCATTCATCTTTAAAGGTCCAGTTTTCATAGTCTACTTACTTTTTAGTAAGAAGAAAGTAAGCCATGATGTGTCATGCTTTGAGAAACATAAAGTTATCATTGAAAGAGCGAGTTCTAATCAATGTACAGACAAAATCTTTTTTTAATTTATATAAATGGCTTTAAAATCTTACTTTCCTTTAACACAGTTTATTGTAAATTGATTTAGTGTAATATAAAATAGGTCATACATCTAACCCATATTAACAACATACACTGTCTGGGCAAAAAAAAAGTAGAGCAAACATGAAATTCGCGATGAAACTGTGCAAATCTGCCACAGAAATGTTTGAAATTATTCGCCAAGTTTACAGCGATGTTGCAAGGAGTTGTTCGTGGTGTTTTGAGAGACACATGCTTCAAGAGCGAAAGAACATTACTGGAAGACAACAAGAGATCAGGAAGACCTTCAACAAGCTTAACATATTCGATTAGCATAATATTCAATTTTCACACATGAACTGACCACAATACTGTGTGCTTTACTCAAAGATGAAGGCGAAATCATAGTGTGTGACTTTTCTGTCTTAATTTAAAATTAAAAACCTTTTTGGTGTGTGTGTTACAGTATTTTCAGGATATAGCGTCACAGAGGGTCTGAAGCCTATCTCAAGGTACTCAGGGCATGAGGCGGGGTACGTCCTGAATGGGTTTATATGTACAGTACACTCTATTGCCAAGTTAATATGGACACCAGAACATCACACCTATGTGTGCTTCTCCCTAAACTGTTGCCTCAAAGTTGAAAGCAAACAGTTTAGGAGGATGCTTTTCTTTTTACTTTAGCTAAGAGACCCAAACGTTTTCCAGTATGATGATACCCCTGTGCATAAACCGAGGACCATAAAGACATGGTGTAGAAGAACAAAAGTGTCCTGCACAGAGCCTTGCTTTATACACCACGAAATACCTTTGAGATAAACTGGAAAGCCGACTGCATCCATGCTTCTTCACCCCAAATCAATGCCCAACCTTACTGTGGTTGTATTTGCCATATGGAAAAATTTATTAAATCATGCTAGAAATTATGTGTAGTAAATAAAGGCTTCTTCTTCCCTTTCTTTATGTTTGTAGCTAAATGGAGAATAAATCTCTAAAGATATACTCCAAAATCTTGTGAAACTTCTTCCCAGAAAAAAGATTATTATAAAAACATAGGCATTTTACTTTTTTGGGAGAATAAAAAAATAAATAAAAAAATCTAATTTTCTAAACAGATGATCCAAAGCTTTCTTTTTTCCTGGGGAAGTTTTTACAAGTTTTGCACATTTAGATTTGGGCAGTTTCTCCCATTTTTCCTGGCAGACCCTTTAAAGCACAGCCAGACTGGATGTGGAGAATCTGTGAACTGCCTTCTACCGTTTCTACAAAGGTCAAAAACGTGGAGGATATTACTTATTTTTTATTTTATGGCATTAAAGATGTCATTGGGATGTTCATGAAACCAGTCTAGGATGACTTTTGCGTATTGACATGGTCAAACAGGTTGTGACATTTTAGTAATGATTGTTCCTGTTTCTAGCAAATCACGTGTGCCAGGAAAACATTCTCCACGCCATTACAGTACCTCTACCAGCCTAGACTGCTGGCATAAGGCATGTTAGTTCCATGGATTTATGCTATTGGTGCCAAATTCTGACTGTACCATCTATGTGCCTCAGCAGAAATCAAGATGAATTCATCTTGATTTTTCTTGGTTGACAAAAGTAATATCTATAACCTAGTAATACTGGTGTACCAGTTTGATCAGCTGGGTCTGTCCTTTGGAAACTGGTAGATGGTTAAACTGAATCTTTCAGCAGTGATAATGACTCAAGTCATCACCAAATAGGCAAGACCTTCGCTAACTGAATCTGGTGTGTTAAAATGAATAGAAATCCCTTTAGTATTGAGACATTATCTTGATTAAGAATAAAAAGGCTTTAAACTGTAACTGGGCACAAAAATCTAAAATAATCTGGCAACCCTGTTCCAAAGCAAACTTGAGCAGAATAAAAACATCTAGTTATTTACCGGCAATGATAAAGTCATGTTGTTGCTCAATCTGCTGAAGTGTTCACATTATAAAGGAATGAATCAGCAGAGACCCATCAGCTGGCCTACTTAATCAGATCTTAAGCTTGGACTGTGAAATACATTTACAGTGAATAACATCTGCATTTCTAGTGCACAAGTGTCTAATCCATCCTGTGTGGAAAGTGCCCAGGGATTCAGTGTAAACAAGTGTAAACTGTGGCTTTATGTCAGTTATAAAATGCAGGCTGGAAATGAGTGGCTTGATTTCCATGCACTTTAATGCCAAGCAGCTCTGAGTCCAGATGTTCAGCTTTCCAGCCATTTTTCACTGTGATGGAAAATATCTTTCTTCAGGAAGCCCAAATGGCATGTTGAAGTGCTATGTCTCTATTTTAATTTAATACATTTCATATCTCTTGATAAGTCATAATTCCAGGCTATTATCTCATATTTCTATTTATTTTTAATTATTCACAGTAATTATTTGTAATGCAATAATAATAATAATAATAATAATAATAATAATAATAATAAGATTTTCTTATTGCGTATACAACAAAAATATAAAAGATAGTCTATGATGGAACTAAGCGTGTGATGCATGCAGGAACTGAGAGTGTGATCATTGTGATTATATCGTGATGTTTAAATTTCACAGTTTATATTTTTCAGATGACAGACAAGTCAGAAGTGTGATACCGAGAGGACTGCAAGTGCATTGCGACATAGCAAGACCTCTATGCTCCCCCTGCTCAGAGCTTGCTCTGAAGAGACACAGGAACCAACTATTATATGCTCAACAGTTGGGGTTATGGGTTAGAGAACTCCTATGAAATTTAGTGGGGCATGAGTTCTAATGATGCAGGAGTTATATAGTAATTTATTGTTGTTATTATTATTATTATTATCCAAAGAGAATTTCATTAGTCCAGGCACTAGGAGATAAAGACATGGAGAAGTTTTTCAGAATATGCAAGACTGAGGGTGAGATAAGAGTCTGTGTTGTTCTGATGGAGGAAGATCTGCAGTAGTGATTGATGTGACTATTGAATGTAAGATGAGAGTCAAACCTGATCCTCATGTTGGTTTCTGAGGACGGTAAAGGGATGCTGTGGTTAAAGAATGTGATGTGGGTTATAGATGTATGTAGATGGACAAGTGGGGCAGTCCTAATGTCGATTTGGGCTCATGAACTGCCAGAGAAGGCGAATGGTGATGATGAATAGATACAGTACAGACTGTATAAAAACTAGACAAACCCTCTGTGATATCACCCATAGGTTTTTTGAAGCTTTTGTCACCATCTTGGCAGGAGATGACTTTGCAAAAACCCAAATTAGCAAACAGACCCTGGCTGTTGGTTGGAACACAACAACTTATTTCAGTTACCACAAGCTAGCTAGCTTAGCTTTAGGTTAGCTAAAATGCTATGGTAGCTAATGCTAACATATATGCTAATGTTATAGCTAAAGGCATGCATAGCGGACAGCTAGTGGTTTGACACCTGCAATGCAGTTGTTAATAAAATG
This sequence comes from Clarias gariepinus, assembly GCF_024256425.1. NCBI lineage: Eukaryota > Metazoa > Chordata > Actinopteri > Siluriformes > Clariidae > Clarias > Clarias gariepinus. Next base: position 16,867,413 of record NC_071126.1, on the reverse strand, counting down.
CCCTCATAATTTATGGCTTAACGTCATTTTAACTGATGAGTTACATAAAAATTTTTATTATCATTCTTATATGTAAAGATACATTTGCACTTTACTGTAGCTCACAAAGAAGTTTTTCCTCTGATAAACATGTGACTCATGCCCCAGAGTCTGTAATGTAATCATTGTTTATAATGATGAAAATTATATTCTGTGCTGTTTAATCCTGACAATGGATTAGAATTTTGGTTATCAGGTTTGCTAGGGTAGACAAGTGGAGCTGGTGGTTGCTTTGTGTGTTATTACTCGTCATGTGTAGGTCCAGTTGTTTGTCAGGCATCTCACAGGGCCAAAATGTCAGAAAGCCACAGCTGCCAGTGAGTCAGAGGTGATAAAGCCTGTTTTTGAGCACATGTTGACTTTGGGGGAAAAAAAGGGACCTTATAGTGGCAAAACTATCCGAATGCCTCTTTTTCACCCTGAGCTCCAACATACAGATAAACAGAACAACATGGCACTCAAAGAACCTTTGTATAATTGGATTGCACAACAAAAACATTGAATGCATTCATTCCGGATGAATTTCTCTCTCAAGGACTTGCTCAAATAGTCTCTTATTTGTTTCTCCAACATGGTGCAGCCACACTTCCACTAATTCGAGTGCCAAAACATTATGTAATGATGTAAGTGCATGTGTGGGTTGTCTAATGCAGAGCTAAAATATAATAACCATGCAGGATTTTACAGGTTTTTACTTCAGGGTTTAATAATATATTAGCGTTCCCAAAGTTAAATCCTCTCATGCCTACCCGGAGCATAGAGATATAATTATCAAAACACCAGTCACACACGTCTGGTCAAGGACAGGTCTGCAAACATTATTGTCAGCAATAGGAAAGAAGAACGGGCTGCTGTTATTCAGCCTTGTTATCCATCTTTCAGTGGTTTAAAATAGCATGAGCTGTTTGATTAGATTTATTTTGGTCGCAAAATAACAGTAACGTCACCAGTTTTTCACTACAGCCAAGCACTATTTTTGTTGTCGGAACTGATCATGTTTTCCTTTCCGGTTGTAAACACTGAACTTAACCATTTAGCTACTGTAACTTTGCCCCACACTTTAATAGAGTAAGGACATATGTGTATATATAAATGTAAAAGAATTATTTCTAAAATTTTGCATTTGTATCATGTACAAGTGTACTGTATTGTAAGAAAAAAATAGCTTTATACTTGCCTAGACTTCCTGCAAATGTTTAACAAACAGAAACTGCAAATGCAATTTAACAAACACACAGTCTGATTAAAGGGGACTAATTATGCAAAAAAATATTTCTTTGGTCCCTTTTTGGTCTCCAGACAAAACAACATGAGACAAAAAAAAATTATTTACTGAATTTTATCCTAATAACATTTTTGTAGTGACTGGGGCAAACCAGTTAAATTTTCCTTCTAATGTGACCTCAAATAAGAAGATACCCCTTGTTGCCAAGCTCTGCTGTTTTCTGGAAGGGTGTGGCCCATTTACATAAACAGTGAAATGGCACTTTTGGACGAGGAGTGAAATTAAGGCAGTTTGAGCTAGGAAAAAATATCTGAGACCAGCGTTTTTTTTTTTTTGTTTTTTTTTATCAGAGAAGCTTTTAAATGTTTAAAACTTGAATGATTACCTAAAACAATAAAAGTCAAACTCTGGTTGTGTTATTGGATAGCTAAGTGTTGTAGGGTGATATGGTGGCACAGTGGTGAGGTCTTGACCTTCATGGTCAAGAGTTTGAGTCCCACCTTCTTTTGGGTCTGTGTGCGTGGAGTTTGCATGTTTTCATTATTGCTCATTATGTGTGTTCTTGTGCCCCTGTGGCTGGCATCCCATCCAGGGTGTACTCCACCCTGTGAAACAAACTAACTAATACTGTGTGGTATTAGATGCCAGCTTTTCACTCAAGTCAGAATACCATTTTTAAATACATTTTCCTTCCTTTTCACATATGGGGTAACCTTTGGAGACTTTACAATACTCAGACATTACTTATGACTTAGGCAAAAGTAAATGAGAAATTTAGTTTAAAACACACTGGAAGTAAATGTCACTTTATTTTAGATTCATCCTGACAATGTTGAGTAAAAATAAAATAAAAGAATATAAAATAAGTCAATAAAAAAATCCCATGTTCTTCCAGGAAGTTGACTGATCAATACAGTATATTAAAATTAGAAAGAGGAAATAATACAGTGATGTACACTCACCTAAAGGATTATTAGAAACACCTGTTCAATTTCTCGTTAATGCAATTATCTAATCAACTAATCACATGGCAGTTGCTTCAATGCATTTAGGGGTGTGGTCCTGGTCAATACAATCTCCTGAACTGCTAGAGGTCAGAGGAGAATGGGCCAACTGATTCAAGCTGATAGAAGACCAACTTTGACTGAAATAACCACTCGTTACAACCGAGGTATGCAGCAAAGCATTTGTGAAGCCACAACACGCACAACCTTGAGGCGGATGGGCTACAACAGCTGAAGACCCCACCGGGTACCACTCATCTCCACTACAAACAGGAAAAAGAGGCTACAATTTGCACGAGATCACCAAAATTGGACAGTTGAAGACTGGAAAAATGTTGCCTGGTCTGATGGGTCTCGATTTCTGTTGAGACATTTAAATGGTAGAGTCAGAATTTGGTGTAAACAGAATGAGAACATGGATCCATCATGCCTTGTTACCACTGTGCAGGCTGGTGGTGGTGGTGTAATGGTGTGGGGGATGTTTTCTTGGCACACTTTAGGCCCCTTAGTGCCAATTGGGCATCGTTTAAATGCCACGGGCTACCTGAGCATTGTTTCTGATCACCTTTATGACCACCATGTACCCATCCTCTGATGGCTACTTCGAGCAGGATAATGCACCATGTCACAAAGCTCGAATCATTTCAAATTGGTTTCTTGAACATGACAATGAGTTCACTGTACTAAAATGGCCCCTACAGTCACCAGATCTCAACCCAATAGAGCATCTTTGGGATGTGGTGGAACGGGAGCTTCGTGCCCTGGATGTGCATCCCACAAATCTCCATCAACTGCAAGATGCTATCCTATCAATATGGGCCAACATTTCTAAAGAATGCTTTCAGCACCTTGTTGAATTAATGCTATGTAGAATTAAGGCAGTTCTGAAGGTGAAAGGGGGTCAAACACCGTATTAGTATGGTGTTCCTAATAATCCTTTAGGTGAGTGTATAAATAATACAGTGATTTTGGACCAATATCAGTTTGCCCACATGGGTTCCTTTTGAGATAGATAGATAGATAGATAGATAGATTTCCCCATCATATCCTCTAGATGTCAGTGTTTCATACTTAAAACAAACATGGCTGCTCACTGTTAAGGGTTATACTGTGTCATGATCATTTTACTTCTGCAGAAAGACCTGACAAAGAGCATAAAACGTAATCACATCCCGTACGAACATTAATAAGTAATCTAACCTGTACACATGTAGCACGCATAAGAGAGAGCATTATATTTATATGTTATAGTAATGCAGTTATACTGCCTGGAATTTCTGTTCTATGCATTTATACCAGAATAAAATAGATTAGAAGGGATCCTATCATTTTTATGGAAATCCTCAGTGTGTAAGCAGTTTAAAAGATTGAAATAGGAGAAGAAACTTTAATAGTAACCATTTCTCAGTAGAGGGAGCTCATCATCCACTACCCACTGGGAAACATACACATACAGTATTTACATAAAGTCCATGGTCATGGGTGTGGGTTAAATAATATTATTCTTTTTACATCCTTAAAGAAGATCTTGTAAAATCCTTACTCACAATACCAATGATGAATTGGATGACAAGCAAAAAAAAAAAAAAAAAGAGGCTTGATTGATTGTTTATTAACAATATATTTTATTTAAATATGATTTTAGTTGTTCAAATGTTATCTTACAAATACAAATCATTCTGGATGATGGCGTTTGCCAAATGCCATGAACATAAAACATGAGCTCCAGAATTACTTTAGCCATTTGCTAAAGCTGACAAAATATTTCTTCTGGTTTTAGCTTGTTTTATTTTCTCACTCCCATTTCTTCTACTTACGCCCGTCTCCCCACTGCTGTAAGAGTTTTTGAGTGGGTGGATGTTTGACTAAGATAATTATGGTGGGCCAGAAAGGCAAAGCACCAAAAATAAATGAACTTTAAATTAAAAGACTCAACTTAACTGTGATGGATGTTCAGGTCAGACTGGGACTTTTTATTGTGCAGAACAACAGAACACATTTATGAGAGTAAAAACTCTGTTTTTTTCCTCTATATAGTCCCCTGCTACACTAACGCCCCCTAACATCAGAATTTCATTTAAATGGTGCAAAAGTTTTAAAGAAGACTGTACACACATGTGAATGACGTTCAGGACCGAGGTGACACCCTGCAGTCATTCCTGTAAACATTCATCGAGTGGAACGCCTGATCCTCGGTTAAGTTGCAGAAGCGACGCATCTGTCTGTAGGAACTGTACACACAATCAATCGCCAACACTTTCACTTTACAGCAACTCAGCTGGAAGTTATTGCTACATCCCCCGTACTATAGAAATGAAATTGTGTTAGAATTAGAAAAGTATTAGTAGTTTTAACAAACATAAAGTCGAAAACTGACAACTGTCCAAAACTGGCTGGTCCAACACTGTTGTTTCCTCTTGAAATGTAATAGACTTTAAGTGTCTTGAATTTAGCAGTAATTAAATTCACCTGCAATAACACAAAATTATATTTATATGACACTTCTTCATGAAATATTTAGGAATTAAAAGCTTTAAAGGCTTAATAATATTATATATTGTGTAATCGTAGTATATCTAAAGAAAAATATCATTCTGCATTGCAATAATAAGGGCTTGCTTAATTTTTGTACATTTACAGAAGTCTCTGGCTTCAACATAACCGTGACCAGCATTTTATGGAAATTACATCACGCATTTATTCACCCACTTACACTCCATTTGTCAGCCAAATGGACCGTTTTGGCAGCCAGATGTAAGTTGCTGGGCTTCAAGACATTGGAGTGTTTAAACCTCCACTTTAACACATGCCTGGCAACATGCTAGTGAAATTAACAGTCAAATTGAACGCTACCCTTTTCTCCACCTCCTAACAGGGCAGCGAAGAGAACTTGACCTTATCAGATGTTACACACTTCAGCATATTTCAGCACGATGACGTATTGACATGGTGCATTTATGGCAATTCGGTAATCTAGGTTAATTCTCAGATAAATGTTTGTAGAAATCTTAGTTCGGAATGTCTTCCAGATGTTAAGTGTAATCATTGGATCACGTGTCAGGTCACCTGAACTGATATGACAAGTGTGTGTGTAGTTTGCGTTCCACAACATAATAAAAATGTTTATTAACCATTTTGATTAGATTTCCTAAAGTCGGCCGTTCCACGTGAGTAATCAGCGTGTTTCTTTCCCGCAAACACGATATCCATCACTCGCTCCAGATGTTTGTTTGTGCTAAACTGACTAGATCAAGATCACGTGCAACGTTCACATCTGCACATCTGCATGGATGCAATGGATGTGGTCTAAAAATTCCCTCAGGAATATATTCCAACTGTGAGCCTGCTGTTTGGAGTAAATCTTAATAACCAGTTCTCGTTCTCTCTGTTTTGTCTCAAGGATCTTTTTTTCCCTTTTCATTTAATATCAGCAAACCTCAAACGACTGGACCGGCCTTCAAAACAGTACAATTAGTAACCCATTAGAAGAAAAATGTATTTTTAGTTGCCACATTTGCTAGACATCTTTTTGCTATGAATGACTGTGATATATTTATCAGCACTCAAATTCACAGCATGCACATGCCTCTGTTGTGTGTGTGTGTGTGTGTGTGTGTGTCTGTGTCTCAAGGGGCATTTCTTCCCTGAATGGAATTCCTCTGGCCTGATTTAAGGAAGAGTTTGCTCTTAGAAGCTCATCCAAACTATTTGAAGAGCATCTTGTAGCGTTTATTAAGCTTGATGAGTTGCCATTATTCATCATATTCATTGCTGCCTCAGAGGATTGCTTGCAAACTGCCAGCTCTTTGTGTGACTATAAAATGCACAACATTCCTGGCACATCAGCTGTGTACTGCTTTTGTGTTTTTAATGACTTCTTTTGCTACTTAAGGGAAAAAAAAAAAAAAGCTAAATAAATACAAAATAAAAAATACCACACGAAATGTTCCTTTTCCCGACAAGCCAAGACATTCTTAGTGTTGATTGTAATAATTGGGGACAGTGTATGACTGACGCATACTGTCCAGAGTTTCATCCGGAGATCAGATTACTGTCTGAGTCACTTTTCACATGTTCCCTTTGTGTCCTGATGGGTTTCGTCTGTGTTCTCTGATTTCTCTTCACCTCACCAAATCATGCAGATCATGAATCATTATAAATGGATCCTAGGTGTAAATATCATGAATCATTAATTAAAGGTGAAATCACTGCCCAGTGGTATACATATTGTTATTGATATAAAGCTTAACTGGCTGGATGCTTGAATTAGAAAGGCTTTGCAATGATGCTGGGCACATAAACTGCTTTCTTATTTAAAGTGTTCAGTAACATGAAAGGTCCCATATTTTATTACTAAAAAGTAACTAAAAAGTAAATTTTGCATATTGGCCCCCTTTGTCACCTTAAGTTACACCAATAATTAAAACAAAGCATCACTGCTAAGATTTCAGCTTTGATTATCAAACTGTCCATCCATCCATCTAGTAACCTCGGTAGTCCGACTAGGGACTGTGGAGGCCAATGGTGACCATTGTATGTATTCCCATTTTTCTGATTGTGGTAAGACCTCAGGTCAACATTTACACACTCTATCACACTCCATCGGCAATTTGGGAACGCCAGTTAGACTAATCTGCAAGTCTTTAGACTGAGACAGGAAGCCGGAGGACACAGAGGAAACCCACCGAGCGCAGGGAGACTGCGATGCAAACTCCATGCACACAGACCTGAGGTGGGATATAAACCTGGACCCTGGAGGTGCAAGGCGACAGTGACCACTAAGTAACCACTAAGCCACCATGCCGATAATTATCAAGCTGTGTGTCTTAACTAGGCAAGGCAAGGCAAGTTTATTTGTATAGCACATTTCATACACAATGGTAATTCAAAGTGCTTTACATAAAAGAAAAGAAAATAATCATGAAATGAAATAAAAGATAATAGCAATAAGACTTTTTAACGAAAACTTTTACATTTCAGTTAAAATAAAAATAAAAACAGTTTGCAACAAAACTTTAAACAAATTAAAATTTTATGAAAAAAAAAAGACTTATTAAAACTAATATAAAACATAATTTAAAATAAAAATAAAACAGCTTAGGGTATTAGATAAACATAAAATAGTGCAGTTAGTTCGGACGTAGCACAGTGCTCATTGAATAAATGCATAGCTGAACAGATGAGTTTTGAGACTAGATTTAAACTAACTAACTAACTAACTATAATTAGGACAAATGCCAACCTGCAAAATAATATTTTCCCCCCTTCTAAAACTAAATGAATCATGTAACAATCCCAGATTCTCAAGCATTGACTTATGTTGTAGAACAAACCTTGGATGGGACACCAGTCCATTATAAATTTTAAATTGAATTGCTAGTCAAATGTGTAAGTTTCCAATTTGACTTATAGTTATTAGGCTTCCTTTGTTCAATTTGGTACTCTTAGTGATGAGCTTTTAGGAGCCCAAGTTCAAAGTCTTACTTGTCATGTTTTCCAAATTTCCCTGTTGGCTTACAACAGTATCACACAAGGATCATAACCTTCTAAGATATGGATAAATTCAAACAATTCAACCATTCAGTTTTGCCGAAATCGTGTTCGTCCTCAGGAGCCAGAGAGGAAAAAGTGCAAACCATAGAGCATGATCCTACAAACTGATTTAACTGGCAATTATGATGATGGCTACAGCCAAGATAGCATGGAAATGTTGACATAGAGTTTGTTTTACATTTTTCAGTTTTGGTTCAACAGTAGTTGGTGCAGACGACAGCAAAAAGACCTGGAGAGGAAATATATTGTGTTCGTTAGTTAACAGGAGCTCTGTTTCCTGAGTACTACATCAGGATATGCTATTCAAAAAGTCACATACGGTTTAACTGTTTAAAATAGACCTGGAAAAAAGAAATTAAGCTTAAATTTAGACTACCACCTTAAGTTTAGATTGCTTCATTTTTGTGTTATATGTCTCTTCATCTGTGTCCTGATGGATCAATGAAAAACAAAAATAACTGACTGTAAAAATAACATCCAAGTTAATCATTCTTTTTAATTCATTTAGTGCTTACTTTAATCATTAACTTCAATAATTAAGCATAGGTAATCCTCCCGTGGTTATGCTTGGCACAATACCCACTGATGACATGTTATTGACTAGGCTACCACCAGAGCATCAAACTGAACACACTCTCTACCAGTTAAGATGATCGTTAACTTTAGAGTACTTAAAGGAAACTGTATTCAAGTTAGTTGAATCTACAGTTTTCATAGTTACTACTGTAGTAGTAACAAGCTAGTAAGCTAGTAAAATGTAGTAAATCTTTTTTTTTTAATCATCCAGGGGTTGGTCCGAGAGTCCTATATGGCTTCCAGAAAGAAACAGCAGTTAATCTATTAAAGCAAAAGTTCTCAATCCAGAATCCAGGAACCTTAGCAATGCATGAAGCATTGGCATTTCTTTAAAAATATCTTCATTTCTTTTAGTGATGGAATTTCCAACCCACTATTAATAATATACCTTTTTATGTGTTTATAGAGCACACAAAATGCTCACATTTAAATATACAATTAAGAACAGTACGTCTTAGGCACCCTATTATTTTAGTACCTAATTTGTTTGTACATGTTTGTTCTATGACTTTATTTTCAAAATTCAATTCAATTCAAGATTCAAATACCTTTATTAATCCCAGAGGGAAATTGCTTCCAGTAAAACAATAAATTCGATTTCTAAACCTTAATATTCAAGCACTTACTCATCATACTGCTTTATCCTGGATCCAGGGGGGCCTGGAGCCTATCCTACAAGGCTCTGGGCATTAGGCAGGGTACACCCTTGACAGGGTGGCAATCCATCACAGGGCACACACGGGCAATTTGGGAACACCAATTAGCCTAACCTGCAAGTCTTTGGATTGTGGGAGGAAACCGAAATACCTGGAGAAAACCCACCAAGCACGGGGAGAACATGCAAACTCCATGCACACAGAGACAGGAATCGAGCCCGGACCCTGGGGGTGCAAGGCAACAGTGCTAACCACTACACCACTGAGCCGCCCTAATATTCAAGCAAAAACAAACAAACAAAAAAAAAATGCTTGGAACAGAAAGCAGCATATTATTTTTAAAAAAGTGAGAAAGAAAAAAAGATATGGATTTTACTTGCATGAAAAAAATAAGCAAGTGTGACAAAGTCTTCAAAAGGACTGTGTCTGGTTCTGCAGCTTCTTCAGTAAAACTAAGCAGCTGTTTTTTGCACAAATTTACTTTGAGATTAAACTTTAGGGGAAGGCTCGTCACACCAATTATTGACTTTATTACTTTAATTACTGTTTACTGCTTTTTCATGCTCTCCAGCAGTTATTTGCACTGTGCACAAGATTTTTGCACAGTACTGTCCATCATACAGGGGTTCTCATATTTTTTTATATAAATACCTGATTATAGAAAATTCAAGAACCTCTGCACTAATCCACATGGCACAAATTCATTTCCACAGGAACTGGCTTGGAATGTGGAGCTCTGAGAAACAGCCAGATGGCAGAATCTATGGTTTAAATCGATCTAAATTCTCATAAACGTGTCAGTGACTGAGAAACAGAAGACAAAGGTGCCTGTCCTGCCCTACCCAGACATTTGTTAGTAATTAGGCCAGGACAGGACTGGCCAGCAGGAACATATACTTACTCTCTCTCTCTCTCTCTCTTTCCTCTAACCCACTCCATCTCTCCCTCCCCTTCTCTTGGTCTTTCTCTCACTGAGAAACGCACACACACACACACACACTCACGCCAATCTCTGTTGTGTCTCTCCAAACTGCACATGTTTCTTAGCTCTGCGGAAAAGAGAGGCACATCCTGGATCAGCTGCTACATATGCAGTCTTCCTTAAACATGTAGCACAAGTAGCAGCTCAAAGTGAGTTCCGATTACAATAAAGTGGACCTGATCTAAACAAGGATTTTTATTTAAGACTCTCGAGCAGCTGTATACCGAAACAGACGCTGGAGGACCTGTGAAGGCAGACAGCTCTCAAGACTTCCTGCTCATCACTTGTTCTCCAGAAACATCTTTATACAACAAATATGAAAGGTAAGAAGCAATCTTCAAAAAAGTCATTTTCTGTAAAAACCTGGAGGTGGTTTGCTATCGAGACTACACCACTCACCCTTCTCATTGTCCAGGGAAAGCCAGCATGTGTTGATTTTGGATGGAAGACCGGCTCAGAGAGAGGGGTTTAGATTAAACTTCCCCATTCTCAGCACTCGCACATTTGCTTTGGCATTTCAAACGAACTCCTGCATAAACAACATTGATCGAGCGATATTTAAGATTTATTATTTTTCTTTTCATTGGAAACGAAGCTGAGTGATAGCTTTTGAAGGCAGAGGCAGCATATGGAGAAGATTTGGTAAGCTGCTTTTATGGAGAAAGGGAGCAGGTAGGAGGTCTGTTTCTCTTTATTGCGGCTCGTATCACAGAGAGCTGTGGGAAAGGTGCTGGCAGCAGGTGTGTGACCCGAGATCCAGATCACATTCTGCAGTCTGGGCATGAGTAAAGACATAGTTCATGTGTATTCACAGGTGCTGTAAAGTTATGCTGGACTAATTTGACTCGGTGCCGTGGTGAACATCGTTTGGTCGTGGTGAATAAATAAATCTAGGTATTTCTGCACTGTTAAAATTTGATACCAGTCAAGGCTCATGTTATTTGTAGTGTTTTTGATTTATTACTTATCAAACGATCTTTTGTCAGCAATACATTTGTGTGTTCAATCTTCCTTCCCTGCACCTGTCAGTCCAATGAAACAGGCGGGGTTTTCAGTGCCTTTCAGTTCCTGTAAAGTGGGTGTGGCCTCTGTGCTAGTCTGTTCAAGGAAAAGAAATGTTGCCTCGAGATGCGGTAGCTCCAGTACATTATTTTTGGCCAGTCCAAAAAAAAAAAAAAAAAGGTGTATCCATTACTCCTGTCAGTCCTAGTCAAAGCTTTGTGCTTGTTGAAATGATGAGATAGGGATGACTTTTGTTCATGTCAGGACCAGGAAATTAATTTGCCTGTCACACATATTGATGGAATGGGCTTTGTGCCTATCAGTGCATTAAAGGTGTTGCCTTTAATTATGTCAGCCCCAATAAATGCTTTGACCAGGTCCGTCACAAGGATGGATGGATTTCTGGACAAAAGGAATAAACAAGGGATGACCCTTATGTCTGTCAATCAGTCGTAATGATATTGATGTTGCCTAGTAGAGTATGAGTCCAATAAAGGAGACATGGCCACATTGTCAGTCAATTAAAGAACCCAAGTTCACTATCACAAGGAGAACTTGTGTCAGTCCAATGAAGAAGAGATAATCTGTGGTTCTGTCAGTTTTTGTTAATTGACTATGAGTTTTGTGCTTCTTTCTAATAAAGAGGGTGAAGCTTAGTACCTGTTTAGTGAAGGATAATGTACCTGGAATAGTAAATTTGTACCAGGGGATGATAGAGGCATGTTCTCTAAATACTAACTTGTAGAAAAATATTGTTTTTATTTTTTTGTATTCCTCTTTGGACCCGCCCACAATCATATCACATTAAATCCCTGGCCTTGTAGCCCTTAAAGCTCAAAGCATTTAACCATTTTTTGCTGTTTTTCTTTTTTAAATAAACATATATAGGGCTCAGGATTGTGCCAGATCCTTTTTCAGCACAAAATAGGCAATATGATAAACTGAATTTTAGTTCATTTTAACCAACTACCCAAACATGACTGAGCAAAAATGTAAAAAAAAAAAAAAAAAAGGTGACCCTTTTTTTTTTTTTTTTACATTTTTATAGGCATAGAAATAGCACAGATACACATGATCATGTGTTTTCATGGTTGTTTTCAGTTGTTTCTATAACCAAAAAAGAATACTAATATAATACATCTTTGCAACGTCATTCCCATATTCCGTTAGTGGTAAAATCTATGTTAAAAGAGTAATAAAAACTTTTATTTTACCTTGCATATCTAAGAAATCTAAGAATTCCATATAAACACCAGCCTGTGTTGCCGGCATTAATCTTTGCCGTTTGAGTTTTAAGAGCTAAAGAGCATAATGGAAAATATGGACACCAGGAATATGCTAGCTATTACTGGAAAGTAATAATAAATCTAAGTAGTATGAATTTTATACAAATAAATAGAGACATATCCCATTTTCCAGATGTATTACTTCACTTAATGTTGTGTTGTGCCACAACTCGTGACCTGTGAGCTATTTGAAAATCTAACTTCTTAGTGTGGTGAGTTTCACAAGACTGACTATTCATGTATCTTGCAACATGTGTGGAGATAATGCAACACCATTGTTGCCCATATTGCAATTTCTTCATTAATATTCCCAAACGTCTCATGTTTGAGGCATGAATATCAACCCCAGGCAACCACACATGTCTGCTTTAGGTCGTTTTTTTCACTCTTTTATGAAAATGCATACACACATTCCTTGCATTTCATTTGCTTTAGAACAGGACCGCATGCTATTTATAAAATACATCTGGAAGAGTTTGTTTGTTGACGAGCATCAAGGGGGACTTGTCATTGTGTGTTGCAAAAGGCCTTCGTTTTGCATCTCTGGAATTTCTGTAAGACGTCTATAAGATTAAAATGAATGCACAGTAATTTATTTATTCATATATTTTATTAAAACTTTACATATCTCTGGAAAGCTTCATCCCAATGCGTTGCATTAAAAAAACACTTCTGACACACCATATGCTTTGTGTTTCCGGCATCCCGAGTGCTTTTAGGTTCCTGGGATGTGTTACGCAGAGCTCATCATAACAGCATGTGACTGCACCACATTCAAATATGAACTTTCTATCATAACAGCATACATATACACTTCTATTTATTCAAAATACAAGCTAGCAAAAGCTGTGATTTGGGATGTAGCTCAGGAACTAACCCCCAAAGAGCTCAGGTCTGGAATGTGAGAGCATGCTGTGATTGTTAACCATTTAGTAAACCAAAGAAAAGAAAAGAAAAGAAAAGAAGAACAAGAGTTTTTTTTTTTCCTTTGCCAACTAGTTGAAAGGCTTATACTTGGCAAAGAGTGTGCACTGGCTCACGGCTGGCAGAAAAAAAAGCCCCTTTCATCATCACAGTCTTGATTTCAATACAATCAGCCCTCTCCAGAATTACTGAACAGAACAGATTCAGAGATTATATGTAATGACTATACAGAATTCATATGGATGTGGTTACTCACTCAGCATTATTGGGTTGAGCAGAAGGTCACGTGTGTAACAACCTCCTCACATCTAATGCTCTTGTTTTTGCCAAGCAGACAAATCACCTTTACTACGTCCCTCCACCTACACCTGTGTATGAAACTGTTGAGGGTTTAAGATTTTGATATACATACTACATACCCACTTTTTAGACCTAACTATTAGATTTCAACATGGCGTTATGGGTGGGGTTCACTAGTTTTCCTGATTTTGGCCTACTGATAACATTTAATAATGCAGATATTGTAATTTTTTCCTATAATATCAAGACATGCTTTAGTACAGTAGCTGGGTACTGGCCAAGTCATAAAAACTAAAAGGTGAATTGTACTACATTTTAGAAATCTTCCATAGTTTCTGATCAGGTGCACACTGGAGCCAGAGCCTATTCTAGTGGGACTATGCAGTACCTTGAATGGGAATCCAGTATACTGTCTCTCCCGCACACATTTCGGGTAAAGTGAGAATTATGGACGAGTGATGCATCCAAGCCAAACCTTGTTTTATTTAGTTATTTATTTTTGCAGACTTTCACTCACTCAAAGTCTAAAACCATTCGAGGAAAGCACTAAATACCAACATCTGCATTCATGAGCACATCGACACTGATCATGAGCAGAATTAAGAAAGCAACTCCATGGCCCCCGCTGAGATCTTCTGGATGGCTGCAGCTTTGTCTGGATTTAATCTTATGATTCCCAGTGGCAGAAAGAAACATAAAATACAAGCAGCTGTATTTGCATTTCCATCCAAATGTAGCTTTAAACATAATACAATGAACCTACAATACTTTAAACCATACTAACAAAACCTAAAACTTTAAACCATGATGCATCACTGTGCATGCTGCACATCTACACAATCCATAAACACAGGTTTCCGCACTGTAAACTTGTTTAAGTATTACATCAAAAGACAAACTGGATTTTAGATGTAAACAAAACTCTCCTTAAGTTTTCCGACTTCAGCAAACCTTCCATTTCCTGAAGTTTTCTCAAACATTTTGATCCTTCAGGATTTGTACAGTACCTTTAAAGGCTGCTTCTGTTAGAGCCACAGCACTTTTTCGAACGTAAGCGTCTGAGCTTGTTTTTGGAGCAGATGACTGCCAGCCCAGAGGATCTCCTGAGTTTTCCTCTGTGTTGTTGGCAGCAATAATAGGCAGTGGCTCAGGTTGGGTCTGTTGATCCTGGAGATACCTGCGAAGCTATGCACTGGTAAAAGTGCAGACAGTCGGCATTCCTGCACATTTTTTGGGTCTGTTGGAACAGTACTTGACCTCGAATAGGCCCACACACTCGGGCGAATGACGCCCTGTAGCTGGCCTGTACACCATCAAATCCGCTGAATTTAATATAAGTGGAAACTCACTCACTCATTCTCTATACCACTTATCCTGTTCAGGGTCACAACAGGCCTGGAGCCTATCCTAGTAGACTTGTAGTGTTTATCCTGGTCAGGGTGTCAATCCATAGCAGGTCACACAAGAACACACATCAGTAAATTTGAAAAGGCCATTTAGAGCCTAAGCTACATGTCTTTTGGACTAGGGGAGGAAAATTGGAGAAGACATGCAAGCTTCATGCACGGAGGCAGGCGTTGAACCCTCGACCCTGCAGGTGCTATGTAACCACTAGACCACCGTGCCACCATAAGTGGGAACTGACTTTAAAAAAAAATGTCCCAGATCTACAGCATGCTGTTTTTCATTTTTTTGGAATTATGTGCTTGTGCTAAATTTTCACCATGTCCAAAGATAATTATATACTGTATGTGGTACATTAAGGTTATTATGAGCTAATAGACTTAAAACTGCACACTTTAGCATAATCTAAAAAAAGCCATTAAGCTATTTTTCATGCTTTTTTGTAATCTGTCATATCATGGATGACCGATTCTGACTATTTAGATTGGTGTTAATACATAGCGGTGATTATCAGAACAAACTGTGTTAGGCTAGTAAGCCAAACTTAAACCAACTTCTTCAAAACCTGCTGGATCCAGCTGGGTATAGAGTTTAAAAGACGACTGCGGTACTCTGGCGTCACTCACTCAATCCATGCCTGCTTGATTGTTTCATGAAGATCATGTATAAAATAAAAAACTTTCACAAATTATTTGAGAATTCCCTAGTTGAGACATTTTTGAGCGCAGGTGGGCACCCCAGCTTCAGAAAGTAAAAGTCATGCCACCTCTATTAAATAAACCAGCTCGTTCTAATTATCACGACTCTTTAGCCAGATGGGTGAGAACTCATCAGTGACATCACCTGGTGTTTTAACAGGGAGAACTACGATAACTGGCATACTGTATGTTGTCCTTATACTTTTGTCCACCAGTGTAGGACAGCTAGTCATTGTTAGGGCCATTGGAGAACATGGTTGTGGTTGTGTATACGGTTAGCCAGATACAAAGAGATTAGTCAGATATTTAGTTTGTGATCAGTTTGTGTAGAAAAAAATGAAACCCATGTAAAAATCAAAAAGATGCTGGAGTGTTTTTGGTTTTAGAATGAATAAAAAGTTTCCAGAAAACTTCACATTTTCTTATTCAATAATAGATTTAATATGGCTTGTTATCTATCAAATCTCTACTAAGTTTGACTGTACACGAGTTCCACAATCCGGTTCTTTAGCATCTGTTAATCGACCTTTGGCCCAACTCGCTCTGACTGATGCTTGGATCATCTACAATGTGTTTTTGTAATTCAGCAAGCGGAGCCATTCCTGTTAGACCCTTTGTCTTCAAGCTGTTCAAGCTCGGTTACGCTATTCTTATTCTTGTTTCTCCCAAAAGAACATATACATATTTTTCCTGATGTTCTGATTAAACCACACTCATATCTCTGATTTCATTTTCTTGTATTACTGCATAGCATTTTAGGTGCCTTATATGACATCATGGTTGGAAGCAAGCCCAAGTCACATTGTTAGTGTTGTGGAAGGCAGGACTGGTAGGGTTATTTTTCCTTTTATATGGGGTAACAGGGATTTTGCATGGGTTAATGTTTCATACAACGGTCTAAAATTTTTTAGACAGCTTATTCCAAGCTCAAATCGGATATTTTGATTGTTAAGAAGGTGATACAAAAAGAAAAGAATGGACAGGATTAGGAATGAGTATTAGAGGGACGGTGCAGGTAGGAGGGTTTGGGGATAAAGGTTTGGAATCACACGCTGATCTGCAGTCATGCTGAGTGTTAGGAGTCTGGGACTTTGTTCTAAGATAGCAAAAGAGGTGTTAATAATATTAATATGGAGTTCACTTTCCTTATTGAAGGCTCAGGTCCAAATCTGTCTGTAGAAATTTCAGGACTTTTTCTTTTCCTATATAATAACATTTCAAGTTTTTTTTTTTTCTTATCTAATGAATACAAATTCCTTTTTTTCCCCCAGAAAGTTTCAGTGGCTACGAGAACCAGCTCTTCAAAGGTACTGTAAAGTTTTTCTCTTTTTCATTTCTTCCATTATTTGCTCATTGATTAGTAGTTTACATTTTTTTTTCCTCTTATGATTTAAATCCACCCGTTATATTCTGTGTTCTCTCTCGTCGGGGTGATGGCGAAGATGGAGAGAGTTTTAATGAGGAGTTTGCAACATTGATAACAGGCCATTCTTTTATCTGCGCTGTTATTCATCCATTAAACTGAAAAGCTCATCCAGTTGTGTGTCTTTTATCTCGTAAATAATCTCTGTTCTTAGAGGAGGACCTGACCGGAGAGGAGGAGGAGATGCCTCCCTTCAGAGGTTAGACAAACAATTATTCTGTGAGAAAACA
Organism: Clarias gariepinus; assembly: GCF_024256425.1. Lineage (NCBI taxonomy): Eukaryota > Metazoa > Chordata > Actinopteri > Siluriformes > Clariidae > Clarias > Clarias gariepinus. The sequence continues at coordinate 16,850,111 of NC_071126.1, read as the reverse complement.
CCCAGAATATTACACCAGCGCTAACATTATGACAGATGTGTAACTACGTGCATGCTGAGAGAACATTCAAAACAAAGCATGATCTTACTAAGCGTAAATACATTAGAGGCCAGGAGGACAGAGAAGAAAATGTTCTATTAATGACATGATGATGAATACGATATTAAACTCTAGAAGATTAGTGCTTGTGTGTGAAATGTTCCAAGAGAGCACAGCCTTTACAGTGTTGTTTATGTCCCTGCATCTGTTCCATACAATTTTCGTGTAAACTCTTTAACATCTGACACAGGCTGTATTGTTAGGCTGCATTAAGTAGAAAATCGACTCCAAGTTATGTCATCACATGGAGAATTTTTGTAGGGTAGAACTTTGGGCATAGGTTTAACATTGCTATTAGTTTCAGTGGTTACTCTTATAATGGCACCACGAATCTCTTGAAAATGAGCTTATGGTTTGGCACAGGGATCCACGCAGTCAATACTTGTTTGTGTCCACAGGAAGAACCCGAGGGGGTTGTGTGAAATGTCAACAGACTCGCTCTCTCCAGCTGGCGGTCAGAGTTCTCTACGGCTTCTTTGCCTTCATAGTCATCACATTGACAGTCCTGGCTTCTCTGGGTGAGCTAATGCTACACTGGCTAAGATATGATTCATTCATTGGTCTTCAGTAAACAATCCACCCTGATCGGGGATGACGGGTTGTGCCATCTCAGGGCACCACACACACACACACACACACACACACACACACACACACACACACACATATTCATTCACCCAGAGAGAAAATGTATAACCAATACAGGCATGTTTCTGGGAAGTGGGAAGAAATCGGAGAACCTACTGTAAAGACAGTCCACAGACAAAATTCTGCAAAGGCAGGAACCCCAGCACTGGCTCAGGTCTAGGACTCTGGAGCTATGATGCAGCATGCATATCATGGCATGAAAAAGCAATACAAATAAGCCATCACACTGTCCACTATGGCATTGGTTCCCAGCTCTGATTCTGGAGCAGCCCCTGTCCTGCACATTTGTTTTTCTTTGCTTCCAGGACACCTGATTTAACTAATCAGCTAAGATTCTGAATAGGAGATGCTGTAGCAGAACTGGGAAATTACAAAAACATGTAGGGCAGGGATTTCTTCAGGACAAGGGATTGGAACCACTGGACTATGGCTACCATGTAATTACATACCCTTAAAACCCCCATGTTGCCATTTGTCATAAAAAAAAAAAAAAAACAAGTCTCGTATCAGCAATTAATTACTCAAAGCTTCACACTTTCACCACGCTTAATTTCACAGCATGTTCAATTACTTAATGGAATTGTAAAGCACAAATAATGCTGGGGGTGGGGGGTGGGGGGTTGGGGGTCGTCTTCCTTTTCAGCCTTTACTCGGCCTTCAAATGTGTCTCTCCAGATGTATCTCAAATTCCAGCGTAAAAAACAGAATTTTAGAGCAGAGCAATAAATCTTTGGTTGCAGATTTACAGATAACAACACTACGGCCACAACCAATTCCAAAGCACGCTCAGGACTCGGTGGTGATCCTGACTTTTTATACAAAAAAAAAAATAGGCAGGATACAAAAAGTGATCAACAAATATGTGGCCTAATGGACTGAAAACCAAATAAGTAGAAAAACCAGATTCCAACAATGTGATTGGCTGTTTCAGCTAAATTAAAAACAAGATTGCGTAATGGTGAAACACATCTGTTTCCCATTCCTCACATGACCATCGTGGGTGTGAAAAGCAAAGGCTTTAAATTACCTTTTAAATGGTGCGTATTATTTCATAAAATCCATCATGAATTACGCAAAACATGTTCGATACCAGAGGACTTATACTAAAATTTATCATTAATAATCACAGTTGTACAGCTGTAAGGAATGATTATTCATCATCTTGTGGTAATCAAAAAACAATACATATGCATGTTGTCAGATTGTAAATTATCACTGCATTACTGCAACGAGCATTTAAGGCTTAGGGGTTAGGTCATATCGAAACATGATCTAAAAAAAATACTGCTATTCTCATAAGAATTCTCACAGTAGTTGTGATTCTATTGTAAAAGTTAGCCCATTATCATTAATATGTAACATCTGAAATGAATGAAATAAATGTATGTTTTCAGTTTTTAGGAAGGTTGACAGCTTATCTGAAGAGGAATTGCTTTTTCAGAAAAAGATCCAGGGGAGTACTCAAGGTAAGATTTTAACATTTTTATATTCCTATCGAAGGAATTTGCTCATGGAGACAAATGTAAAGGTTCTACTTCTGTAACAAATTAGGGGGCAACATCATATTATATAAACCCTATGGATTAAGAATTGGATGTCACTCAAATTGCTATGCATGTGAAAGCAGGAGAACAAATACTTTTGGCAATACTACAACCCAAAATGAGAAAATAAAAATATTTTTTATTATATAATATTATAAATATATTTTTTTTTACTATAAAAATACTTTCTCATTTTACACTTAGGTAAAGTGCAAGTTTAAAAATTGAAATAAAGTACTTTTATTTATTTATTTATTTATTTATTTTTATTAATTAATTTATTAATTTTTTACAGATTTTAGCACCTTGAACTGTACAGAATGCTACAATGCAGTTCAATTCCAGGAAGAAATCCTCAGACTCAAGAAAGAACTCGAAGACCTTCAAAAGACGGTTGTGGGTCAAGAGCAGTCACTAAACCAGACTACTCAGTCGCAAAGTACTTTAAAACAATCCAGTAACAGGATGATAAGAGATGTCCAGGCTTATGGGATTACTGTTAAACGAATAAACCAATCTCTTGAGCAGTATCTCAATCAGGTAAATGGTTGGCAGGCTGTTATCAATGAGACCGATCAGGGCATGAAGACGTTGGTCCAAGACCAGTTTGATTTAAAGGCTACTGTGCAACAAGTTAACACTACTGTCACACTTAGTGCCTTGTGGATTGAGGCTCTTAAGAGAAAGGCCGAAGAAGAGGAATTGGTGTTACAGAAAATAACCAAAGACTGGCAGAACTACAGCAGAACACTAAGTGGACTCAAATCCAATTCCAGCACCAATGTCCAAACAATGCGAATCATTCAGAATGGCATCTCTGCCACACATCAGAGAATCAGCATAAGCTCAGATATGGTGCATGAACTTACATTACAGGTCATGAACTTGCAAATACAGCTGGATAACATGTCTTCCTACATTGACGAGCATGAGGAAAACATGCATGACCACCAGTATCATGCCAAGTACTATGAAAATAGGACTGAGGAAAGGTTTGTGACACTGGACACAAGAATGAGTTCCATTGAACTAGAGATTGAGACCATTGCCTCCAGCATTAATGCTACAGTCACCCATGTTCAGAGCATGTACAAATACATCAACATGGAAAGCTCATCTTGCCAGACAAAGCTGAGCGGCCACACAGAGGACTTGCAGAATTTAAACAATACTGTTTTGCTTCTGCTGAATCTCGCTGATTCTTTAAGATCTCAGTATATGATGCTTAATGTCCGTCTTGATGTGGATATGAGGAACATCTCTATGGTTATGGAGGAGATGAAGCTGGTGGATACCAGTCATGCCCAGCTGATCCAGAACTTCACCATTGTTAAAGGTAAACTTTTTTCTAGGGGTATATACCAACTGATGTGGTAAAATCTAGCTAAAATTCTAATGAATCTGTTTTCATTTTGCAGGTGCTCCAGGTCCACCAGGTCCAAAGGGGAACAAGGGTGACCCAGGACCATTAGGTCGTACAGGATCAACAGGGATCAAAGGGGACAAGGGACGTTTAGGTGTTCCTGGTCCTGTGGGACCAAAGGGTTTTATAGGCCCTAAAGGAGCTCAAGGGGAACCTGGACCTTCTGGAGTCAAAGGAAGCCAAGGACTAAAAGGAGCCAAAGGATCCTTGGGACAACCAGGACCTAAAGGTGAAAGAGGGCAGAAGGGTGACATGGGAGTTGCAGGCAAAGATGGATTGCAAGGGCCACAAGGACCAACAGGAATACAAGGGCAAGCGGGACTCCCTGGCGTACATGGGATTCCTGGGCCTAGAGGAAAACCTGGACCTGCTGGCCCACCAGGTCCACGTGGACCTCCTGGACCACCAGGGGACGTCACCTTGGGATGAGAAATGCTTAATATCCTCGTGTTGTGATATCTCAAAAACCACCTTGCTGGAAGCGCAACAATTTATGAATATGAATGAACATTTTGAAGTAAATATAACTGCATACATTCTATATATGGTCCACCATTTACAAACCTTATGTTCAATATACATTCCTCAGGCTATAAACTGCGCATAGATACCCAATAGTTCATACGCATCGCATGACTATGCACTTAGCACCATGGTGGTTGCCTTGTACTAATGGCGGAAGACTATGTAGGTCTTACTACAGCACAACACTCTGGACATTTACAGTTTATGTTTTATGGTTGAACAGATGTTTTGAGAATGTCTCTGAATAATGAAGCGGTATGTTTTAATATTTGTCATGGCCTTTTAATCGTTTTAATTAAGAATTCCCTTACATATCATGACAACAAATGTTAAGGCACTTTAAACGTTAATACTGTTCGCGATCAAGCCATTCTTTTAAAATCAGATTTATTTTTTTATGTACACCATAACATATTCGGAGCAGGTACTCTGAACAAAATATAAGAACATGGAATTGTGAGATTTTTTAATTATTAATCCAGTGACAAAAAAGTGTAAAGTACAGTGAAAACCATAAGAAAATGCAAACTACAGCATAAACACTACATTTTTAATCTACATTTTGCTGATTTTTATTTTAATGTTATGAGAAAAAAAACATAGTTAACACATTTTATGTTTTCGCGCAGCATTACTGTATACACTGTATATGAGTTTCATTTTGACAGGAGTGTTTTGAACACTGTGTTTAATAAATAAAACCATTTCTTAATTTGCCAAGTGTTCAACAATGTATAATGTATAATGCTGCTTTACTCACCATCGTCTACAGTGATGTAAAACCGAATATAAGTTTTGCAAAAATCAAGAATTTCTGATGTGCCTTTTATGATTTAAAAAGAAAGATAATACAGTACAGTATGTAGTATAGGATATTAATGTTCTTTGTGCATAACAAGAGAACCATGTTGTTATGAGATTTTTTATGGCAGTCTGGGGCCTGTTCATTATAAACTAAATTCAATTTATAAAAAAAAAAACAAAAAAAAAACATGCAAACAAGAGGAATGTAATTAACTCTAAATGATGCTCAGTTGTTTGACGTTGAGTCAAGCATTTTAAAGCTTTTTGTGCAACAGAATCGGGTTATTAAGTGCAAGTACAGACTCTACAGCATCACTTGTCTGCTCAAGAGGCATGTAAATAACTTATAACTTTGAATTAACTATCAAAAATATGCCAGAAGATATATATATATTAAAATCCTGAATTAAAGTTTTAGTTCTCTTTGATGTGACAAGTGGAGTACAAAACAAACTTCTATTATGTTAGTGCAGAAAGAATTCACTCGAGTAAACATAAAAGTAGTCATCAAGGAAATAAATAGTCTGGTTAAAACTATGTGAATAATGTTTTTTTTTTGGGCGAGGCAGTGGTGCACCACAAAAAAGTTTAAAGCACATCTTTGAAAGTTTGGACACATCTTCTAATGCCATGGTCTTCCCTGAGTTTTATTACTTTGTACATTGTAAAACAATGCTGAAGGCGTCCAAATTATGCGATAATCTCCTTTGAACAGTTGATATTGAGATGTATCTGCTACGTATGTCCTGTAAAGCCTTCATAATGGCTTTAATCTGAGGTGCTGGTTATTAATTAGTGATTTCTCAGGCTGGTGACTCTAAATGAACTTCTCCTCTTCAGCAGAGGTAAATTTTGGTCTTGCTTTTACATTTAGGCATTTGGCAGACGCTCTTATCTCATTACACATCTGAGCAGTTGAGGGTTAAGGGCCTTGCTCAAGGGTCCAACAGTGGCAACTTGGTGGTTGCAGGGTTTGAACCTGGGATCTTCCGAACCGTAGTCCAATGCCTTAACCACTGAGCTACCCCTGACCCACCCCTGACCCCTGGCTTTTCTGGGATGGTCTTCTGCAGAGCCAGTATAATCATGGGGCTTGATGGGTTTTGCAAATGGACTTGACAATACTGTTCTTGCAAGCACTATTCCAGAACAGCTGCCCTGTGTGTCTTAAAATAACGACTGACCGTTATTGTTACATAATTACCTAATGCCATATATAGTTTATGTACAGTAAAAATCTAGGCAAAAAGGCAGAAAGGTATTAATCCAAAGATGAGCGAGAGTCATAATCCAAATAAACAGTCCGGGTCAAACACAAATCACTAGAAAAATCACACAGTTAACTAGATTAGTAGCACACTAGAGAGATACTAACGGCAGGCATCGATTACAGTATGTAGTAGATATCAGGGGACAAAACAGAGGTCTGGAAGTGCCGACTTGTTTCGGGACAACAGGTATCAGTCCTGCACTAAACGGGTGAAAAGTACCAGAAAATTCAGTGCCATGTGCAGCTGCTGCAACATATGCTGAGCAGATTTGACCTGTTTACAAGCTTTAAAAACAAAAAGAAAATGTCACATGACTATCCATAAAAAGAGACAGCTTTCATATAACTTATTATTTACTGTAACTCTAAATCCAGAGCCTGTGCCAAGTGCCATGTGCCTGTTGTTTCTATTTTTTTTTTAAGTTTTTCTTCGTTGCACTTAAGAATGTAATAGATGTGTGGGGGTATAATTGTAGACTATTGTAATGTGGTCCATTTGTGGTTAAAGTTCTGCACTAGTGTCTTAAGGTTTGTTGATTAAAAATCCAAGGAATGTCAAAGAGCCACTGTCGAACAAGATCTTCAACCTTTCACTGCTTAAAGTTAAAGTGTGTCTTTTTCTTTTTGCAGAAATAGATAAAAAGTCCTAAAAATAAGGTAATCAGCTTTAATGTAATCAGTGATATTAATATTTCAGGTTGGAGCCCACATGTTGTACAACTGTTCATAACATCGCTTTTACTCAACATTTTGATTTCACTCATGGTGCAGGTTAAACTTCAAGCAGATATCTAAATACTGCAAAGGTTACATACTGTAAAACTCTGTCCAGTGATTGATTTAAGACGTGCGCGGTATGTTGTCAATCTTGCGGTTTATAATCTAGCAGCCAAATTAAACAGTTAAATGCATGCGCTGTACGCGAACATAACTGCTCATACATTTTGATTTCATTCAAAATTGATTTCAGTTTCGTTTAATTCTGTCGAGACAGTTTTGCATGATGGTGTGACAAATCTGACCAGACAGACAGGAATACAGACAGAAAACTTTCTGAGACTGGTTTATGGTCCTCCGATGTACGAAACGTAAAGATATCATTAAAAAAGTAAGTTCCAACCAAGGTTATAGACAAAATCTTTTTTTCATTTACATAGATAGGTACCAAATAAATTAATAGGCATAGGGTATTCTGGTTTCCTCCCACAGTCTAAAGACATGTTGTAGACTGATTGGTGTTTTTTTAAATAGCTGGTAGTGTATGATTAGATGTGTGAATATGTATGTGTCTGTGTTCTGCAATGATTTAGCATCCCGTCTAGGGTGTAACCTGCCTTGGGCCATAACTTCCTGTAATTACTGACAATTTTAGTAAAACGGTCATGACAAACCACTGTACAAATCATTTTATTACAGTACGTGTTCTAAATATAAATGTATTTGTCAAACCTTAATTGCAGTCACTTGGTTAAGTTATTAAGCAATTCATTATTAAACACTTTGTTGGCTGAAAAAACAACAAGCAGATTGTTTAATACGGTTGTGAAGTCATGGCTGGTATTTTCGCTCCCCCATAATGTCACAACACAGACCTAATAAATGTGCCTCTACGTTCACAACCTAGACTGGTCATGTTGCTTCCTCTGGCCAAGTGAAACAAACATCAGGGGCAGCTTGACATACAGCAGAAACTCTTAGAAACATCAGAACAGTTACATAACATTTTAAGGGCATATGCACGTGGAGTTCACATTTCACAAAACACTCCATTTACGTAACACACTGGGACTATTACAGAACAAGTGGATGTGTTGGACTATTAGTATTATTAATAATATTAATAACATTAGAATGTGTACAATGCATTAAACGGTAATAATTTGGTAATCATTTGATTATAATCCTAATCAGTACTTTAATATAGTATTATTCTCCGTGGCCAAAAGGAACGGGTGTTACCCATAATTCACCAAACAGCATGTCACATACTGTAATTGTCATAAAAAATCTAAAATATATTTAAAAAAAAATGTCATATCATTAAGCAGTATCGGACTGAAGGCGGACCATAGTTACTAATAGCTCTGCAGAAAAATATTTAAAAACTGCTTAAGACTTAATTAAATACTGCACACTTAATATTAAACTCATAGTAACATACTTACTGGGTAATTAAGTAATAGTTCATAGTATTTCTAGGAAAAACAGTTAATTAAGAAGTACTCATTCCTAGAAACACTAGCATTTGGAAAAATAATAATTCAATAAGAATTTGTATTCTGTGTATGATTCAGATTTAATTGCATCATTTTTTCTTTTTTTTGCTGCTAGAAAATCTGAGATAGCATGATGCCTCTGCCACATCATATACGAACTGATGTGTTATAGGTCGATTTTTCACAAAGTACAAACTTAAAAACAGGGTGTTATATACTGTAGTACTTTCAGTCTACTGAAAAATACAATGGCTGCCAGAATAAATGGCGCCAGACTTTAACCATGACGCTGGAGCCAGTTATTTTCCTTCCTTTCCCCTCCAGGTGTAACTCATTTAGACATGCATTTTTACCCTGTCATGCCGTGGAAATAAAAATGTTTGCTCTCTTGGTTTCAGGTGGATCTTCCAGAATGGCCACAGAAAGAAGGGTTTAACAACTGTGGTGTTTAAGATAGTGTGAAACGGTTGGTGTTAATACCTTAGCAGTGTGAGAACATTTAGATTAATAGAGATTGTGGTTTCTTTTACTGGAAACAATAGTAATAATAATAATAATAATAATAATAATAATAATAAAACCCCAAACTGTAAGTAGATGTTCGATGCTGTGCCTAATGTAAATGCTTAATGTTACAGCTGCATTGACTTCAAACGCATACCAGGAACATATTAAAGTGCCTGAATTTCCACCTCAGCAAAGAAAGGTGGTAGTTAGGTCTGTTTTAGAAATTTTGACTAACTGTGATGACACACACTGATGCAGTAAACTTTATGTTGCAGTTATGTTGTAAACTTTGCGGTTTACAGTTTGGGCCTGGTTTGCACAATATGGCGAAAATAATTTATATGATAGTATTTATTGTGAAATCACTGACCCCTAAGTGACCCATATAAGTCTGACTTGTGCCTATTGCTGCAAACACAAAGGGGAAGACATTTTTAATAGAAAGGCAAAATTTATTTTGTAAAATGTTGTTGGGTGTGAGATCTGCAAAAGAGTTCATAAACTGTTTCAACTGTTCCACATACTTTCAAGTTGGACACCTTTACAAGCATGGTTAGAGTTAATTATGAGGGGTAATTGGATCAAGCGTCTCCAGATTTGCAGCAACTCTTTCATCTCAGCTAAGTAGCTAACTATGACATCAGTCAAGTTGGCATGCTGGCTAAAAACATCTAGCTTGCCCGATTTATGTTATGTAGATTTATCCTACCCGTAGACATCTCATTCATGGTCTTACTGAGGTGTTGGCTATAATGAACATGTTTATCCACAGAGTGGATAAAAAGTTATAACGTAAATTTTAAACGCTCTGGGATGGAATGCACTTCTGAACGTCTTCTGAAAGTCCTCCAGTGTGCTAGGCTTCGTCTTGTGCACCTCCTCCTTTGTGTATCCCCACAGGAAAACATCACATGGAGTGAGATCTGGACGTCTTGAAGGTCATCATGAAGTCCGCGTCATCCCAGCCAACATCCTGAAAAAAGCTGGTCTAACCATGCACGCACAGTAAGAGCAAAATAGGGACCATGGGGTGGTGCTCCAGTGATACCAGTAATAGCCATTAAATATTGTCTAGTTAATTTGCACCCACCCTGTAAAACTGCTGAACTTTGTACAAATTCATTCATGGCATCTGACTGGGAAGCACCTCAGACTTTAGTAACGTGATTTCCTCGATGTTGCAACTAAAAAAAATTCCATCTTGAATTTGCTCGTAAGCAAAACTGCTGTAAGCATCAGATGTTAGAAACGTGCATGTAAAGTGCACTCCCTGTCTTTTAGTGCTAATCAATAATAATGGGTGTTTACCATTGCTAAAAAAATATTTGATATACTGTATGCTACAAATTCTGAACTGAGAACCTGCTGGGTGATAATATTCTGGGTGTGATGTACCATTGTTTGTTCTCAGAGAGACTCCAGATTCAGACCATTTTTGGAATGGTGTTCTATGTGTTTTGGATGACTTCTAGTGGAATACTGTGCTAGGCTTTAAGAACAAATCTAATCCCATGACATCACACTTTGAAAACTTCAGAGAAAAACAAATCCAGATGGAGATAAAAAAAAAAGAGAGAGACTTATCTGCTTATCACTGTTTTTTGCTGGGTTTCTTTTTTTTTTTCAGAACAAATCCATTAGATAATAGGATTCTGTATCTGGTGTTGCATAAATCATTTCAATCTTTACCCAAAGTGAAAAAAATTAGAAACTTCATATATATTTTTAAATGTTCTCTGGATTATTAGTATTGTTAGGGAGTTACATTCCTAAAAACAAGCTGACCTAAATAAGTCGTGTTTAAGCAGAAGAAAAGAAAGGAAGAAAAGATTAGTACAGTAGAATTAACATGTAATACAAAACTAAATAGAAGAAGGATTTAAGATAACAAAATATAACACACTATAACTATTATCTAGTACCTGTGGTACTGTATGTTTTAAACATGATCCCCAGATACTGAACTATTGCGCTTCTTCAGATTTACAAATTGCACATTTGATGTCAGAGTTAATGTGTTGAACATCGGCCCATCAGGACTGGGATTAAAGATATCATGTCTTTTATTATTATTATTATTATTATTATTATATATTTTTTTCTTTCCTTGTCTTTTTTATCATTTCAAATAGGTTTCACATTTAAAAACATTTTCAGAAAACGTGGTACATTTAGAATTTGGTAAATTAGAGAATAACAAAATCAGTATAACGGTCTTCGCGATGGTGTATTGTGAGTTCTTCGCGTAGTTATTTGCAATAGGGTTCCTAGCTTGGATAGAAGGCTTTACCTTTAGTGCCTCAAATGGTCCTTTAAGAATTTTCGATTCTTCTACTCAATAATATGGGCTCATATTTTTCACTGTGTGTTTGGCAATATTTCACTCTTCATGTTCTATCATACGGTTCATGAAAAGTTTAGGAGTCTCATTCTATTTCGCAGATGCACTTAAATACACACACAAAACAAACCACAGAGCGCTTTTGTTAATCACAACCAGAGGAGAGCTCTGGCGGCATAGCAGCTTCAATCTGAGGACGTTTTTTTTTTGCGACTATTTTCACAAAACTGACACTTCGCCAATGTTTTCATAAAATTTTTTCCACTATGAAAATGGATCATGTACTTCTCCCTGTGGAACAATTTCCCTCTACTATAAGCAGAACAACTCTCCACTAAATACAGCATTATGTCTTTTTTAATGTGGACTCTCTATTTGTGTAAAACTAATTTATGCCAATAGCATCCTCTGTCAGTTGTCAGAAGGACTTGCCGTTCGGTCTTAAGCAGTTAGACTTGATGAGAAAATTATAAAACATGCTGTTTTTTGTCTTACTGACACCATGCACTAGTGCACCAGTGTGTGATGTCACAGCACAGCTGTTAAAATACGCAGCTCAGCAAAAGGCTTGAGGTGCTGGCGGGATTGTTCTTACTTTTTCTGCCGTGTAAACAGTTTCTGTCCACCTTGAGTCAATGCCACCACACCTTTGGCACCCTGCGCTTTGGTTGTCATCTATTTTTAACATGTTTAGAAGGTATACACAGATGACGTATGTGATATTAAACTTAACCAGTGTTGTGGGTAACCAGCAATAATGTGCACAAGACTGGACTCAGATTACCATGACAACTAAATGGTGCAGAAGAAAGTACGGGAACGCTGCTGAATTTACTGTTTATTTGCATTTTACTACTGTTGCATTTTGTTGCATTGACAGGTAAGATGTGGTTAGCTAGGTTTAGTGGTTAGGTAAGTGTTTAATGGTATCTTTGGTATACATAGAAATTTGAAGGGAATAATTAATGTGTATTAGATCTCAAACTGTTGTACATGCAGGAAAAGCCAAACAAGGATAATTCATTCTCAGACCCAAGGGAAAGAGGTGAGGGTGTCATAATTGGGGTGTTGTGGCAGGTGTTGAACGCCGTGGCCGGAAGGAGCAGGCATAGAGGCAGAGGGGTGGTATAACCAAAAAGAGTCTTTTAATAAGGAGTAAACACAAGGTATAAATAAAGATACAAACAAAGGAACAAACAAACTCAAACCATACTTAACTTTGTGCTAACAGGGGCTCTCTGGCGAGACACAGGCAGGGGGAGACACAAAACACGCCCTGTGGCGAGACACAGGCAGGGGGAGACACAAAACACGCCCTGTGGCGAGACACAGGCAGGGGGAGACACAAAACAGGACACAAACGAGGCGTGGAGCTGAAACTGGACACTAGAGAGACCGGGAGACACTAGAGAGACCGGGAGACACTAGAGAGACCGGGAGACACTAGAGAGACCGGGAGACACTAGAGAGACACTAGAGAGACCGGGAGACACTAGAGAGACCGGGAGACACTAGAGAGACCGGGAGACGAGAGACCAAGAGAGGGACGGGACGAGGGCTAAAGACATGGCAATCAGCTAGGCATGGCTTTTAGCTAAACATGGTTAAGCTAAGCTTAACCATGGCAGTCAGCTACACATACACCTAGCTAAGCATGTCTTTAGCCCCAACATGCACTAAGCTATACTTACCTAATAGCTAAAACACACTAGGGGATGGGGGCACAGAAACACAAAGGCTACCCAGTGGCTAGGCGAGGCAGCCCTCCATGACTAAGCGAGGCGGCACTCACAAGCTAGTCGTTACTCCAAAGCCAGGAGGGACAGCACTCTAAACCTAGGCACACTGGGACACTAGGGGGAGAGGAAACACAGGACAGCTAGAGACACAGAGGGGCTATGGCTAGAAGCATGCTAGTACTGTAACTGTACTGTAACTCAACATAGAATTTAGCTAATCATGCTCCTAGCCACACACACACCTAACTACTTACCTGCTCTAGCTAACCACAAGAACACAGGAGGACAGGACTGAATCAGCTCCACTAACACAGACACACAAAACATACACAGAGACATTGCCAATAAGAGAGCCCAAGTCAACACAACTAAAATCAAAGTACAAACTAAACATATAACAAAACAGAACAAAAAGCCCACACAAATGACAGTGGTGTTACCAAAAATGCTCGACCCAGTTTCCCAGTCTAAACAGCTATTTATAGATTGATTGATGGCTACCTCGGTTCAGGTGTGCACTGCATCACCTGACCGAGGTGCCTGCTGGGAAACTGAGTCGGCCAACAAAAACTACAAAATAAAAACAGTGACCTCTAGTGGAGGACCCTTACAGAGGGTTAAGGTCAGCCAGGACATATGGACTACAAAGCTGGTACTTAACTGTATAGATTAACAATACAACTTTGCCATAATACACTGAAACAACAGGGTATGCATAAGCTAAAAAGGACATACTCCAGTAACAGGCCAGTGACGTTTTTATGAAAATCTTTTACTTAAAAAAAAAAGTATATTTTAACTTTAAATGTGTGCATATGAAAAGTACATTTTAAAGTAATGCATTTAAAATTCTACTTTATTGTACTGTAAAGAAATACATTTTAATACATTTATTTCTAATAAATCCTAAAACAAATGTATACTTAGTTCAAGTTAAGTATATAATTTGTATAGTATATTGTAAAACATATGATAAGGTATGTTTTAGTTTGCTGTAAGAAAATACAGTTCTATAAAAGTTTATTCACGTACTAAAGCATGCTTAAACATAAATACAATTCATTCTCAAGAAAACTTAAAATTGAAAATTATTATTCTTTTTATTTTAATTATTTTAACTAATGCAATTTCTTCAAACATTGACATAAATTAAAATATACAATATAATATATTTTAAGCGTTATGCACTTCTGTCTAAAAATAGCATACATTAAATGCACTTGAGTGTAGTTGTATAAAAAAAAATTAAAATATTTTCAAATGTAACTTTAATATATTATATACACTTTCATCAATTGTTTTAAAATAGTAAATTTGGTACGCATTAACGTATAAAAAGTACACTTTATTAAGTATAGGCTACTTAAATACATTTTGTTTCACAAAGGGTGTTGATCACACAATATCTGTAAACTACTGTATACAGCTATGCTGATAATCATCACAACAGCACTCCTCTCTCATTTGATATTGTTTAAGTGTAATGTGTTTTACCAAGTTTTGCCAAACAGTAAAGACCTCACAAATGCCAGTATAAAGTATGTTTTGTTTAAGCTACATGAACTAGAAATTATTATTTGGTGGCTTTTGGACACAGTATCTGTAATTTCAGAGTAAATGTAATCAATGGTGGGTTTGTACAGTAACTGGAAAATACATGATCAGGTCCTAATTACAAACTACATAATTGAACATGTAATCAGAAATGTAAGATTGAATTAACACAGCATGAAGTCATTTATTTATTCAGTTATCTTCCATACAGTTTATCCTGCGTATAGGGTCATGGGGTCCAGGAGCCTATCCCAGTAGAATTAAGGCACAAGGAGGGGTCCATCACCAGAGCACACACACACACACACACACACACACATTACGAGCAAATTGGATGAGGCAGTTAATTTAATCTGCATGTCTGTGGGAGGAAACCGGAGTACCCAGAGGAAACCCACATAACCCTCATAAAATTATTATAAACTGTTATTGCCCAGTGATTGGAGGTTATGTAGTTATATCATACTGTATGTTTAATCTAACAGTCCTTTTAGAATCCACTCTGAACTGTTAAGTAGGATAATCATATCTACTGCAAGAAACCACCTGCTACTTATTTTATGTCACCCATGGTTTTATGATGTAATTTAAGTTCGCAATCAGTTTCAAATTAACAGATTCACCGTGGTCAAAAATTTTATCAGAAATTGATAAGAAACAAATTGTAACCGGATACCAGATGTTGTGTTGTTTACCTGCAATCAATTACACATTAATGGATTTAATGAATTTATAGATGGTGATTTTGTTCTAACCAGATGTTTAATCGCCAGCTGTTGTTTGCTATAATTCACCCTTTTAATGGTGACACCTGGGGAATTTCTGCAACAAGAAACAGAACATAAGTGGAGTCTGTTCAAGAGCTATCCAACTTGGATTTTTGTTCGCAATACATTATTCTTTTTATAACTTCAGTATTTTTTGTAAAATTATAATCAAATTATTAAAGCAAAAGTCACTCCCACTGATATTTAACCAAGTGCCTTTTCCATGGGTAAAGTAACTGAGTACATATTTTGGCCTCATTCTGATGTAGAGCTCAGAACACGGATGTTTTCAAGGCTTGGGCCAAGCACCACTATGATATGGTCTCCAGTGCACAGCTGCTCTGAAAAGAAGTCTATAATTTTCAACTCCAGCTTTTATGTTTAATGGCCTCAAGCCCCTCTGTGATCTGTGTAAAGTGCCTGAGATGTGAAGAGGTCATGGCCACACACACATACACTGAGACCTTTCTTTTGGAAACTGGTTAATATTTGTTAAGATACAGTATGTTCATCTTTTGATTATTGTCCGCCATGCCTCATATTGGATCGCTACATAAATTGTTAAATGACAAACTGTTCATGTCTAACTTTAATTATGGCCAAAACATACAAAATAATTACATGAGAACAATGTCAAATTTATTGAAACCCAATATCCTTGAGAAGAAGGGCCCTGGAAAGTTTCTGGGTATTGTTTTAACCACAAAAATGAACAGCATAAACCACTTACTCCTTTTATACCTTTTTCTGGAATAAAAACAGCCTCACCCACATTCCTTAGTTTTTACATCTGTCTTTTTGGGAGAACCACTCAAGTAACTACAGTAGAAACCTAGATGAAAGGGGCCCCTTTAAGAAAAGTTAGTTAAGTGTCAGTACTGGCTTTGATTTGCTTACCATCTATAACCTTAAGCAGCCACTGTTTCCTATTAGTGTCAGCGAATGGTATATTAGATTTGCTTATAAACCCTTCAAGGAATCTTTAAGAAATTCTTTTTACCTCAAAGTGTCAGATGGATGAATTTAGCCACTAATCGTCAAAAGAGTTGCTTTATATCTGTAAAGCCACCAAAGAAAACCAAATAGCTTCATCTTACTGCAACGTTTGCTTGAGTCGCCCACTTCCTCTAAGGCTTAAACTAGTTATTATAAGTCATACATCTAGTTTTCCACCCAAATCTTTTTTTAAAAATTGTATGCATAAAGTTATCTGTACAATTGCATTATCAGGAAAGAAAAATCACTATATTCTTGCTGTTTATCATTCACTGGCCAAATATAACTATGAAGACAAAAACACATAATTGGACTGCAACTGCACTGTAGAACAGCTCACCTCTAAGTAACAGATGTCAATAATGACAATACTCACTGTCATTTTATGTACACATACATAAAATTACAATTTGCAAATTTCATTTCTTTTTTAAATCAATTTTAACACACATATACATACACAGACAATTTCACACATTTCATCTCTTTTTCTTATCTTGAAATGCCAGTTCGCACTTTTCCCCCCTACCCTTATTGCTGTATGTGTAACCTGCTGCTGCTGTAAGGCAATAACTTCCCTCACAGTATCAATAAAGTCTCTGTCTGTCTGTCTATCTATCTATCTATCTATCTATCTATCTATCTATCTATCTATCTACAGTATCCATCCATCCATCCATCCATAGGAATATAAACTACAGTACAGATTCAAAAACTTCGGTCAGCATTTGGTTTTGGCTCCAAGACATTAAAGATCTTGAGGAACATTACTCTGCCTGAAGAACCAGTTTGCAAGAAACTGCCGTCACGTATCAGAGGGCATTGTAGCATACTCAATGGAAGCACTGTCTAACCTCTTCTGTATGCATATGCTCACAGATGCCAAACTGGCTAGTGCCACAGTCATGGCTATGTATGTCTGTGGCCTCATTGGTGCTCATCAGGAAATTATTGAAATACAATAATTAGGTTTTTTTTTTATATGGTATAATGCATACTTATTTTTGTACTATATTATTTTATTTTATTTTTATTGTTTTTTTTTTATATCTAATTAGGATAACTTTTACATATACTGTATTTGTAGAAATCTCTTCTGTTTCCTTGCATGTGCAAGTCTATTGCAGGGCCCACGCACACACACACACACACACATGGGCAATTTGGAAATGCCTGTACTTTACATGTTTTTAAATTGTGGGAGAAAACCTGAGTACCCATAAAGGACCCATCAAGCACTGGGAGAACATGCAAAGTCGACATACGTACAGTAGACCCGAGGCGTGAGTTGAACCCTTGACCCTGGAGGTGTGAGCCTATATAGTGCTAACCACTATGGCATTGCAAATATCCACTAACATAGTATACTTTTCTCTTCAACTTTATTTATATGTACTGTATATAGAATACTGGCAGTTGTGCTGGCTGTAAAGTACAGTAAAAATTATTGGAGTTTTTTGCAGGATTGGCAGGCTGACACGGGCCTCATTTCCAGTCATGCTTAAGTTGGGCAATCTCTAATACTTGGCATTCAATTCAAAGCACATGTGTTTCACAGCAATTTTGGGAATTGCAGCCATAAACGCAGTAACTGTCCTGTTTGCTGTTTAATTGCAGACTGTTCATCTATATAACTTGGTTAATTTGTCTTAGCAGTTATTGCACAGTATATTATTGTATACTGGCATTGCTGTGGTAGTTCAAAACATATTACAGTCAATTTCCGACAAAATTCCAGATGTCAAATGTTATGTCACTCTTCTGTACATACTGTATATATAAACACCCTAATAGTTGAATAACACAGTTTTCACAGCGGTATGCTGTATGAGGAATAGAAGGCCCATTGTCACTAAGTAGACAGTTTGTCCTATAAACTGTCAGACACTTCCCCAGCAGAAAATAATGCCGTCACTGATCCCAGTTCCCATAAATTAACTCTGCAGCAGAACAGACTACAGGGAGACAGCAGAGGCGTTTTAATGACAGGAGCCCCTTGCCACAGTTCTTTCAAAGTAATTAAAGAAGAATGGAAGTGTGGGTCCAAACAGAGGGGTCTGGCTCGCTCTGTTTTTCTGCTGAGTTCATCATCTGTGGTTGCCTGTGAGGAAATAGAGGGGAGAGCAGGACACAACTGGCAACCCAAACTAACAGAGTCCATATGGTGCCTCGGAGATGGGGAAGGTCAAGAGCTGTTACTACAGCTGCATGTGGCGGAAACCTAATATAATATTTTCCCCTCTCACAGCCTTTTAAATGCCTGCGTAGGAAAGAAGTATAAGGAGTAATTCCTACATGGTATATGAAATGTCGAAAAAGGACGGATATTTGTGTGACGAAATCTAAAAGCAGGACTTAATGAGCAATATTAGTGGGTGTGAGCGTCAGATTGGGGAGGATAGAGGTGACATTTGTTCCTCGTTGCACCACACCTTGGTTATCTTGGCTCACACACTGCCAAAGAAAGCAGGATTTTGAAGATACCAGATGAATAATCACCCTTTACCGTGCAATATCCAGGTTGATACGCAAAGGAAACCTAACAGAAAAGCACCTCTGGAGATTTGGATTCAGTTTTTAAAATGTTGATGTAATGACCTAATACTGAAAGAACTCAATCTGTTCTGCATTAAACGCATCCAACAAATAGGCATGATCTCGCTGATGGAAAGAGGATACAATGTACTATGTGTGAAGAGAATGCATTTCAGGGCTTTTGCCAGCAATTTCCATGCAAACTAAGCGAACAAGAATGTGTAGGAGAACAGGATACCTTCTGGGCGAGGCTTGAAATCCCATTTTAAAGAGTACACAATGGTGAGCATGCTAGCCTTGAGCCATAGAGACCATCCTGTGGCAGATGGAAGACTTTGGTATAATTGGAGCTGATCCCAAGTGACAAAGAATAACATGAGGCACATTTATTCATGAGTTGTTTATATGAGCATTTATACAAAAAAAAAGCATGAGTAGATAAAACTTGAATAATTGACATTAAATCATACTTGACCATGTTTAACTCACTTGTTTCACTTTTATTAATACTTTGTGAAACTCCTGTTAAATACATTAACTAGATTGAATTAAGACAAAATAAAACCAGATGTTTGATTAAGAATGCCACTGTATAAAAGAACAGCAAGCTGCAACAGCTCAAATGTACTGTTCTATATACACCATAGTGTGCTTTGTGCCAGTGTCAACTTCCTATGAGACATGCCTCCTTTTTTTCCAACTTTTCATTATGGCGAATTAGTATGTAGGAAATATCTGTCTGAGAGGCGCTAAGACATTTTGCTTTTTATGTGCATGGTGTCTGTTTGCTTAGTTTCTCTCTTTTATTGTTTTGTTATGTCGAACCATTTTTATTCCTTTTACATTTAAAGATTTACAGCTATTTTCAATTGCTGTCTTTTTGCCGAGCGGCACGGTGGCTTAGTGGTTCGCCCCTCCAGGGTCCGGGTTCGATTCCTGGCCAGGTTTGAGTCCCGTCTCTGTGTGCATAGAGTTTGCATGTTCTCCCACTGCTTGGTGGGTTTTTCTTGGGGAACTCCGGTTTCCTCCCACAGTCCAAAGACATACAGATTAGACTAATCGGCGTTGCCCATAGTGTGTGATTGTGTGTGTGCGTCCTAAGATGGATTGGCCACAGCATTTTAATTTGGTTGTGTTCTGGACTTTACCTCCATTCCAAAAAAATTTTTCAGCCATTCTGATGTAGATTTACTGGTGTGCTTTAGATCACTATCCTGTTGTATTACCCAATTTTGACCAAATTTATACGTCGGACAGATGGCCTCACATTTGCGTCTAGAATACTCTGGTATTAAGAGGAGTTCATATTTCACTGCAAGGTGTCCAGGTCTTGTGGTTAGAAAACAGCCCCAGATCAACACCCCTCCACCGCCATGTTTGACAGTGGGTATGAGGTGCTTTTGTTACAATGCTGTTTGTTTTCTCCCAAACATGGTGCTGGACACTAAGGCCAAACAACAACTCCACCTTGGTCTCATCTGTTCATACAACTTTATTCCAGGGGCCTTGTGGTTTGTTCAGATTTTGTTCAGTTTTGTGAACCTCAGTTATGCATCTGTGGGTTTTTTAGACAGAAGAGTCTTTCTACTGGCAACCCTTCCAAACAAACCATATTTGTTCAATCTTCATCATTTTGCTGTCATGGATTTTAACATTTAACATGCTCAGTGAGGCCTTTAGGGTTTAGGATTTAGCTCTTGTTTTTGTTGTATTTGTCTGGGCATTGCAGTGAACAGTGCTGGGACACTCTTGGAAAGATTTGAAGAACTGTCTTGAATAATTTTCACTTGTGAATAATCTTTCTCACTGTAGAATGTTGAACCCCAAACTGTTTTGAAATGTGTTTATTAAATTTTCCAGATTGATGTGCAGCAACAATCGCTTCTCTAAGACCATCGCTTATGTCTTTCCATTTTGGAATTGTATCCACACACACCTAAATGCTTTTATAGAGGTCTGGTTCTGTTATCCTATACAATGCCATTGGGGGCCTGAAGCCTATCCCAGAGCACAAGGCGGGGTACACGCTGGACAGGGTGCCAATCCATTGCAGGGCACACACACACACACACACACACACACACTGTACTCCATGCACACAGACCCTGGAGGTGCAAGGGCAAGGTGCGACCCACTGCGTAACCATTGCAACGTGAAATTTGCAGTACAAACCCAAGGCCAATCTAGGCTAATCAGATGGCAGATGTCATTAAAAAAAACATAGATAAACATATTGTATTTATTATCAGGAATGCCCATCATATTTAAAACTGTACATAGTAAAAAAGTGTCTACACTAAAAGCAAATAAAACAATCTCTGGTTATAAACACTGTACAATGGATGTTTAGCAAACATCCCTAAATGAGAGTGTGTTGGTTTGCCAATAATGGTTACAAATGTTCCGTCCCACCTACGTGCATAAACAACCAAAACGACCCACATAGCAAATGAGTGATTGCCCAATAATGGTGTGTCCTACTGTCATCTGGCGCACAAACTGCCATGAAGGAATGGTGATAAAATATCTGCGTCTGCCTGCCAGAACACATTCACAAATGACAGAGCATGGGGAGACCATATTACTGACAGGAAAACTTACATTTGGGCCACCTTAAAACTGCAAACAATCTGCATTAGAAACAGTATGTCTAGTTTGACCATTACGAAGACTAATTTTATTCAAACAATCTGAAAACTGGTCTGTCATATACTATATATTTTTTTCTTTACAGCTATGCATATATTCTCCTGTAATGGTATTTATTTATGAATTTTTAGGTTATATATGGAAATACTGAATGATAAACATTTATAACAAAATTGGTACAGCATATAATATGGTGCCTAAGACTTTTGCACAGTACTGTATATACATTTTGGGATCTTTGTTTTTGTTTTGTCTGTTTTTTCTGTTGTTTGATGTGAACCCTATTGAGCTGTTGTGGGAGCAGCTTGACTGTATGATATGGAGGAAGATTCATAATTAGGAAGATTGTATACGTATATATGATGTAACCCTAAAAATATATTTAAAATGCTTGCAGCTGACACTAGGGGAAGACCAATTCTCGTTTTTTGGGAAATCCCCTTCTGATGTCTATGGAATATATCCCGTGCTAAGTTTGAAACAGTCACAATGTGAGCTGGATAGACAAGAAACAAAAAAGAAATAAAATATACATTAATTGATCCAGTTGACAATGTTCTTAAACATTGTGTTAATCAAATCAGTCCCTGTTAGATCTATCTGATATCACCCAAATGAGGATGTGTTCCCTGTTGGGTATGGTTCCCCTCAAAGTTTCTTTCTATTGCCATCTTAGGGAGGTTTTTTCTTGCCACTATCATCCTCGGCTTGCTCATCAGGGACAAAACTGTTAATTATAATGTATACATATTTCCTATATAATGTCTATTGATTATCTAACCAATAAATGAAATGAGCATGTGCACAATTGGGCCAATCCATCATTTTGTACCAATATTTACAATTGCCATTTATACTGTATTATCTAAAATCCATGTAAAGTTTGAACATCCTGGAATACAATAAGGCTCATCTAAGACAAGCCAGGTAACAAATAATTTCATGCCAAATACAGTCAACATTATGCATGTTATGATCGATTACGGCAATAGTTTGTGCATCATGGGGACAAAATGTGGCCAAACTGTTAGCAGACACATTTATTTTTTATATGTGTCCCAAATGCAACAAACTGTATCTAACGCACGAACAACTGTTTAGTTTTTGGCCTAAATCCATCCCCTTCTAAAGTGTGGTCCCAGTAATGCTGAGTAAAGCTCAATTCTGGCAACCATGTTTGGACCAGTTTATCATGGAATGTTTGTAGGCCAGATGAAAGTACTCCAGCTTTGTGTTTCAGCACTGGGACATCACTCATTTACTACAGTATCTACAATGTTTTGAAGAGCCCTTTCAGCAAGGAATAAAACACTTCTAAAACACTTATGGCGTCTTGTGTCCTAATCCAGACCTATTTATCCAGACTTAAAGAGTTGTTGAGTAAAAATTGCAACCACTACACAAAGCACAATAAGTCTGCTTTATTTCACAATGGATAGCAATAAAACAGCTGGGAATGACTTCCATATTACGGAAAATAAACTGACGCTTCTTCCTGACAATCCTCCTAAACCACATTAAGTTCAGCCTGACACTTGCTTAGAAACTTTTAAATTGATTTACATCAATAAAAGAGATGAGCCAAACATTAAACTTTGTCTTGCATGTGGCACAATAAAACCTGTCTAACAAGGCTTGGTATGAACCATGTGGGGCCCAAATGCTGGATTTAGCTTTGAAAAATCTCATAAAATACCACCAGCTGACAAACATGTGTAGAATTATGTTTATCTAAGATGCACAAATGATTTTTGTAGTTTTCTTTTTAACAAACTGTCCCTTTCTTGTAAAAAAAAAACAAGATCCAAAGACAAATCTAAAAGCAACCCTGTCAATCAATTCAGACATACCCGAATGCTTCTGTACAGCAGGAAGCTATCACATGGCTGAAAATGTGCTTCCAGATTTTAACCCACAGCTGACCTGTTTCCTGCATGCCAGACGCTGAGCAGGAAAAGATGTTTCATGTTATGAGCTGTGAAATGTGAGGTGATCTAGTTCAATCACTTCATTTAATATGGCTGGCATACTGTAGGTCTGAACTTTCAGATGGCACAGCACGATCATCATTAGAGAAAAACAAGTGAGCACAAATTAGCGAGAGGGAGGAAACAGAATGATAAATAATCCTCCACTGAACCTCACATGCCTCTGGAGGAAAGCTGCCGGTCTGTGCCGGAGGAAATTGTGCTGTCAACTGGAGAAAGATCCCAAGTCTCTCCTGTGTGCAAGGCCTCTGGTGTGAATCAGCAGGAGAAGGTATGCTATGTAAAGTGTGAAAATGCAGTGAGATGCCTTTGGGAATCATGAAATTTAAGGCTTACAGCATACATATAGCCTATAGCAGGGACTGATTTATTGTTCTATGAAATTGCATCATCCAAATGAGGATGTGTTCCCTGTTGAGTTTGGTTCCTCTCAAAGTTTCTTCCTATTGTCATCTCAGGGACTTTTTCCTTTTCATTTTCATTTTTTGCTTTGCAAACAAATTTACCACAAAATGGAATTTTATGCATTCATATTTAACCATATCTGTGGTCATGGTGTAGATTATTTTCTAGTCACAAGTCAATGATTGAATGGTTCAGAAGCCGTCTGGGGACATCTCTCATGAAGCTTCAGATCTTATGTTCATCACCTGTTCTTTCAAACTCCACAAACTCCACAAACAATTGGTAAAATATTAGGAGTATGCACTCATTTGACTTCCTTTAGCTTTGATTACAGCACAACATTTGGTGGTCCATTCATGTGTAAAATGATTCCTCATGATCTCAAAACCACTCTTTCACAATTCCTGGAATTCCTGGAATATGGCTGTGCCCTCAGAGGAGAAATACTCAATAGACAGGATAATCTGATTATTTATTACATTCACGTCAGATGAATTCATTTTATTGCCACGTAACCTTTGTCGAATCGAGACCTGAACAACTGCAGCAAACTAGATTCAATTCAATTACATTACATTTTATTTGTATTGCGCTAAACACTGGTCATTGTCGCAAAGCAGCTTTACAGAGTTAAAGAATTGTGGAAATAAATTAGAAATATGCAATCATCTCATCATCTATTCTGCTTTATTCAAGGTCGCAGGGGGCCTGAAGCCTATCCCAGGAGATTTAGGGCACAAGGCGGGGTACACCCTGGACAGGGTGCCAATCCATTACGGGGCACACACACATACTATGAGCAGTTTTGGGAATGCCAATTAGTCTAAGTTGCAGGTCTTTGGACTGTGGAAGGAAACTCACCAAGCACAGAAAGAGACAAGAATCTAGCCTGGCTGAATTGAAACAGGATCCTGGAGGTGCAAGGCGGCAGTACTAACCACTACACCACCGTGCCACCATAAGGAAACATGTAAGAATTATAATTATCCGTTTTCCCTGATGAGCGAACTGGGGACAACAGTCGGAATTAAAAAAATACCTGAGATGACAACAGAATAAAACCTTGAGAGGAACCAGAATCAACAGGGTCCCTTTACTCATTTGGGTGATATCAGATACTATGACCAGAACCCAGTCTCTGGTATATCTGGGCTCTTTGAAGCTGAAAGTTGAATATAACAGGAAATCTGTTCAATTTATTATAAAGTCTGTTAATAGAGCCTCAGTTACCAAACTGTTAATGGAAATTTTAGTCGTATACTATTTAGCGACTACAGTCACAAGTGTTCCAATTGCATCTTAATTATCATTGAGTGGAACCATCCTTAGTCACCAAATGCAAGCAAGGCACCAGGATGTTTTAGACAGGTCCGGAGGCAGAAGGGGTCTGGAAAACTGGTCTGGTATCATGTGTAGCTTAAGAGAAAGAAAGAGAGAGAAAGAGAGAGTGTAAGCAGGACTATCTCTACCAGCATAACTAAAAGAGAGAGCCAGAAGGAAACACAGACATGAGTGCTCCCCAGGAAATAAAGCAAACAGTCCATTCAGTCTTGGTTAAGCAGTTGATACTTGTTTGGTTTAATAATGGATTAAATCACAGAATGTTCACACTTTGTGGTCCCATTGGTACTTAGACTTGTTTTGATAGCAATTTGGTTTTCATGATGTAACAAAATCTGTGGCCTAGAAGAAACTGATGTATTTATATTGAGATCACACGTCGCTTTAATTGCATACAGGTGAACTCAATTTATTTAAATAAAGTGACCTCTGATGAAAACTAAGCACTTAAACCAGAACTAGCACCATTTTCACAACAGCTGGGTTAAATACATATACAATCACAACTTTTAGATATTTAACATTTCAATCATTTTGCCAGTGATTTTAATAATGGACATTATAGACAATTTGTATTACATTAATGGTCGATCTTCAACAATGAAAGTTTATAACAAATTATTCAAATCAAATATTTTAAGGGCCATGTTTTAACACTTACTTATTTATTCATCACCGATCCCACTTTATCCTTTATACAGGGTCGTGGGGGGCCTGGAGCCTATCCAAGGAGACTTAGGGCAGGAGCTGGGTCCACCCTGGAGGAGGCACCGATGATATTATCCATGCAATTCCATACTGTACTGTCTCGATGACCTTTAACCCGTGATATGTTAACTTTTCAATAAGCCCCATGTGTGCTCCATATTTCCTTGCATCACAGCAGCTCATCTCCAAAGTCGTTCTCCTCCACTTGCATTTTATGGCCTTATTTGCTTTTGTTAGAGGCCATGCCAGCAAGAGGTAACACGGTTGAAGGGCACATTCATTTTTATCACCCACCAGTTATAGTGTTCCTACTCAGTTACTGTGTGTGTGTGTGGTCCTTAGAATTTTTTTTGCCACAAGCAGATGT
This sequence comes from Clarias gariepinus, assembly GCF_024256425.1. Taxonomy (NCBI): domain Eukaryota; kingdom Metazoa; phylum Chordata; class Actinopteri; order Siluriformes; family Clariidae; genus Clarias; species Clarias gariepinus. The sequence continues at coordinate 16,823,685 of NC_071126.1, read as the reverse complement.
TATAGTGAATTTTACAGTAACGCTACAATATCGCTGATGGCGGCACAGTGGTGTAGTGGTTAGCACTGTCGCCTTGCATCTCCAGGGTCTGGGTTCGATTCCTGGCCAGGCTCCATTTCCGTCTCTGTGTGCATGGAGTTTGCATGTTCTTCCTGTGCTTGGTGTGTTTTTTTCCAGGTACTCCGGTTTCCTCCCACATTCCATAGACTACCTAATGTAGGTTAGGTTAATTGGTGTTTTCAGATTGCCGATAGTGTGTAAGTATGTGTATATAGTATGTGCCCTGCGATAAATTGGCACCCCTGTCCAGGTGTACCCCACCTCATGCCCTAAGTCTCCTGGGATAGACTCCAGGTCCCCACAACAGGTCCTTCACACAAGAAGAGCAGTTATTTAAGACTATATAAGACTTGGTAAGACATACTGTAGTTTAGAGTAAGTGTTTTGTCACGAAGAAGTGTGTATGAATTGATAGGGAAGTTCAACGAAGGTTGTATTAAGAAGGAGCCGGACGTCCATCCATGCCCACGGCTGATGACAACGTTGATGACCTCCCTATAGTCCTGATCTTGCTCCATCGGACTTTCACCTGTTCGACCTCCTTAATGCAGCCATATGAGGATGAAGATTCACTTCAGATGAAGAAGTGGAGACAGCGGTGCATTTGTGGCTCACAGCTCAGCCTCAAAAATTGAATGCAGGGAATATGAAAGCTTGTTGACAGTTGGCCAAATTGTATTGAAAAGCTAGGAAAATTATATATTTGTCTTTTCTAAAAGTTAAATAAAATAAATTCTTCAGTCAGAGTGTGGATCATTTCTAACTCACTCTTATATACACCGTCATGCGCTCTCCAGTGAGCTGACCTGTTCAGGGTATAAACCCTTGGGTATTAGTAAGTCATGTCTGGGGCATGTCATGTGCTTTGCAATGACTAAATCTTTTCAGTAAACACAAACTGGAGCAATCCACCCAGCTAAGGCCATCTGAGGTGATTAAGGTCATAGTCTCCAGCCTGAGCTCTGCCAATGTAGAAATGACTTCACCTCAAAATGACTGCTCTCTTGTGTGACTACAAAACAAATAGTCTTAGAAGTCAAGCTGCTTCGTATAAATGTTTTTGTAGTGACTGACCCCACTAAGTGTAAGCTCCCACTACCGCTTAGGTCATTTTGTAAAATAAGCAAAACTCACCATCATGTAAGGAGCATTTTTATAATGGAAAAATAGTCATAAGGTTCTCTGTCATCCTGTCTTCTCCCAAGAAATGCTTGTAAGCAAACTGACAAATGATAAATTATTATTAAGTCCAAATGATTGGTGTATGCGTGCTTTAATGTGTACACTGCATAGAACTGGTGTCCCATCCAGGATGAATGGTTTTGGGATAGGGTCCAGATACAACTTATACAGGGTCTAAAAATAGATAAACTACTCAGCCATAAGTTTAAAACCATTATCATTAAAACCACCTACTGTAGGTTTTAGGTTATACTTGTACCACCAAAACAGCTCTGCCCTGTCAAGGCATGACTCCCCTGAAGGTGTGTTGTGGGATCTGAGACCAGGACGTTAGCATCCTTTAAGTGCTCTACTGTAGGTTGCACGGTGGGGCTTTCATGGATCAGAGGTTTTGTTGAGCACATCCAGTCATCTTCTTCTTTGTCTTTCGGCTGTTCCCTTTCAGGGGTCGCCACAGCGAATCATCTGCCTCCATCTAACCCTATCCTCTGCATCCTCTTCTCTCACACCAACTAACTTCATGTCCTCTCTCACTGCATCCATAAATCTCCTCTTTGGTCTTCCTCTAGACCTCCTGCCTGGCAGTTCCAACCTCAGCATCCTTCTACCGATATATTCACAATCTCTCCCCTGAACATGCCCAAACCACCTCAATCTGGCCTCTCTGACTTTATCTCCAAAGCATCTAACGTGGGTTGTCCCTCTGATAAACTCATTCTTAATCCTATCCATCCTTGTCACTCCCAAAGAGAACCTCAACATCTTCAGCTTTGCTACCTCCAACTCTGCCTCCTGTCTTTTCTTCAGCGCCACTGTCTCTAAGCCGTAGAGCATCGCTGGTCTCACCACTGTCCTGTACACCTTTCCTTTCATTCTCCCTGATACTCTTTTATCGCACAACACACCTGACACTTTTCTCCACCCATTCCAACCTGCCTGTACCCGCCTCTTCACCTCCTTTCCACACTCTCCGTTGCTCTGGACCGTTGACCCCAAGTACTTAAAATCCTGCACCTTCTTTACCTCTGCTCCCTGTAGCCTCACCGATCCTCCTGGGTCCCTCTCATTTACACACATGTATTCCGTCTTGCTGCGGCTAACCTTCATTCCTCTGCTTTCCAGAGCATACCTCCACCTCTCCAAATTTTCCTCCACCTATTTCCTGCTCTCGCTACAGAGCACAATGTCATCTGCAAACATCATAGTCCATGGGGACTCCTGTCTTACCTCATCTGTCATCCTGTCCATCACCAGAGCAAACAAAAAGGGGCTTAGAGCCGATCCTTGATGCAGACCCACCTTCACCTTAAACTCTTCTGTCACACCTACAGCACATCTTACCACTGTCTTACAGCTCTCATACATGTCCTGCACCACTCTAACATACTTCTCTGCCACTCCAGACTTCCTCATACAATACCACAGCTCCTCTCTTGGCACCCTGTCATACGCTTTCTCTAAATCTAAAAAGACACAATGCAACTCCCTGTTACCTTCTCTGTACTTCTCCGCCAGCATCCTCAAAGCAAATACTGCATCTGATGTACTCTTTCTAGGCATAAAACCATATTGCTGCTCACAAATGCTCACCTCTGCCCTTAACCTAGCTTCCACTACTCTTTCCCACAGCTTCATTGTCTGGCTCATTAGCTTTATACCTCTATAATTGCCACAGCTTTGCACATCTCCCTTGTTCTTAAAAATTGGCACCAATACACTTCTCCTCCATTCCTCTGGAATCCTCTCATTCTCCAAGATCTTGTTAAACAAACTTGTCAAAAACTCTACTGCCACCTCTCCTAAGCACTTCCATACCTCCACAGGTATGTCATCAGGACCAACAGCCTTTCCACTCTTCATCCTCTTCAATCCAGTGGATGTTGGAATTTTTGATCTTGCACTTTTTGTATGCCAAGACCCATACACAGAATGTTCTGATACCTATCTATCATAGACATGCATTAACTTTTTTCAGTAGTTTGTGCTACATTGGCTTTTCTGCTGGATCAGACCAAACAGCTTTGGTCCCCACAGGCATAAATGAACCTTGGGCGTCCATTTATTGACGTATAATTGATAATCAATTACAGCTGTAAGGAATCAGGAGCCTACGCCTGGAACCCTTGGTACGGCGTGGGGGTGCCTAGAATGTATATGACTTTAGTTTATTTAAGAAATTGTGTAAAATAACTCATATTGGTTATGTTATTCTTTTTTTTACTTTATTTTTTTTATTATTCACTGTAATGTACTGACACGTTAAACAATGTGTATGGTGTTTTTCTGCCACCAACATGCTGTAGTATAGAAATAAGCAGATCTATACAAAATAGAGTACCAATCCATGCTTCATATAACTGTTCATAGTACTTTATGCTGTATTTTGTCCAAATGGACTTCATTCCTATGTTAATTACTGACAAACAAACTTGGGAATTTGACAAAGAAACTTAAGAATTACAGCAAAATTTGCATCTGAAAAATAATTAACAAAGAGAATACATTTTGTTATCTGACAATATAATATGTCTCACTGAAACGTCATTATGCGTTTCTTTCTCCTAGTATGTTGGTGTAAAAAGTTTGATTTCTCGGTTTGGTTCCATAACTGCAGCCTCAGTGTGAAACAGAGGGATTCAGGGCTCTGAGCATACAGTAGGTGTAGTCCTGCTAAGTAAGTAAGGAGGTAAAAATATATAAATCATAAGATTCATGTACATTTTTAATAAGTGACTGAAGATCCAATTATCATCAAAGTGTATTTCATACAAAAGAATCAATAATAAAAGAAATGCAGTGATCTATAATGTAAAATTCAAGGTATTGATCGATTCTCAATGTCAAATCATGACGGTATGCAAGAAAGTATTCCACTTTGTTGCTGGTAGTATGGTGAATATATACTGTATCTGTGTTTCTAAATGTTTGACTTACTGCCTTGTAATGTCAAAATGATAAAAACATTTGATCATGTGGTCTTTTGTGGTTGACTAACGTATATAAACTTGCCACCATAAAAGCTTCCACAACTCAACCATGTACGTACATGCACACATATGTAACCATACTGTATGTACACTCTTTACTGAAATATACTGTACAGCACCACACCTCTGGCTCCGCGACACACTCAACTCCTCACTTGTGCCCTCTGTAGTTTGATTAGAGGCATGTGACAGTTTCAAGCTGTAATTGAATGATTACTAAATTCACTTTTTTAAGTTTTACATTTTTAGGTTATTACAAAAACAAGAAGTGTTTTCCTTTTATTGTCTCTTTACACAACATGTGTATTTTATTTTAGTTCCTTTATAACAGTACAGTACATGCGTAGGTCCTATAAGGCTTGTGAAACAAAATGCTGACACCTAGTGGCTTAGAGATGTCTTCTTTACTATTTCTTACCAAATGAAAAGCCGCATTCACATTTTAACAATTTATATCCACTCAGCACAGCAGAATTACAGGACATAACAGAATAAAAAATAACCCAAAATATAAACAGAGACTACAGATCAGATTATTAAGGGTATAACAAACTCCATGCGCAAACACAGACAAAAATAAGTGTTTTGTTCATTTCCTAAAACCACTCAAACTAATTATTAATACTTTGCATTTCCACACATGGAAGAATTTATTTGTTTAACATACTAAAAATTATCACTGTGTGCTCTATTATTAAATTACAATAAAATTTAAATATACTATGAAATAAATACACTATTTAAAGAATCTAAAAAAAACTACAACAGCTCATCTCTCTTGCTCTTGTTTCATGGGAAACCTGGATCCATGGGAGTCTTGTCAAGAACTTGCACACGATTTGTCGGAGTAATCTTTTGCACCTAATCATCATTCCAACAATTGCAATCACAGCCAAAATACGCATAATATGTACCTGCAGCAAATAAGACATTGATTACTATAATATCCATTTCTGTGTAGTGTATTTTAGTTTATACATTTAAAAAAATGTACAGAATAGAGAAATTATCTAAATAGAAAATGACATATTAACAAATGTGACACTAATAATTAACCTTTCGCTCCTCATTGGTACTCACAACATGCTGAACTTTGGCGTATCTCTTTAGGTAACGTTCCGTCTTGCTGAATGCTTCATCATTCTTTAAACATTTAAGCATTCCAGAGTCCTCATGGAACAATAAGTCCACCAACATCAACTTGTTCTTTTCATACCTGCTGCTGCTCGGTGCGTTGTAGTCAGGGTCGAAGGTGTGGTGAAGTACGAACACTATGGTGGGCTTTTCAACTAAAAAGTAAAATGCATTACTTATAAATGAAGGCTACACAAGTTTTTCATTTAAAATTTTTATAACCAGTTGCTCCTTTATAAATTTTTTTTTTTTTTACTTGCTTTCAGAAATATACTGGCAATTATAATTAATTAATCCTGACTGACTTTATAATCTTATTAATGCTAAAGAAGTACAGTTTAACCTCGGACTATGAGTAACCCGGTTTGCGAGTGTGTGTGCCCTGCGATGGATTGGCACTCTGGCCAGGGTGTATCCCCCCTTGAGTCTCCTGGGATACACACAACTACACACACAAACATACTGTACTCTCCATGCACACACACACACCTATGAGACGGGCACAAACCCACGAAAATGTTCTATCAGTCATTGTGTATTGCTCTACTGTTGCTCCACTGGCCATAAAGAAGTGATGGAAAAGCACAGAGTGTAAGCTCGGCCGCGATCACGTGACTGCCGCTTAATTAGAAAACCAGGTGGATCTGGTCCAAGCTCTAACTTTTTTTCTTTCTTCGTCTGATCGCCTTGCGAATGGGGTATTTTAGCAAGGAAATTACAGAATTTCCTCTTATATTTAGCTGGCCTCCACGTCAATCACTATTCAATATATTAACTAACAATCTGCTGACCGTTAATAAGACTCGTTCAGAATGGACCAATCACATGAGCCCAAATATTTAAAAACAATATTGATTCGCTAAGAACAAAAGTGGGAGGGTTCGGGGCGCACAGTGCTCCGCCCCAAGGATGATTTGAAAAAAATCCATTTAGAGCTCAGATCACATGCTTTTCAAAAATGTACGTACCTACATAGACACTCGTTTGTCGAACACAAACGAACGTAATACAGTTTAGATTTTTTTTAATTGTAAATAAATTATATTAAGAAATACAGTAAATTACTTCATTTCATTATTAAAATAAATAATTAATATGTCAAATAATTACATGTTAAAGCAGAGTCTATGGGTTTTCACCTGGACTTTGTTTCAAATCTGCTTTGTTTACCAATTTATGTGTATTACCTTTACCTACGTTATAGGACAAAAAAAAAAAAAAAAAAAGTTACCAACTGCCGTCGCTACAGCACCAATCCTGCAGGCATATTTTATGAGTGTAAGATGGCTTACATTATACAGTACATTTTTATCCTAAATGTACTCCTTAAAATGTTCTGTAGCGTTTCATTAAGTGTGTGTGCTTGTTTTGAGTGAATGAAGGAAGAAGGAAGCCATGTTGTTTATGTGTGTGTGTGTGTGTGGCAGTGCAGCTCAGACTCACGTGCAAGGCGCAAGAGTGCCGCTTCGATATCGGTTCCTGCGCGTGACACGATCGGACAGAAGACCACTTTAACATCACACTCTTTCTCTTTACTCACACTGATAACATCCAGTAATCTACACACACGTTTAATAAATGCACTACGGACTTTCTGGATATTTTCGTGATCGTGATATTCAAAATAAACGTTAGTCTGTAATATGCGCTCGAAAAAAAACCTCAGAAAGGGGTTGATTAGCTGGAAATAATTCGTCATTACCGCGGGGAATAAAGAATAAAAGTACGAGATTAAATACGATTATCGTACTGGCCTCATATACATGTCTCATTTAAATTTTTAGTTTTGTTTTGACCTCACAGCTTCAAAAATGAAACTAAAGATCTGATTGGTTGGCTCAATGACCATGAGAAAAATGCTCCTTTCTGATTGGCTGATAAACACTTACCTCTTGTACCTATCTATACATCTGGTATATATGGTCAGTATAATGTAATTTATTGTTTGCTATCCTCACAGTCTCAAAAGTAAGCGTGTACCAGCTTAAATGTCACTATGTATATATTTTTTTCTCCTAGCATGATGGCATTTTAATTAAAAAAAAAAAAAGATTATATAGCGCTTTTAACAACGGCAGTTAATGCAATGCAGCTTTACAGAATCAAAAGAAAATTACAGGAATGGGTATGAAATGTGTGAGAAAATTTGTACAGATCATAAAGATCAGAGCAGCTGAGGGCGACGGCTTCGAGGAAAAGTTCCCTGAGATGGCAATAGGAAAAACCTTGACAGGAACCAGACTCAACAGGGAACCCATCCTAATTTGGGTGATATCAAATAGGATTGATTGATTTGCAGTCATACTGTGTGTTAAGAAGCTGAAAGTACAGTATAACAGGAAAGATGTTAAAGTTAATATAGGTTTAAAGCCGCAAACTTCCAGCACACAAAACATGTCTCGACATTTGGGTAAACTATCAGTTGCAATAAAAAGTACCTAACTGATTTGTGCGTTCCACATTAGGATACAACCAAGTCGGAGAAAAATATGACACTGCAATACAATCATCTCCTCCCAGTTTAGCTTGATTAAATTTTAAGAGGTAATTTACTAATTATTGAAATTTATACTAAAATGAATGATATGCTTTCTACAGTACATTTACATTTACATTTAGGCATTTGGCAGACGCTCTTATCCAGAGCGACTTACATTTTTATCTCATTACACATTTGAGCAGTTGAGGGTTAAGGGCCGCGCTCAAGGGCCCAACAGTGGCAACTTGGTGGTTGTGGGGTTTGAACCTGGGATCTTCCGAACCGTAGTCCAATGCCTTAACCACTGAGCTACCCCTGGCCCCAGTACAGTACCCTTTACTCTTGTACAAATGTTTAAGAATTACTGAAGTATTGTCTGTCTATTGGCAAAAAAAAAAAAAAAAAAAAAGCAAATAAATAAATAAATCTGATTACTATGGAGCCCACAAAGGTGTCCCGAAAGAAAAAAAAAAACATTTAGAAGAAGAAAAACAATAATTGCATGATCTCACAAAACTGTGAATGCATAATTTTCTGATAACTGTGATTAAAAACACGATTAAGGTCCTGCCTTCATTCATTAGGTTTTAAACCAATAAAAGACCCATAAATAATGTTTCTTCACCTCGCACAAGCTTGCGAAAAGACTGCAAGCCCTCTGCCCTCCGGACCTGTCTGACCCATCCTGGTGCCCCGCTTCTGGTTGGAGATCTCATTGCATGGATGCTCTGTGTGTCTCTTTGGGATGCGTCTGGTGTCTGGGGATGGTTTCACTCTACCATAAAGATGGTTCTGACCGTGACTGGCATTGACAGCTGTTTCTCTAAGGACTTTACTGTTCAATAGTTCAAGACTGGAATTTTCTACCCGAGTCTCCAATAACTACCTGGACTCCATATTAACATCAATTAACATCAACTGTTATAGCTGAACTGGCTGCCACCTAACACACAGTATTAATGCAGATCAATTACTGCTTTCTGTTTCACCCAGATGAGGATGGTTTCCCTGTTGGGTTCGGTTCCTCTCAAGGTTTCTTCCTATTACCATCTCCAGGAGTTTTTCCTTGCAACCTAAGTAGTTTTTTTTTTTTTTTTTTTTAAGAAATGAATAAAAAAAGCAAAGAGTACTTGTCTAGCAATCATTCTTCTTTTATTGACCTCGTGCTCCCAGAATCAATTTCACATTTGAGCCCAATAAATGCTGGAATATGCCATGATCTAAACACACAGATATAATAATAATTGGGTCATTCAGTACCTTCATTGTTGTTTTTTTCCCTAACTTTTTAATACATGTTGTATTTTAGTGGAGTGAAATATAAAAATGTCATTACGGAGGTATGAGAGAGCTTGCTCCATTCCCAGCTTTAATAACAATTAGAGAAAGCTAAAGCAGTTATTTGAACAGAAATTTACAATCAAATTTATAGCAACATATCTATCAGTGTTTAATAAAGATTTATTTACTACTACAGTATAACCTCAGAATGCAAACGCGCTTTGCGAGTGTTCCGCAAGACGAGCGAAAATTTTAAATACATTTTGACTTAAAAACGAGTCTTGGTTCACGAGTACAGAGTATCATGTAGCACGCATGCGCTTCTTGTTTTGACCACAAGCGTGATGCCATCACAACCAAGCCAATAGTTTTTTCTGTCGCACGCGCTGCAGAATTGTGGGTAATCGTCTCCCCTGCTGGTCTCTCACTGGTATAATCAATATCTGTGCACACGTGTACTGTTTACTATAACAGTATTTCATAAATTTACTGTATAAAAGAAAAAAGTTCTTTAAAAACTTCTTATGTGTCATTATTTTACTCTATTTACCATAGATTAGCCACTTTATTTTAGGGATTCAGTGTAAAGAAATAGCAGGAATGTGCAGAAAAAGATATTTTGTTAAGGTGTTTAAACACACACACGTTTTAATGTCTTGTGCTTAAGTGTTTTATTTGCAGTAATAAAGAAAAGTATTTTTACACCATGCTAGAATTTGCCTAACTGATAAAATAAATGTACATACTAGTGTATGTGTATGTATTGTGTGGTGTACTATAGATAGTAAAATACATACAGTAAGATAAAGGAAAGAAATTGATCACAAGGAAAAGAAAGAAAAAGAGGATGATCACATTATCCACCCTGAGCTTTTGAAATAATTGCACTTCGACATCATTTACTTGTCTTTATGGGAAACAATTATCTTTAGCATAAATGATAGTGCCCAATCTCATCTGATTGTAGAAGCTAAGCAGGCTCTGGCCTGTTTAGTACTTGGATGGGGAATAACAGGTGGAGTAAGCTTTTCAGTTTTATTTGTTTTATAATTGTGTTTTTTTTTTTTTTTTAACTGCATTGCTATTGTTCAAATAGGCTTTCATGCAAGCCAGATTTCAATTATGGCTATGTCAGTCTGAGAGTGCCCAATCCCATCTGATTGTGTTAAGCTTTTGTTTAAAAAAAAAAAAAAAAAACTGCATTGACATTGCTCAAATAGGCCTCCCTTCAAACCAGATTTCATTTAGGGCTATACCAGTCAGAGAGGCAGGTCTTGTCTGATCTCAGAAGCTAAGCAGGCTTGGGCCTGGTTAGTACTTGGATGGGAGACTGCATGGGAATGACAGGGGCTGTATGCTTTTCAGCTTTATTCCTGAAATAATATTTATGAAATATATTTAATTCATAAATATTGTTTAAATAGGACTCCCTTTAAACCAGGCTTGACTTGGGCTATACCAGTCTAAGAGTGCCAGATCATGCAAGTGTTCTGATCTGATATTGGAAGCTAAGCATGCCTGGGCCTGGTAAATACTTGGGTGGGAGACTGCTTGGGAATACCAGGTGCTGTAAACTTCAGTTTTATTCTTCATATAATTTTTTTTATTTGTAGATATTGTTCAAATAGGCCTTCCTTCAAACCATATTTCACTTAGGGCTCTGAGAGTGCCAGATCTTGTCTGGTCTGAGAAAATAAGGAGGCCTGGGTCTGGTTAGTACTTGGATGAAAGACTGCTTGGGAATAGCAGGTGCTGTTAACTTTTCAGTTTTATTCCTCAATTTTGTATCTTTTTTTTTTTTTATTTGTGGATATTGTTTAAAAAGGCCTCTCTTTAATGCAGCTTTCACTTAGGGCTTTACCAGTCTCACAGTGCCAGATCTGGTCTGATCTGAGAAGCTAAACAGGCTTGGTTCTGGTTAGTACTTGGATGGGAGATGGCTTGGGAACAACGGGTCCTTTAGGCTTTTCATTATTGTTCCTCAAATCATTTTTTGGTCATGAAATTTATTTTAATTTATAAATATAGTTCAAATAGGCCTTCCTTCAAATGAGCTTTCACTTAGGGCTATACCAGTCTGAGAGCGCCAGATCTTGTCTGATCTTGGAAGCAGGCTTGGGCCTGGTCAGTACTTGGGTGGGAGAATTCTGGGGAGTAGCAGGTGCTGTAAATTTTTAGTTTTATTCCTCATAAAATGAATAATAACAAAAAATTATAAGATATTGGTCAAATAGGCCTCCCTTCAATCCAGCTTTCACTTAGGGCTATACCAGTCTGAGAGTGCCAGATCTTGTCTGATCTTAGAAGCCAAGCAGGCTTTGGCCTGGTTAGAGTTTGGATTGGAGACTGCTTGGGAATAGCAATGGTTGTTAGCTTTTCAGTTTTAGTCCTCATTTTTTTTTCTTAATTTCTTTTTAAATTCAAAGATATTGTTCAAATAGGCCTCCCTTTAAACCAGCTTTCACTTAGGGCTATACTATTCTAAAGTTTTATTTATTTTTTTAATTTGTAGTTATGGTTCAAATAGGCCTCCCTTCAAACTGGATTTCACTTAGGGATATACCAATCTGTAAGTGTCAGATCTTGTCTGATCTGAGAAGCTAAGCAGGCCTGGGCAGTGCTTGGATGGGAGACTCCTTTGTGAATAACAGGTGCTGTAAATTCAGTATTATTCCTCATATAATTTTTTTATTTTTTATTTACTATTACTATTGGGTGGGAGACTGCTTGAGAATCCCAGGTGCTGGTAACTTTAGTTTTATTCCTCATAATTATTTTTTTCTTTTTTCAATACAATTTATTTTTATTTGAAGACAGTGTTTAAATAGCCCTCCCTTCAAACCAGATTTAATCTATGATCATACCAGTCTGCGAGTCCCTGATCTTGTCTGATCTGAGAAGGGCCTGGTTAGTACTTGGATGGAAGACTACCTTGTCCTATAAGCTTTTCAGTTTTATTCATCATGTAGGTTTATTTTTTGAAAAAAAGTTAAATAAAAGAATAACCATTTTAATCAGTCAAATAGGCCTTCCTTAAACCCAGGTTCCACTTCTGGGCATACCAGTATGAGAGTCCCTGATGTAGTATGGTTTAGAAAGCTAAGCAGGCTTGGCCCTGGTTAGTACTTGGATGGGAGACTACCTGGTCCCATAAGCTTTTCAGTTTTATTCCTCATTGTTCCCCATCTAGGTTGAAGGCGCAACATGAAAAGGACGCTGAGGAGTTTAAACGCAAATAAGTGATAATTTAATAGAAAAATTATGATTTTTACAAATGAAAGTGGGGGAATTGACTACAGGAGCCGACTAGGCCAAAATAAACAAAAACAACTAATAATGAACCCTCTAAATTCCCTATTTACAAAAGAAAAGGAAAGTAAATACAATAAAACTTCCCTAACTCCCTGTACATAAAACAATCAACAAATGGTTTCAACAAAAATGGCGTCGGTCTCCCTACCTCCCCAAGATTACAATTAGCAACATAGTCCAAAAGGGCAATCCAAAATTTAGTCAAACAGGCCATAGTCAAAGTTACAAATAATTGGCAAAAACACAAACACTTAATCTCTTACTACAACACTCAAAACAAAATCTCAGTCTTACTAACATATCAAATGAGCGCACAAAAAAAAAAAAAAAAAAAAAAAAAGCAGAAGCAGGAAGTGATTGTGAGATCTTTATAGGCAGCAAGAAGTCACCTGATCAAGCAGGGCAGGGCACGAGTTAGAGGACAGGAACCAATCAGACAGCACACTACTACAGAGGATCGACATGAGTGTTCAATCAGTATCCTGCACACTAATTAATTGTTGTTTACTGAAAGGAAAATCAAAGCTAGGCTGGACCATGAAAAAAAACTCATTTCAATAAAAAACATCATGACAATAACATTTAAGCAATTTACCTCTGGGATTAATAAAGTTATTTAAATCTTGAATTGAATTTCCAACTTCAGCCTTCGAATGTGACATTTCTGAACCCAAAAATGAGTCAGAAAGATCAACCTCATCCTCAAACTTACGGGTTTGTGCACGAGTGACAAAATGCCTGAATAACATTGGGAAACTCTTGCACTAACACATCATTAGATGTACAAGGGAAATGAACATCGGGGAAAGTAGAAACTTTACTTCCAGCTAGATCGTTTCCAAGAATAAGGGAAATCCCTTTTACTAGCAATTGAGATCATACAGCAATTTTCAATAACCAAGTCACAATGTTAGAACGTAAGTATATGCTGTGTAAAGGAACTCACAATCCCCAACTCAATTCCTTAAATCAACTCCCACAGCTAGACTGAGAAGAGAACGGTAGCGTACTTGCCAAAATGAACGACTGCGCCGCACCCGTATCTCTTAAGATACACACAGGTCTAAACTCTGAGCTGTTGCTTTGTGTAATTCTGATTCTATCATAAACAAACGGTTCAAATGTCGGGTCAACAGAGTTTAATGGCTCAGAAAGGGAACGCGAACGAAAGCTACACTCTTGGATGCGTTTTGAGCTTTCCGCTGGTTCCTTCACTGCAGTGCTGGACAAGCAGCAATCAGATGTCCTTTCTCATGACAATAATAACATTTTCGAGTTGCCAAAAGAGGGTCGGGCAATTGTTCGTCTTTGTGTACGCTTAAAATTAGGACGATCTACTGAAGCGCATGATAAATAACGTGGTGACAGGAAAGCAAATTTGTGTGCGAGTACAAATTCATCGGCAAAGATGGCAGCAGCAACAAGAGAGGAAACCCTGAAATGCAATTTTTAAACTCCTCCACCAAGATTAACTCTTAACTGTTCGAAAGTGAAAACTTTACTAACATTACACCATTTCTCAAACAGTAGTCTTTTCTCAAACAAATTCAACAAACGTTTGACTGGGTAATTTTACATGTCTTCAGAATTTTTAACGATAAGCCTCCGGAACTAACTTGTATGCACGCAACACTGCCGCTTACTGGAGCAGGAATTATATTCCCTTTTGCCCCTGGAGATGGACTCGGAGGTTGGCCATTCTTTAACTGAAGCTCGAGCTCTTTCAGACTAACATCAGGTTGCACCTCAAGCTCTAGAGCTCGGACCTTTAGCAGGTGACTCTGATATTGTTGGCGACTGAGTTCCAGCTCTAATTCTTTCAAGCGGACTGCCAACATTTTATCATCCGATGAAAATGGGGGAACGGGATCTATGCCAGAGACTACGTCAGATTTGAGTTCTGCCTCAGCAGGACCCAAACCTTCAGATAGTTCAATGTGAGAAGCAACACCCGAAATCACACCCGCTTCCGGTAAGACCCTTTGTTTTATGAGCTCTGTGCGAAACACCTCTTTAATCTCTCTCTTAAGTGCAGTGTGATATCAAAGAAATTCGCAATCTAAAAAAAAAAAAAAAAAAAATCCTTACGACACTTTTCAAATTGTTCATGTGTGGGGGTGATCCTAAACTTATCCAATTCAAATTTCGACGACATCACGCAACCTGATTTTCCTCCCACACAAAGTAAAAAACCCCAGGCAAACAAGCTGAATAATGCTAAATTTACCTTGTTTTACTGGTGAAAAAGAGCATAGTTTCATCTGAGAAACAAAACAAGCCCCTAATTTCATGTTATGCCCCGTCTAGGGTGAAGGCGCAACATGAGAGTGCAAGGACACAGATGAGTTTAAACGCAAATAAGCAATAGTTTAATAGAAAATGATTTTTACGAATGAAAGTGGGGAAATTGACTTCAGGAGCCGACCAGGCAACAATCTCTCACTAACACTTAAAACGAACCCACACAAAATCTCAGTCTTACTAACACAAAACAGAGCAATAACAGCAAATGAGCACAAAAAAGGCTGAAGCAGGAAGTAATTGTGGGATCTTTATAGGCAGCAGGAAGTCACATGATCAAGCAGGGCAGGGCATGAGTTAGAGGGCAGAAACCAATCAGACATCATCCTGCACAGAAACAAACATACAGCACTTCCCAAAAAAAAAAAAAAAACAGAACAAAGACAAATAAGGGATGAAACTTTTTTTTTTTTTTTTTAAATAAACAAAAACATTTTAACTGGTCAAATAGGCCTTCCTTTAACCCAGTTTGCACTTACGGACATATCAGTATGAGAGTGCCTGATCTAGACTGGTTTAAAAAGCTAAGCTATCCCTATAGTGCCTAATAGGGAATTTTAAATTAAAATTTTATTTGTCACATACAGTCATACACAGTACGATATGCAGTGAAATGCTTTTCCGACTACCAGTGACCTTAAAATAAAAGCTTAAACATAAGAAATAAATATGAATAATTAAAATACGGTAGAAAATAAAGTTAACTGGTAAAATATACTGTACAAGTAAAAATAAAGATATATTGCAGTAAAAGAAATATTGCAGAAAAATGAAATTAACTAGTAAAATATACTGTGCAAGTAATAATACTGTACAAATAACAAAATATATATAATATAGAAATATAAAAGAAGAAAATAGACATTTGTCCATATAAGAAATGTAAAAATGGCTGAGGTGTGCAAATATGCATAAAGTGTCTTATTATTATTATTAAAGTGATTTGTGCAGTGGTCCATAATGAAAGTATAAGTATATAGTCCAAAAAGTGTGTATGAATGTTCATAGTGGCCATGAATGCCCAGTCAGTGTTGAATGTAAAAGAGATGATATTAGTCCTGTATTGTGTTGTGGTTGAGAGACCTTATGGCCTGCAGGAAGAAGCTCCTCCTCAATCTCTCTGTATTGGTCTTCAGGGAGCGGAATTGCTTCCCAGACCGCAACAGAGAGAACAGTCCATTGTTGGGATAGCTGAGGTCCTTCACCATCTTCGTCCAGCACCATTTGCTGTAGATCGAGTGCAGGTCAGGGAGCTCGGTGCGGATGATTTGTTCAGCTGAACGCACCACCCTCTGTAGAGCTCGTCTGTCCTGCATGGTGCTGTTCCCGAACCAGGCTGTGATGTTTACCGTCAGGACGCACTATGGTGCAGGAGTAGAAATTCCTGAGCACCTCGGAGGGCAGTCTAAAGTCTCTCAAGCGTCTTAGGTGGTAGAGACGCTGCCGGGCCTTTTTCACCACGGTGTTGATGTGACAGGTCCTTCGTGATGTGAAAACCGAGGTATCGAAAGCTGTCCATTCTCTCCACTGGGCTGCTGTTGATGACTGGGGTCTGGTAGTTCCTCTCCTTTGTACAAAAGTCTCATCGTTGTTCGTGATCAGGCCCACCACAACAGTGTTGTCAGCAAACTTGACGGCGGTGGAGTTGGTAGTGGCCACGCAGTCAAATGTGTACAAAGAGTACAGCAGGGGGCTCAGAACACAGCCCTGGGGGGCTCCAGTACTGAGAGTGAGGGAGGCTGAGACATGACCACCCATCCTTACTGCCTGTGGTCTGCCAGTTAGGAAGTTGGAGATCCTCTGGCACATAGATGAGCTGGGTCCCAGGTGCTCCAGCTTGGTGGTGAGTGTGGAGGGAATTATGGTATTAAATGCAGAGCTGTAGTCGATAAAGAGCATTTTAACATAATTCCCTTTCCTAGTGTCCAGGTGAGTGAGTGATGTGTAGAGGAGGTGAGAGATGGCATCAGTAGAACGGTTGGTCGGTATGCAAACTGTAGTGGGTCGAGTGTGTCCGGTAGTGAAGAAATGATTAAGTCTCTGACTAGGCGTTTAAAGCACTTCATCACTACTCAGGTGAGGGCTACAGAGCGATAGTCATTAAGAGAAGCAGGTTGAGGTTTCTTTGGGACAGGAACAATGATGGACTCTCTGAAGCATGTGGGGTTCACCGACTGAAATAAAGAGATGTTGAATATCTCCGTGAACACAGGTGCTAGCTGGTCTGCGCAGGCTCTGAGGAGACGACCTGAGATGGCGTCTGGTCCTGCTGCTTTCCTGGTGTTCACTCTCTTGAAGGCTCTCCTCACGTCGTGCTCGGTGATGAACGCGTTTTCGGTGCTGGCAGTGTCTTCCTGTCTGCAGCCATTAGCGCCGCTAGCATTAGTCTTTAGCTGCAGCCTCGAAGCGAGCATAGAAAGTGTTCAGCTCGTCTGCCAGAGTCACGTCCGCGTTTGTCATACGGGTTGTTGGTGCTTTATAGTCCATAATTGTCCTTAATCCCTGCCACAGGCTCTATCAGGCTTTATTATTATAATTTTTTTTCTTTTAATTATCATTTAATTAATTTTCTTTTATTTTTGTGAAGCTGCTTTGAGACAATGACAATTGTTAAAAGTGCTATATAAATAAAATTGAATTGAATGGAAAGATGGGGCTAATGAAACTGATTTATAAAAAAAAAAAGGGGGGGGGGGGGTGAGGTGTATTTGAAAAATTTTAGACCTATTACGATGCTAAACACTGATCCTAAAATTTTTGCAAAGGTTTTGGCAAATAGGTCAAAGGAAGTAATACAGAGTATAATTGAGATAAACCAGGCGTACAGAGTAAAAGGAAGGGATATAGCGGATAGAACAATGAGCATAAGAAATATATGGTACATGAAAAAAAGAAAGGGTATATTAGTGTGGACTTGAAAAAGCATTTGATAGGGTTAACCCTGAGTATTTGATATCTTAAGGGAATTTGGTTTTGGGGAGGTTTTCGAAATGGATCAGGATTTTATATAAAAGGTGCAATAAAGATTAAATGCAACGTTTTTAACAAAAATATAAGAATAAAACAGAATGGAAGAAAACAATGGAATACTTTTTAAATAAATGTGGGAATTTTAAAATGGGAGAAGATGCACTGTGGATGAAAACTAAATTATGGACGGCGGAAGGATTATCTAATTTTTACAGAGAAATCTTTATCGTGAGGGCAAAGTTTTTATTGAGAATTGAGTACAAGTCAAGCGGAAGAGAGCCAATTTTAAATCAACCTTTGTTTCTAAATAAAAAGTTTTAAAACAAGGAGAATAACTGTTTTTCAAGAAATGGATGATGGTGGGAATTACAAGAGTAAGAGATGTTTTATATGAATTTAAAGAAGGTTTATTAAGTATGCAATATATTGTGGATACGATGGAGGAAGCAAAGAAAGAATACAATGTGCAAGAACTAGAAAATGAGTAATTCCATCTCAAATCAACCAATGAAAGAGAAATTTTCCACCATCACCTCTCAGATTTTGCTGATTTTCTCACCAATTGTTGATCTTGCCATGAAAATAAAAAACCCCAATTTTTTTGTCCCAACTCCCACTCGTTAAAAAATGACAGCCATCTCAATTTTTGGCCTCAAAGTGCTTTTAGACATGCCACGCCCCTTTTTGAAATCCTCTTTTCCTTGATAACTCGCTTGCTTTATGTCATATGGAGATGAAACTGGGTACATTTATGTAAGTTATGTAGATTCAGATTCTGCAATCGGAATTTGGCTATCTGCTGTGGTTATGGAGATTTCTGAAAAACCGTTTTTTGGGGGTACCCCTTTTCGACCCCCCAGAACCCATGGTCTGTATGTATATATGTTACTCAAAAAAATAGGGGTTACTTCACATCACCTTATCTTGAAAATAAATAAAAACCAGGGGTGTGTTATGCCCTGTTTTATAGAAATCATCAAAAATTAATTGTCCAGGTTTTGCAAATGTTTTACGATTTGATACACATTTTATATACAGAGAATGTACATGGATCTACACAATAGGCCTTATCTACCAGTAAATGTGTCATTTTATGGGGGTACATGTAAGATACATGTATCACTGTCAAACAGTATCCTGTAACTGAACCATTCAGGTTCATACTGATCAGAAAGTTGAATTATCTCCTACCAACTCAATGAGTGACCTCGCACTTAAGGAACTTGGTGATTGCATCATCTTTTTCTTGGTGCTAATTAAGTGCAGGAAAACAAAAGCAGGTGAGTTTTATTTATGTTAATTTATTAACTGAAGATTTCCAATGTAGTTTGTTATCTTAATCACAATCTGATTACAAAGACTTGATGGCAAAGCTTGTCTGTTCTTTGGATTCTCGTGACTATATGTTGCACAGGTGTGAGCAGTGCCCCCCTAAATCAAAACTATCTGATTATCTTGATTAGGGCAGGGCAATATGGGCAAAAATATTTATCACGATATATATTTAAATATTTGCGATAATGATATAACTGACGATATGATTGACACGAGACAAAGCAGCTGTTTGTATGTGCATTAAAGCTATATAAAATTTTAACAGTGCAAATGCAAATTCCACACCACTGAAGTTGCACCATTTTTACAAACCAATTCTGGTTCATCTGTTTCATTCAACGATCCGCTTTTGCCTTTCTTATTCTCCGCCGCCGCCAAGCTTTTTCCGCCATAAGCGTTTGGAAACAAAGGCACTGCACATGCATGTTTTACCCATATTCTATCGCGATATTTCATTTTCTTATCATTGCCTAACATTGTACCGGTATTACCGTGGAAGGTATGATATGGCCCAGCCCTAATCTTAATGGTATATTTGAAAATGCTGATTTGGACCCAGATGACACTGTTCAGTTCAAGCAGTGGATTTTATTATGAGACTTTGTGAAAAATGTGACCCCCGCACAGCTCATCACTATACAGCCAAGGCCCAAGCTGCTTATTTGAAAGAACTGAAAAAGAAACTTCCCATTGGAAAGGAGGCTGTTATCCTCATGGATTTTGCTGAATGTTATTTTTTATTTGTCAGGATGCTGTTCAAGGTTTTCATTGGGATACATCCCAGGTGATTCTGCATCCTTTCTTGGTTTACTATAGGGGTGGTAGTGAAAACAATGGTTCACTAAGTTGCAAAAGTTTGTGTCGTCAGTAATGAAAGGGAACACAATGCTATTGTTCACAAGTTTATTAAGGTTCTCATGAATCCACTAAAAGTTCTTCTACCAAATTTAAATCATGTGCAGTTTTTTACAAATTTGTGGAGGCATTTCCTATCAAAATGACTTTGGTAGCTACAAAGTGCATGCCTTTCCTAGTTGATATTATTTTTGTCACTGCAACTTGACAGGTCTCGTACATGTACCTTTGTGTCTTATTCCATGAACTCTTTTGTGGGCTTTGTTCTTTCAGAATCAGATACCCAGGGTGATGAAAAAAAACTGTGATTAGTCCTTTTAGTGTAGAGATGAATAAACTCATTATCAGTCTTTGACTAGACATGCATTACAGAAGAATTTGAGGTAACTTTTACTTTGAAAGGAGCAGATTTTATGAGTATGCATTAAGTATTCTACAGATATTGCAGTACATTTCTGTGTGTCAAATCATTTAATGTTGCAAAACCTGGACAATTAATTTGATGATTTCTATAAAACAGGGCATAACACACCCCTGGTTTTTATTTATTTTCAAGATAAGGTGATGTGAAGTAACCCCTATTTTTTTGAGTAACATATATACATACAGACCTTGGGTTCTGGGGGGTCGAAAAGGGGTACCCCCAAAAAACGGTTTTTCAGAAATCTCCATAACCACAGCAGATAGCCAAATTCCGATTGCAGAATCTGAATCTAAAAAACTTACATAAATATACCCAGTTTCATCTCCATATGACATAAAGCAAGCGAGTTATCAAGGAAAAGAGGATTTCAAAAAGGGGCGTGGCATGTCTAAAAGCACTTTGAGGCCAAAAATTGAGATGGCTGCCATTTTTTAACGAGTGGGAGTTGGGACGAAAAAATTGGGGTTTTTTATTTTCATGGCAATATCAACAATTGGTGAAAAAAATCAGCAAAATCTGTGATCATGTGGTGGAATCACCCAAATAAATATGAAGAAATAAAGAATGCAATACCCAAAGAATGGATTAAAAGAATAGTATGGAAAAAGGTCCAAAAGACAAGAATATCTGTAAGAGTGGGGGGAAATCTGTGTGTTTTTAAAGATTGTGTTGTTAAATTTCTATATACTGTTTTTAGAGATGAGTTTTTTTAAAAAAACGATCGTAAATAAGTACTGGGAAGAAAAATTCAAAGATTTAAAAGGAGAATACATATGGAGAAACGTGAGAGGGAAATGTGTGGAGATGAAGCTAAAATGTTTAGACTATTTTATAAGACAAAGTAATTTTTACCGACTTTGTTTTAAACAAGATTGGAGAAGAACAAAAGTGCTGTTTGTAAAGTGTGTCAAAGAGAAGGGGAATAGATCTTACTAGGGATGCACCGAATGTTCGGCAACCGAAATTAATTTATAAATTTAATAAATTTTGCCGAACAATGACGTTTTTAATCGCGATCAAATGTTAACCTGCGTAAAGTGAGAGACGCGCGCGCTTTATACAGCAAACATGTCATTAGTGTGGAAGCACTTTAAAGTGTCAGAAAGAGGCAAAAACGGCCGTTTGCAGACACTGTTCTGCTGAATTGTTCAGGGGGGTGTGCATCTGCAAAAACGTACAGCACTTTAAGTTTAATTTACAGTTACATTCTTTCAGCAGTCAGTTATAGCCCTAATATAGGCCATTCAAGAAGGGGGGCTTCAAAGATGGCCAAATAAAAATATTTTTTTATTTTACGAATTTACTTATTTTAAGTTATATTGTGCTTTGTTTGTATAATATCTGCTGGAATGTAAAAAAAAAAAAAATGTTCAGTGTTAAATAAATATTTTGAAATTGTATTTGTTATTTGATTTATTTTTCTGAAAAGCAACACAATAGTAAAAAGCTAATTTTTACTATTTAATAAATATAAATTGGCAAAATAAATGGGAAAAAAAATGCGAAAACACCGCGTTCGGTATTCGGCTAAGCATTTCTTTATTGTTCAGCTTCGGCCAAGAATTACATTTTGGTGCATCCCTAGATCTTACATGTTTTTATACTGTAAAGAATTGGAGGAATTTTTAAAGAAATGCAAAGATGTGGTTAAAGATTTGACTGAGGAGTGAGACGAAAATGTAGTGGAATGGGAAAGAGTGATGTTTGATTGGAATAAGAAAAACAAAAACAAAGTTTATAAATTTATGGATAAGTTTAATGAAAAGTGCTATATGGGAAAGATGAAATGTGGCTAAAAAAAGAAAAGTGGTTTTAGATGTTTGGACTATGTTTAAAAAAACAAAATTGTACATTAAAACACTATGAATATTTTAAAATGTGAAAACATATTGAAGGAATTATATCAAGTTTTTACACTTCAAGTCTATCGAGTTTTAAAGGACATTATATGGACACTGCCAGAATGTGAAAATTATGTAATGTGAAAGGATTTAAAAAAATTTTTTATATATAGTTAAAAAATAAAGTTAAATCAAAACTCAAAAATCATTTTAATTGGTCAAATAGGCCTTCCTTCAACCCAGTTTTCACTTCCGGACATACCAGTCTGAGAGCGCCCCCTGGGGACGAAAAGGATTGTTTGTGGCTGCTGACGTGAGAGAGAGGCTCTCCCATTTAACTTTAAGTTTTCAAATTGTTGGGGATATCTATTAAATTTCATTTAATTGTATAGTTAAAGACTCTCTCCCAGCAGCAAGTCTGCCTGGGGAAGCTACTTCCCTCTGTTTTCTTGGAAAACAAATAAACAAACAAAATGGCCGATATTGGAGAACCTAAAATTCAGCAAAATAAGAACCAAAATGAAAATTAGTATATAAAGGAAAATACAATTATCGTGGAAACAACAACAAGTGTCACCGAATTGCTCAAAGCAATTATAGAAACAGTTTGGACATGGGAAATTGCTTGCACTGGGACCACGGCAGAATAGAGAATTTGAGCTCACACTAAAGGATAGAAAATCAATGGATGAGATTCTGAATGGACTATGGATTAATGGGCAGATATGTGAAGTTAGATTTCCCAAAGACATGGTGTCACTGCTGTACAGCACTAAATTCGAAACTGAGGAAGCTCCGCAGTATTTTAGGGTCATACACAGTCGGCAGGTAAAGACTTTCCGTCTGTGTATGGACACAGGACACCTCATAAAAGACTGCCCGAAATTTATGTGCAGAGAGTGCTGCGAGCAAGGACACTATGCGAAGAACTGTACTGCGGTCAAATGCCCTGATTGCGCATGAGCACTCAACAGTTGTGAATGTTTGGACGAAACAAACGCTGCGGAAGAAGAACCTAAATTCACTGGAATAGAACATCCAAGAGCAAAAAGAGAGGTCAAGAATAATGACACTAACAGTGGAGAAGAGCTGAGAAAGGAAAGGAAATCAGCAGGATTGGAGGAGACAACGGTCCACCAGGAGGAGACCGGAGGTGAAGCAGTGAATGAAATGACAAAGAAAAAAAAAATAAATGCTCAAAAATATAATGACTAATATAAAATCAGGAGACCTGGGAAAATCAACAGAAGAGCTATTAGAACAAGGAATGAACACATGTAAATAAAATGTTACAATTAGGAGAATTAACACTATACAGTGGGGGAAATATGTATTTGATCCCCTACAGATTTTTTAAGTTTGCCCACTTACAAAGAAATGAAGGGTTTATAATTTATCATAGGTTTATGGAGAGGGAATAAAATCTTTCCGTGTCACGGGCCACTGATATGTCTGTCTGTCATCTGTCTCAACGCGACTATACACGCCACTGGACTTCTCACAGTTAAATACGTTGGTCACAACAGCTATATAAGTCGGTTACGGGACTTGTAGGTGCATGTTATTCACAAGTTCTGACGCGTGTCTTTAGTTACACAGTGTCACTGACGACATCAGACGTTTCGTTGATTTCTTTGGAAGGACGAAGGACGTGAACTCAAGAGGGTCACCATAGAATGGAGGAACGTTGCGCAAGGGTAAGGAATGTTGCCTCTGACTCTTTGCAAACATTTCTGTAAGATCTGCCTGGAGTGGCATCCTACCCTGAGGCTCCACTATGTCAGTGTTGTAAAGTGAGTGTTCGTTACCTTGGGTGGGCCGTTCCATTAGGGTGCTTGACATTATGGGTTTGGCACTCACTGGGATGCTTAAGTGGGTTGCTCGGAGGCGTGATGGCAGCTCGAGGTATTCCGTTGCCGAACTGTGGTCGCAGTGGTCGTTTTGCTCTGGTTCCGAGGGGCGTGCACCACTCGTTTCGACGACCACGCTCCGTCTGGCAGGATGTTGTTTTTTGCGGTTCTGGTAAGAATTTAGTTCAGCATCGGCCATTGCAAGCGCCGTTTCCATTTCCAGCCTTTCCTTTTGTGCCTTTAATTGTGCTTGTTTAGCCTTTAGTTGTGCTTCCTCAACCTTTAGTCTTGCTTTCAATTGCTCTTCCTCAGCCTTTAGTCGTGCTTTCAATTGCTCTTCCTCAATCTTTAATTGTGCTTCCTCCAGCTCCAGCGCCTGCCGATCTCTCAAAGTTGCTGCTTTAGCCAGCAAAGCTGCTCTGTTGGCTTCTGCCTTTTTTAGTCGAGCTTCGGATGCTGCTGACGTTAAGGACCTCTTGGATGCCGCTGACGTTACGCTTCCTTGCCTTTGGGGGGCGGGCGTCTTACGCTCCGCCATTGACACACTGTCGTTTGGCGAAACTCCATCGTCAACTGTTTGAGACAGCTTAAAGCGATTACTAGTGTCCGCGATCCACGACTCCACTCTTACCATGAATTCTGAGCAGCGCGTTAATCTAGGGTGATACCAGTGTTGCTGATCGGTTTCACGCTCTTCATCCTTTGCGCACGATCGCACTGTTACATTACTTTCAATAAAGTCATTTAGCAGCGCTTTGTATTGGCGGCGCTTGGCTTTAACGTCATGCAAATTACAAGCATTGTCCATAAGCGCCTCTAGTTCATTGTATAATACAGTCAACTGACTCCACTTGCCTTCTCTGGCGCTCTTCAGTTCGTCGAGCACCATCACCTGCTCAGATTCGGCGATAGCGGCGTTGTCCTCGCCGTGTGACATGGTGAAGTTTAAGGCAGGCGAGTCCTCTTCTCGCTTTCGGTTGATGCGCGTTTTTGAAGTCGCACGCGCGCTCTTCACAATCTTAAATCACTTATCTTCATTTCTGCGGCGGAGCCAAGCTTTTGACTTTAATGTAGGTGCATGTTATTCACAAGTTCTGACGCGTGTCTTTAGTTACACAGTGTCACTGACGACATCAGACGTTTCGTTGATTTCTTTGTCTCTCGTTTATTTTCAACATCAAAAACAACGGTTGTTACAGTTTCTTGCATAAATCCACTGTAGTCACGACAAGTCGCTTGCTGTGTTCTGTAGCTTCGATAGATTACAGTTACAACAACTTATTTTACTGTATTCCTTTTAGCTTACTGTCTCACGTTATCACGGTCAAAAGCTTGTGTGCTCCACACCTTTCTGTATCCTTCCGTGTCTTAACAACAACTACAACTAACATGCGTGATAGACATGGAACTGCATAACTGTGGGGTGATGTCACAGAACAACACATGAAATGATGTCACAATACAAATTATATGTATGATACTTAATGCTTAATGCTTAACTAATAAACTGAAATAAGATAAACATAACAAATCACAAGAATGAAATATGGCCCTTACAGGACTCATTATGTTGTATATTGCGCTCTAAATAATAAATGTTCTGTTATGTTTCCAATTATTGTAATTTGAATTTTTTTTTGATTCCCCCTTATTAGTACTGTAAATACTTAAACAGTCTTGCGTTAAAAAGTCGGCCTTTCAACACGCACCCCCACCCCCAAATAGCTTCTTATGTCACCAGTCGTCAGGTGCCGACACAATTCTCCCAAATGTACCTTTGTCACCTCCAGTACCCTGTAAGCTAGTTATTTGTTTGGTGAAAGTGTATTTGATTGGTCTAACATCGACATCAACAACGTTGGAGGCAGCGACAATGAACTTCAAAGATTATATCATGAGTACATCTCTGTCAGCGCAAGTACATTACCCTTTTTTAACTGATGTAAATCAGATTTGATAATTTGTAATTTCAGGATTGAACACTAATATGTAGAATAAAATTTGATCTGTGCAAAGGTAATGGATATAACAAGTAGCTCATGCCGATGTCTTTGGTTTAGTCTTTTTTTTGTAATGGGTGACAACAATGGAAGGTAAGATATTCAACATTATTATTTGATAAATATTTTATTCTGAAACTTATTTCACAGTGTATCCGCAGATCTTTATTTGTTAAAGACTTAAATGTTTTGTTCAGTGATTTCTGAAAACATTTTTGGCCTACACGATGTAATGCAGTTCAACAGTATCCACCGGAGGTCGCCTCTGTTGGCCATAAACGTACAAAAAAGTATAAATCGTTTCGAAACAGTAACCATTATATAATTGACCATTGCTTTTCGGTGTACCGCAAATTGTGATTTGTAAGTATGACACTAGTACATCGATTGGTCAAGGTTCTTTTAGGAGGGGATCTTCGTGAACCATTCGGATAATTAATATATGGCATACTGACTTGATGTCAATAATTGATTGCAATGTGCCAATCAATCTATTTATCTTCTGTTATTTTACAGGAAAATTATACGAGTTTCTCAGCAAAGAGGATTTTTTGGATCTTGGAGGTGATCATGATTGTTGTTACTGCTCTTCAGTTACAGCCTTGAAAAATCATTATTCAGTAAAGCATCTGAGATTTGCCATACACTTTAAAAGGGGTGTCACAAGTAAGTAATATCATAAACATTGAGTCTTGCAAATCCTAGAAATCTATTAAATGTAAACAAAGATATATTAATAAACTGTTAACAAAACACTGTTGTATTTGTAGACAAGTTCTCCATACCATGCTACTGCCCAGATCGGAAATGTGGTAAAAGGAGCCATTGGCATTGCCCTAAATGTGCCAAAATAATAAACAGATCAAACTATTTCAAATCCCACTTAAAAAAAAAAAAAAATCATGGTAGGTACATTTTAAATTATACAATTTGTAGCTCTGACCAATTTGTAAGTATTGTATAATTAATGTAATTTATTGTTTTTGTTTGTTTTTTGCCCCAACAGGTCTGACGGTGACAGCAAGCCCTTTTGGTGAGTACACTGACAAATTTAAACTGCCATCTGAAATTTTATTTATACACATTTAAAAACAAAAAAAGTTAAAGCTATGTTTACGCTCAGTAATTTTACTTAAATTCCAATGCAAATAGCATGTTCAATCACATTTAAACTCTTTAAATATTCAATAATGGTTTATTAATGAAATAGTCATGTCTAAAATTGAATGGATCTTATCAGATGGGGAACAACCTTCTCTGTCGACTGTTACAACTGACCAAGTCCAACGAGGAACCAGGGTTTGTCGCATTTGTGAGATTAATTTCACCACCACCTCAAACTTGAGAAGGCATGAAAAGGAGCAGCATGATGGAGAAGAACCAATGATGTGCATTGACCCCAAAAATGGACTGTGACAACAAAGCATTCTCATGGAGTGAGACTTACTGTACATGTGCGAAAGTGTTTGCCAGAACGGCTGTATGATTGTAAAGTAGATGAATGTAGAGACTTCATGAGCATAGCTGCTCAAAGTGGAAACCCTGGGGGAAAAAATGCAGTCTCTCCGACAGATATATATTCTTCTCCGTGTGCACTTGTGAGAAGGACAACTGGTGTAAGTTTGAAAGGACCATTTTACCATTTCACAAAATCAGGTAAATGGCACTGGATCAGTTGTATACATAGATACATGTCTATTTCAAGAGCATCCTCATAAGGCCAAAAATGCTGTGGATAAAGCAAATGAAGACAATGAAGACAGAAGAGAATTTCTGTGGAAACCTGGTTATGCATAATCAAGGATACACAAATAGTAGTGTGATTGCAATGACCAACTACTTGTGGACTTTCAAAAGAATTCCAGAGGACCTTCTACTGGATTTAACTAAAACAGAAAAGCCTGTTCCACACAACTTTGAGCCCACAGAAGTAAACTGTCCTTACTGTCCAGTGCCATGTCCTCCTGAAATGAGCAATGCTTTTGTAATAACGACACAGGCAACAGCTTATGGGATTTTTTCCCCCAGAGTAAAGGTAGGATATTCAATACTATTTTAAAACAAGTCACTTATCAATTTTGTATAAGTAAAATTGCAAAAAAAAAAAAAAAAAAAAAAAAGTGTTAAATGTGTTTTTTCATGTAGGTATTACAGTTTATGGAAAGGACCGCCCAGTGTGCCGAATTGTAGTTCATTTTCAGGACTACAATTCAGGATTTTATAATTATAACAGGATCTTTCTTTCCATATCCTTATGTTTGTTTCTGACAACCGGCCTTTCGGTGAGTAGCCTTGTTATAACTGGGATGTTTATTTGTACTAAATTACTAAAACACATGCAAAAACTTGAAAAACATGTTTGAAAACATCCCCTTTATTTTTTGCAGAATCACTTTGCTGTTTGGTGGATGCGGCGCACAATTGAGTCACATTCAGCAACTACAGTGCCACACAACTCACTTAGAAAAGCGTTTATCACTTTTCTGCTCTCAGGAGGTATTCTTACAGCTACTTCTGTTACCGCTGTGGACACCACCCATCTGTTGTCATTGCTGATACAAACTGGAAGGCTGCGTTTGAATTGTGAAAAAATGTATTTTAAGAGTTTTAGCATAATTTATCCAGCATTAACATGCTATGTCATTTCCCTTTTTTTTGCCACACAACTATCAGTTCATCTTTTGAAACACCCAGAAAAACATGACATCCCAGGAAACAGACAGACATCAACGCGGCTGCAAGGTGGGAGAATTTGGAGAAGGCAATTATAGCTACTGGATTCTGTGATGGTAAGCATAATACACTGTAAAATCTGACAAATGATATTGGGGAAATTTTTGTTGATATTTAGCAACATTAGTATTCTATCATAATGTTATGATAGTAAATGTATTAATTGCAGTCAGCCATGCATTTACAGTATTTTAACCTTACAAGTTTGATACTTTACATGCATCCAGCAATTCATTTAGTAGTCATACTCTGGCTTTGCTCCATGGATGGGAACAAGATGTAGCAACGAGAAGGAGCGATTTTGCATGTGCTTGATTCAAAATCGGTACAATACAAAAAACATGACTTTTTTACATTCATTTTAATATGCAACAGTAGTATACAATTTTTTTCCTAAAAATTGAATGTTAATCATCTTTTCATCAGCCTAAAAAAAGAAGACCTGACTAAAGCCTGCAATATTCTGGGAGTGTCTGCCAGTGGATCCATTTCCGACATTATAAACAGGCTTGAGGAGCTTCTCCTGTATAAGAATGTTTATCCTAAGATGTTTGTAAAACTCAAAAAAGCTAGAGGTAAGATGGCATGTATATTATTTACGGTACTGAATCATTAATTGGAATTTAAATAGATTTAATTTCATTACAACCATATTTGTTCTAACACAGGTGGAGTCTAACACATGGGATGCTCACATGGAGTGGTGTATTATGCATCACCATTATGGTGGCAGGAGTCCACTCGGGATCATGGAGATGCCCCGCTCAGTTTTGAAAAAACCCCACCATGTACATTTGTGACGTTGCTGAACGTGTAGTCAGATATCTAAACAATCGCACGCAGCAAAAAAAAAAAAATCAGCCACAAGCTTTTGCTTTTACAATAGGTTCCATCAAAAGAACCAGAAACGACTATAGGAGAAATTGCGCAGTCTAAAACTAATCCCTGAACTGCCCTATCTAGTCAACTCTGCAGAAGCAGAACAAGTAAATAGGAGGTTTCCTTGAGCTGATATTCGTTGTGCCAAATGAAAGATACTTACTACATGTTTTCGCACATGTTTCACTGCGTCTCTACTTCCATCTGCATAATGCCAAGAAGAATTCTGCATTTTTTTAAAGAAATGCAGAGGCGTGCAGCTGAAAACACACACAGGACTACAGGGCAAACTCATTTATGGACAAAAAGGTAATGAAGTGAAGGTTAAGTTAATGTCTGCAGTTAGTATATGCCAGTTTTATGATGGCTATTCTGAAGTATCTGCTGTCGAGTAATGTAAACCACATTCATAAATAATTACAGAAACAAACACAGCCTAGAGAAGTACAGAAAACATTATGGAATTTGTACACCACAGACAACCAATTAAAGCAAGAAATAAAACAGTAATGTCAGCATTTAAAATCGATTTTAATTAAATGTACTTTTGCAACATTAAGAATTGTACACGGAGAAGAGAAGCGATGTCGTTGCCAGAATTTCTCACTATGCTGTTTTGTATCTGCGGGACCTGAACTCTGTTCTCCCCCCACATCTGTTGAGTGACACAAGCAGTACAGCAATGCCTTGGCTAACTGATGATGTAAGTTTGAATGCTGTAAAGCAGTTGTCTTAAAAAAAAAAAAATCTTATTTATACATTTAAAATTTTAATAATTAGAATCACCTCAGTTATGGATATTTATGAGTATTTAAAAATCTGCTTATTTTGGTTTAAAGGCTGTAAACTGTCGCATTGCTCAGAATGCCGAAGACACTAATGATGTTAGTTATTCACACACAATTCATCACTGACTTATGACTTTTTTTAGTTTGTTATGTAAAGACTAAAACATGTGAATTTGGGTTTCAGGTTGTGGCCTTGAACACTGACTAATTTTGTGGCACAGGGATTGGCAGAGAGATGCAACAGTGTCAGATGAGCATTTGAAAGAGCTTGAGGTATATTAAAATGCATAATAGAAAATGTCCATCTTTTATTCAGCATATGCCCCAAGCCAGTTTAACATAATAGTCTCAAATGTCTCAGACGTCAGTGTTTCCTGTTTGCTTAATTTCAGAAAACCTCAGAATTTCTGAAAATACTTTTACCAAGGATTGTTGGACCTGGTGATAACCCAGAGCAGGGAAACCACTTCATTCTTTGGGTAAGAAGAAATTATGTTAAATTAAATGTTAGTAATTGTTTTTTCTTCGTTCTCAAACTTCTAACAAGTGCTTGAGTCTGCTGTACCCACTGCTTTCATATTTGAAAAATTTAATTATTTAGATTTTACAGGTTTGACATGACTACAAAAACCATCAGAGTTTGTCAACACTGATCAGTATGTGACAATTTCAAACCGGGACATGGAAGTTCTAAAGTAAGACTTTACATTTTATTGTAATTGTTATTGTAATCACAAATTGTGTCTAATACATATGATTTATAAATATTAAATTATTGCAAAATTTACATTCCATACTAAAATACTTGTTTTTATTCAGGGATGCTTTTAGAAATATTGCCTCCTTGAACAGTTGGACTGTGTGCCGTCCACATCAATGGCAGAGAGATGACGGAAAGAACTGTGGTGTTTTTGTATGGACAGTGAGTTTACCATTTTTATATATATTTATTTTATATATTTCCATATGATTGTGTTTATATCATAAAAAAATATAATTAAATTAAAATATATAATTAAATTAAAAATGTTTAGTGCATATACCCGATTCTTACCTTTTTTTATATAATATATTTTTATATATTTCTGTCTGCAGAGTAATGCACCCAAATGTCAAGTCACTAAACTGGATTCAGTGTAATCTTTGCAAAAAATGGCTGCATACAGACTGCGCTGGCATCAGCCTTGACACAGTCACAAAGGATACAACATTCTGCTGTGGATGTGACACTAAACATGTGCACACCTTCGAAAAGTACGTGTTATACATATGTTTTTAAAAAAAATAAAAGCAATAACCGTGTTAAAATCACTTTTTTTTAATACACAGAACACTGGCACTCTCGAGGCAGGGCTGGTTCGTTAACCTAATAGAGGATCAAGAGATCTAGTTATTTTAAAACATTTACCAAGGCAAACTAAGACAGTGGAACCTCAGATTACGAGCATAACTTGTTCCGAAAGTGGGCTCGTAAACCAAATTAAATTTTCCCATAGGAAATAAATTTAAGAAATAAATACATAAAAATAATTAACACAAAATATAAAGTAAAAATAAAACAAATTAACCTGCACTTTACCTTTAAAAAAAAACAAATAAATCCCGACATAAGCGTTTCCGTTTGTGCACGCAGGCGCTGTGTGTGATGTGCGTAATGTGCGTGCACACATTAACGGAGAGACCGTTTAAAAATTAGCAAGGAACATCGCTAGTCACACTTGCGTGAGTGCATACTAACTGAGTCACTGCTGTAAAATAAAACAAACAAAAGGGGTACCCCCATAAAATGTTTTTCAGAAATCTCCATAACCACAAGAGATGGCCAAATTCTGATTGCAGAATCTAAATTTACATGAAATTACATAAATATACCCAGTTTCATCTCCATATGACGTATAGCAAGTGAGTTATCAAGGAAAAGAGGATTTCAAAAAGAGGCGTGGAACGTCTCGAAGCGCGTCGAGGCCAAAAATCAAGATGGCTGCTATTTTTTTAACAAGCGGGAGTTGGGACAAAAAAAAAAAAAAAAGAAATTGGGGGGGTTTTATTTTTTAAGGCAATACCAACAATTGGTAAAAAAAAAAAAAAAAGCAAAATCTGAGAAGTGATGGTGGAAATTTCTCTTCCACTGGTTGATTTGAAATGGAATTACTCAACTGTTATTTTGTGTGTGAAACAATTCCCCCTTGACTACATGCACCTAGTATGTCTTGGAGCCATGAAAAGGCTGCTGACATACTTGTGGCGTGGTTCAGATATTGGTCAACTAAGTAAGGTTCAGAAAGAACAAGTGGAACTTAACATAGGTCCGTTAAAGGGAGCTTGGCCCGCGGAGTTTTCAAGTCAACCAAGAAGCAAGGAAGACTTGGACAGGTGGAAAGCTACTGAGCTATGTCACTTTATGCTCTACACAGGACCATTAATCTTAAAGGATGTGATTTAGCATATATCATGTTTTTCACTTGAAAAAAAGGTTATCAAAAAAATGGTGAAAAGCGGAAAACCATTGGTCCAAGTCACTAAAAATTTTGCTAAAAGACAATGTACTAAACAAATACTAGACGATACCAAAGTACAACTAAAACAACAAAGATGCCTGACAACTGTGTGCTCCTGATGGATAATGCAGTGGGATTTATTCGAGAGAAAAGAAGTGATGGAACACTAAGGATGGATGTGATCGGGGAAACCGACTGTGACGGTATCTTTAAAAAGCCATGCAACTCAAAGCTCTTCAACATCACCCACGACAAAGATCGTCGTATCTGGACCACTTCCGACATTTCAGAGAGGAATCGAGAGGTTCAGTAGATTATTTGCCTTCAATGAATGGTTACAATCTTGGTGTCAACAACAGAGATTACCCTTTGTTGATAACTGGAATGTTTTCTGGGAGCGTCCTAGGCTCTACCGCACAGATGGCCTGCACCCTAGCAGAGCTGGAGCAGCGGTCCTCTCTGACATCTCCAGGACATTACGAACCATCTGACTTGCGGTAAGTCATACCTCAGATTCTTTAGATATCAGCCACAATACAACTCACCATACTAATAGACGCACACACATAGCTTGTCCTATAGAAACTGTCTGTTCCCCGAATAGTGAGAAAAAAGAATAAATTCGTTAAATCCAGCCGAAACAATCTGGTAACCATTAAACCAGAAAAAGGCCAAATAAGTAATCGAAGTCTACCTCTAAAGTTTGGACTTCTCAACATTAGATCCCTTACGCCTAAAGCACTTATTGTTAATGAAATGGTATCAGATTATTGCCTTGACGCACTCTGCCTCACTGAAACCTGGCTTAAACCAAATGAATATATTGGTCTAAATGAGTCTACTCCGTCAGGATATTTTTATAAGCACGAGCCCCGTCTAATTGGTCGCGGTGGTGGTGTCGCCACTATCTACAAAGATGTACTCACTGTTACTCAGAAAATAAGGCCCAGGTTTAACTCATTTGAAGTGCTCGTCATTAATGTTGCACTTAATGAAATACATAATAAACCCGTGCTATATTTTACTCTGGCCACCGTGTACAGACCCCCAGGGCCATATGCCGATTTTCTTAAAGAATTTGGACATCTGCCATCAGACCTAATTGTTAACTCTGACAAAGTGTTGATAGTAGGTGACTTTAACATTCATGTAGATGATGCTAACGACACTTTAGCCCTCGCATTTATGGACTTACTAAATTCCTTTGGGGTTAAACAAAATATAAATAGATCAACTCACCGCTGTAATCATACACTAGATTTAATTATATCTCATGGTATAGATGTCACTAATATAGAGATTTTAACTCAAAGTGATGATATCACAGATCATCACCTCCTGATATATACTCTACCCGTAGAACAGATTAGCTGTGTCTCTCCACGTTATCGATTTGTTAGAAATATGAATCCGACTACTAAAGACAGATTCACAAGTAATCTACCGGATCTGTCCCAAATTCTTATTAGACCCCTAAATGCAGACGATCTAGACGAAGTGACCAGCAGCATGGGTACTATTTTTACCAGTACATTAGACACTGTTGCTCCCATCAGATTAAAAAAAGTCAGATAAAACACTTGCTCCTTGGTACAATAGTCATACTCGCGCCCTAAAGAGAGCAACCCGTAACCTTGAGCGAAAATGGAGAAAAACTAAATTAGAAGTTTTTCGAATTGCGTTTAAAGACAGTATGTGCAGCTATAGACGGGCTCTAAAAACCGCTAGGACCGAGCATCTTAGCCAGATACCAAAACAACCCCAAGTTCTTATTTAGTACAGTAGCCTGCCTAACAAAACCTAAGATGCCTGCAGAGAGTACTCCACAACATTTTAGTAGTGAAGATTTTATGGACTTCTTTAATGAAAAAATCGATAGCATAAGGAAGAAAATAACAGGTTCAACCTCTAATAGCATCTCATGATCTGATTCAGCCTAGAGCTTCACATTTAGATTTTCAGTGCTTTACAGGTATAGGACAGGAAGAGCTGTATAAACTTATCACCTCAGCTAAATCAACAACGTGCCTGTTAGACCCAATACCAACCAGATTTTTAAAAGAAGTGATGCTTACAGTTGGAGAGCCACTTCTAAACATTATTAATTCTTCATTATATCTAGGTCACGTCCCTAAACCTTTGAAGCTGGCAGTTATTAAGCCGCTTCTTAAAAAATCTAATTTGGACGCGAATGAAATAAATTATAGACCGATTTCAAACCTTCCGTTCATATCAAAAATATTAGAAAAAGTAGTATCAGCTCAAATATGCACATTCTTGCAGAAAAACAACATCCTAGAAGAATTTCAGTCAGGTTTCAGGCCCCATCATAGTACAGAAACTGCACTAGTTAAGATTGCAAACGACTTGTTTTTAGCTTCAGACCAAGGCTGCATCTCAATACTAGTCTTACTTGATCTAAGTGCTGCATTCGACACCATAGATCATAATATTCTCATAGACCGCCTACAAAATCATATAGGTATTCAGGGGCAGGCATTAAAATGGTTTAGATCATACCTGTCTGATCGATACCATTTTGTAGATCTAAATGGAGTACCGTCTGATGTAATGCCAGTGAAATATGGGGTCCCACAAGGGTCAGTTTTAGGACCTCTCCTGTTCTCAATTTACATGCTTCCCCTGGGAAACATTAGAAGGCATGGGATTAGTTTCCATTGTTATGCTGATGATACCCAATTATACATCTCAACAAAACCAGATGAAATACCCAAGTTGTCTAGATTAACAGAGTGTGTCCAGGACATAAAAGATTGGATGACCAATAACTTTCTTTTACTAAATTCAGATAAGACAGATATTGCTCATCGGCCCAAAAACCAGCACACAACAGCTTTCACAATTCAGCCTGCGTTTAGAAGGATGTACTGTTACTACTAGCTCAACAGTAAAAGACCTGGGCGTGATATTAGACAGTAACTTGTCTTTTGAAAATCATATTTCCAATATCACAAAAACAGCCTTTTTCCATCTTAGAAATATTGCCAAACTTAGGAGTATCCTATCCGTATCTGATGCAGAAAAACTAGTTCATGCATTCATGACCTCCAGACTGGACTATTGTAATGCATTACTAGGTGGTTGTCCTGCATCCTCAATAAACAAGCTACAGTTAGTCCAAAATGCAGCCGCCAGGGTTCTCACTAGATCCAGAAAATATGATCATATAACACCTATATTATCATCCCTGCACTGGCTACCTGTTCAATTTAGAATTACAAAATAGTACTACTTACATACAAGGCTTTAAATGGTTTAGCTCCCTCATACCTAACCAGTCTTTTGATACGCTATAATCCACCACGTCCCTTAAGATCACAAAACTCCGGACTTCTGGTAATTCCCAGAATTTTAAAATCTACAAAAGTGGGCAGGGCATTTTCATATTTGGCTCCAAAGCTTTGGAATAGCCTTCCAGACACTGTTCGGGGAGCAGACACGGTTTCCCAATTCAAAAGTAGGCTCAAGACGCATCTCTTTAATCTGGCATACGCGTAACTCATCCCATAACCTCATACTCCAGTACACCTATCCTGAATGGCAATTACGCTAATTCTCTCCATCTTTTCTGTATTTTTCTACCCATCCTGAGACATCTGGAGATTGTGCCAGCTTCAGTAGACAAAGGCCAACCCTGCGAGGTTTCTAAGGCATCTTGAGAAGGACCTGCTCCAGCTAGATTCTGCTTTATGATGGCTGGAGCTACACATCTTGCTCCTGTGCTTCCAGTGATCTGACCCCATCTGCCCTCTGCACCTACTGCTGAACTGAATCTACACAACTTCTGATATATTGAACTTTCACCTGCACAACACACTTGATGTTATTTCTATCTGTTATCACCCAGATGAGGATGGGTTCCCTGTTGAGTCTGGTTCCTCTCAAGGTTTCTTCCTATTGCCATCTCAGGGAGTTTTTCCTTGCCACTGTCGCAGTCACCCTTGGCTTGCTCATCAGAGACATTTCATTCATCATTCATTCATTCCATTATTATCTAGACACATTTTTCTCACACATACACACTTCCAAATATTTTCTTTTCTTTTCTAAAAAAAAAAAAATCTTTAATTTTTTTTTTGTGAAGCTGCTTTGGGACAATGACCATTGTTAAAAGCGCTATATAAATAAAATTGAATTGAACATGTTTGTCAGCAGTGACTTGACAACAGCAAATCGAATGCTAACAAACAGAGCAAGTGTCTACAA
Organism: Clarias gariepinus; assembly: GCF_024256425.1. Lineage (NCBI taxonomy): Eukaryota > Metazoa > Chordata > Actinopteri > Siluriformes > Clariidae > Clarias > Clarias gariepinus. The sequence continues at coordinate 16,786,549 of NC_071126.1, read as the reverse complement.
AACAGCTGTGTGTCTCCCTTACAAACAGGGTTATGCTATATTCCCTCAGCTGCACACACCAGAATAACTACATTTGGTAATTTTTACTTTTGATTTCTTAACTAACCTTTTAATAATTTTTACTGGTGCTTCAGTTGGGTTTGGAAAGGCACCTCAAAACACACTTCGTGACTATGTAAATCCACCTGGTGGTTTAATAGTGGTCAGAATTATCTGACTTGGGTATTACTCATACACACTTTATACTAAAGTATATTAATTTTAACAATTACTAACCTGTATGATGCAAATTAATGCCCAGTTGCTTTTCAGCTTTTGAAATATTTAGACAGAATTGAGTGTCCTGAAAGTCAAACTCTCCTGTTGTGTTTTTTCACAGAGAGGTAAAAAGGACTGGAAAAAGGAAAATCTTTGATGACTTTGTTAATTGTACATTGTTTTATGCTTCAAAGCAGCTTCAGATTATAATTGCCGTATAAAGTCATGCAATGTGTCGTATATGAACCTCAAACTGTTTTACTAATTTATTTCTGTTTTATTTGATGTAGAGTCAGACCTTGAAAGTGACGTGACTGATATTGAGTTTACAGAGCTCAGTCAGAGTCTCCTGCCAGTTCAAAAAAAAAAAAAAGTGAGTTGCCTAATTTTATTAATTATGCTACTGTAAGTCTGTGGCCTCAGAAGACCCAGCAAGGTAATGGGCTCAGTTTGAAAATATGCTTATCTGACTGAACAAATTGGAGTTTTTACTTTGGAGAGGGGAGAAGAATATCATTAATTACAATTTTATTTTATTTACAGTTGTGGGGCAACACACCACATATGGAGGCTTTGCACATTCTTCCCAGAGTAAAACACAAGGTCAAGTGCCATGACTTATGTAGAGATATACTTTAAACCGTCTACAGATTTGTTCATGTTCTAATTTGTCATTTGTCCTTCTTTGTGCTAAAGGTCCAGATTTGTGCCCAAGACACTTGGATGAAACGTGCCCGACCCCTGACCTGTTCAACACTAGATTGAGTTGTAAGTTTTAGATATATATACAAAAAGGAGTCATGCTTTCAAAAAGGAATGTGTCCTCCCAATACTTATTGAACTGTAATTGTGTATTCCCAGTGGATGTTCATATCACACCTACAAGGAGAAACCTGTCACCTTCTCCAGTACAATGTATGCGATATCTAAATGTTATTTGCTAATTTAACACATCACATCACTATAACAGTCAAAAAGCATCAATTCTTCTTGAATGTTTAAATCAACAGCTAGGCTGTCACACTTCTCGGAGGAAAAAACAGATTAGCCATCAAAAATAACTAAAATGTATTACAAGTCTTTTTTTGTTTTGTTTTGTTCTATAGAGTCATTATGGAGGAAATGTCACCTTTCTTTTGAGTATTCTTTTAAGTATTTTTAACACTTCATTTAGCAGGCATTCAAGATTTGATGCAAGATAGTTTGTTTGCTTTGATTTTAGATGGAAAGACTAACAACCAAAGAAAAAAAAAAAAATCCTAGCATGTTGGATAGTGAAGTGCTCCAAAACTAACACGTACTACGTAATATTTTCATGAAGGACAACCTTCTTGTTCTGTTATGTCGTGGTTGCGCACTGTCGTTCTGTTATGTCGTGGTTGCGCACTGTCGTTCTGTTATGTCGTGGTTGCGCACTGTCACTTTGTTGTTGCTCTTGTTTGCACATTTACACATGCACTTTGTTGTCTGTAAAAATAGTTATACTTAGCTAGTTAGTTTTTTGTTAATTTATGTTGTAATTTATGTTAGGTCTCTCTGTCCTGTCTCTGCTAGCCAGTTAACTAGGCCTCTTTGTTAGCTAGTTTAGTGTCTGTTAATTTATGTTGTAAATTTATGTTGCATGTAGCACCTTGGAGGAACGTTGTTTCGTTTCACTGTGTACTAACTGTATATGGTTGTAATGACAAAGCCTACTTGAACCTGCTCAGAGCCCGCTGGATCTCCAAATAAGACGGAATAACCCCACAAGTATGCCCAAGCAAAGTCTGGCCAAGTACAGAAAAAATTAGAAGGACTCTGTTAGGTTAGATTTGGGTCATGAATCCATCGTCATTGTAAGTAGTAGAGGAAGCAGTAAACACATGGCAATACAAACAGCCCATGTGTTCACCCGGAGGTCGTATTTCTATATTTTTCGGGTTTAACACAAATCCAATAAGCAAAATGTTAATATTTAATTTAGAATTGACCTCAAGAGTCTCATGAAAATAATCGACATTCTAGAATAAGGTCTGATTGTTGCAGGGTTTGATGGTGCAAGTGTAGGGACAATTGTAAAGCCTTTTAGATATTTTGAGATGAAACAGCAAAATGTATATGAACTTTTTGTTGTATTTTCTACACAGGTGATAACAGGCTTCATGATCGTGTTCTTAATCAAAGTGGTAATCCATACCCAAGGTTAACCAGCGACACTATGAGACGTATGTGCTTCTGATGCAAAATAATTTTTAGTTTTTCTTAATGCCTACAAATCCTAAAAATTTCCAGTGATTTACTGTATAAATTTACACTACCATAACCTTAACTATTTTTGTGCAGGTGAGGTAAGGCACACTGATCACGGACAAGGATCAGGAAGGGGACTACCAGAGTTCTCCCCTAGTAAGTAATGCTTTATTACTTGTGAAGCTGCTTTGAGACAATGACCATTGTTAAAAGCGTTATATAAATAAAATTGAATTTATGGTGGAGCATTTTGCATAACAAATCTAAGTCACTCCTGTCTGTATAAAAACATATGTAAACCTTTCTTACCATAATTAATTTTCAATTATTTTTAACACTGGTTTTTAATATATATATATATATATATATATATATATATATATATATATATATATATATATATGTATATATAGTAGAGTCTCAGTCTCCAGTTTCACACAGAAGACACAGTCCCAGCCCAGGCCAGTCCCAGAGGACACCCCAATGTATGTGAGAAACTTGCAGTTCCATCTTATGTTATACACATTACATAATAGGCTGTTGTCATTAGAGATGGGCCCGATCCGATATAATATCGGTATCGGGTCCGATATAGCTGTAAGTCCGTCATCGGATATCGGTCGGACAGGCCCGATCTATATATTCCAGTTCGCAGCTTGCACTGGACCTTAAACTCGACGCAATGCACCGCTCCTTATTCCATACCATAAACCTGCGGCAACTTCGATCTGAGCAAGCGAATAACATTAGCCGTTGTTGTGAACAAAATGTTGCTCGTTTGGAGATACTTTAGTTTGGAAACGCCGAAAAGCAAGACGGCTACTTGCAATGTGTGTAAAGCCAGCGTGCCGCGGGGTGGAAGTACGGTTGCGTCGTACAATACAACTAATTTAAATCAAGCACCTGCAGAGATTTCACGGAAAGAGCAGGGGTTTATGCTAGCAAACAGGGAAAAAGACAAAAAAAAAAAAAAAAAACCCGATTAACGGCAGAGAGGTCCGAAATGATTATTTTCCTCAAGAAAAACCTGCCAAGGTTTCTTGATAAAAGTGTTTAATGCCCTAGATTTAGTGCACAAATTGATTCCACATTTGACTTTTTTATTCCAGATTTTGGAGGTAGCCACATAGTTTCGGGTTTTTTTAACTGACTTTTTTTTTACTCTGAAGATGTTTATTTCTTTGCAGTTTTATTTTAAAGCCTTATTCAGTTGGTGCTGTTGTTGGTCTGTTGCTTGACCTGTCAAATAGATGCGTCTGGGCTTATTGTTTTTAACTTACTTTTTTGATAGTTAAGATAATTATTTAAAATGTATTAGTTTTGCACTTTTATTTTTTTTACACAGTTGTTGCTGCTAAAATGGACACAATACTTGAACTTATTTCAACCAAGATTGTTGTGTTTTTGATATTTACAAAATTGTACAGCTGTTGCTGCTACCTTTTTGTGAAGTGTGACAAATTCCTTTGGAATGCCTTTAAATTTAAAAGTTGTGTATATTTTTTTGCTCTTCTAACAAGTGCTTAATAGTTTATTTATTCTGTGATGTAACCTTACAAACAGCACAATTTCAACAAAAATAATGCTAATATTAAAGTAAAAAGATGTATTATATCGGAATCTGTATCGACAGTCGTGTATCGGAATGGAACTGGAAAATCGTGGCTCGGCCCATCACTAGTTGTCATTAATGTATAAACACATACATACCCCCTGGAGATGCAAGAGGACCATGCTAACCACTAAGCCACTGTTCTCCCACAGAATTACACAGTGAAGTGTTCCTCCGGTCCAAAGGAAATTAATACGGCCACCCTATTACTTCAAAATTTAAAAAGATTTAGACCTGGTGTAGACCTGATTGTCTTCCAGCTATTCCTGACCTTGCAGCTTCTGATCAATGGAACACACCTAATTAATTATCAATCAGCAGTAAGTAGGGCAGGTATAGTTGGAAAGCAAGCGGTGGTGTGGCACTCGACAGCCACGGTAGAATACTTTGGATTTAGTTATTGGTAACGATAATATGGCTCAATACTTGTCTAGGTTGAATTGGACCCTAAGAAGTCTAAATGTTTGTTACATCCACAAAGTAGTTTAAATAATACGTGGGTTGCTGTGTTCCTGTGTGTGGTGAAACATTAATAACAGCATGTCCTAATGTTCTCTTGCTTCTTAACAGCTGCATCCCTGAGAGCACAGAAGTCAGAGTACATATGCATGTTAAATGGTCTGTTCCAACCATGAGCTTGTCCTATCAAAATTTGGTATTAAATTTTTTTTATTTTGTAATAGGTGGCACTAGAGCCGCAAGAAGCACTTACCCCATGTCAACTGCAAGATATATATTATATAATACAGTATGTGTATTGTGTGTATTAGGTGCCTACAACACATAATACACATTGTGTGTGTATTGTAGGCCAGTAAAATACATAATAAAGCTAAGTCAATACGCATTCAATTTGCTTTCAGTGTTTGTTAGAACTACAAGTATTTGTTGCTAACGAAGTATCGAATGACAGTAATGATACCAGTGCTTTTGCTGGCTGTCAATTCAGTCTTGCACTTTGTTTTCATGACCTTATTCTCGCCGTTAATCAGCAGGCAAACAAGACTGCGAAATGGTTTATAATTAAACTGCCATGCCTAATGTGCTGCATAAACAGTGTCACATTCAGAAATTTAAGTAGTAATGTGTAGAGGTTTGTGAACATAATGTTCACAAACCTCCACCTCCCCAAGGGTTCCAAAGTAAGGTCTTTGAGATGTTATTTGACATAAAAGAGGAACTTCAGCGGGTAGCTGCTATTGTGGACCCTGGAAATACATCAATAAAGAGACCGGATTCGGAGAGTGAGCTGAAATCCTTTGAAGCGTCAATGAAAGATAAGTCGTCGATCTGTGTAAGTATTAAATGTGACCTTTTTGAAATATTACAGATTGTGATGTCACATTTAGATTCAACAACTGTCCTGTGTTGGGCAATCTTCTTTCAGGGACTGCGTCAATAAAGTCACGACATTTGTTGCTGATCAGAAGCAACACTGCTGACTCTCTAAACCCAATGTATGCAACTATGTGCCTTCACCATCAAGCTAAATTTCTCACACTTCGAGTTCCTTCAGCGGGACAGCTGCAACCCATTTGATATTTACAAGATATTCTCGATATAATCAAGATGGCTGCCATTTTTTAACGAGCAGGAGTTAAGACAAAAAAATTGGGGGGGGGGGGGGGGGGGGGGTATTTTCATGCCAATACCAACAATTAGTAAAAAAAAAAAAAAAAAAAAAAAAAAAAGCAAAATCTGTGATCATGTGTTGGCACCCACTGGTTGACTTGAGATGGAATCACCCATATGTAAATGTATATTCTGGCCAAAATAAGAAACCCAGCTTTGGGTATTGTATGAAAGATTAAATCTGTAATAAAAAAACCTTCACATACATGCCTATTTTCTAGTTCAGAAGGTTTTAGATGTCTGTACTGACTTAGTCTGAACAGACTGAAAACCAAAAAAAAAAAAATAATCAAAAACAATTTGTGTAAACCATTAATGACTAATTAGTCTAAAAAAAAAAAAATTTTTTAAAAAAGTGAATATGGAAAAGAATTTAGTTCAGGGAACTCGTTACCAGACGGATGAGTGGTTGTTAAAGTGTATGATTTAACATTGCATGCAAGTAACATGCTAATATTACAAGTACAATAATTGACCTTACATGTAAATTTTCCTGGTGAAGTAATCCTGAGTAATTTCTTTCACAGAATCATGTCGAATGCCTTAATGGCAAAATTCAACATGAGAGGGTGGTAGCCAACTGCAAAAGAAGCCATTTAGAGATAATCATTCAATATAATTCAAGGTAATTTTGCCCTTAAGTGAAATTTTGTACTTTTATTTCATTTTATTTATTGGTACCTTTTATTTATTCAAGGAATATTGTCTTAAAGACCACAGAGATGTCCTGTTTACTTTCACACAGTTACACACCTACCTGCTCAACCACAGTGGTTTTCTGAAGGGACATGCTATTTTTTCCATTCACCTAGCACACATTTAATGCAGAACATCTTTTATTAACCAAAGATTATTCAACAGAAAAATGTTGTGTAATGCATGTTGATTACTTTTTTCTAATGTTTCGTTAATGAAACTGATAATGTTGTTCCAAGATGTATTTTTAATGTTGTAGGATCATAGACAATTTTGCCCTTTTTTTTTTTATATTCAATTTCCTCAGATGCAGGAAAAAGACGCAGCGCAAATGCAACAAACTCCGAGATTGAGGCAGCAATGGCTGAACACCTAAAACATGCTCCAGGAAGAGCTGGGAGTGGGGGATATAGGAAATGAGCCCGTTGACAGAAATAGTGTGTTTATGATCTTGTTCTTTTCGTTCTTGTTTAACTAATGTTTAATTGTTACTATTTACAGTTCTCCTGTATATTTAGCCTTTGTTTAAAAATGTTGTATACTTTTATATTTGTATGTATGTGTTTATATATAATGCACACATAGTTAAATATATATGCGTTAAAATTCTCATTTAATACAAATAAATGTTTTGTAATGTAAATGTCGATTAAATGTTGTATAGACGTTGAAGTCTGACTGGACTGATTTTGGCCGTTTTTTGAACAATTTATATTCGGATGTGCATTTCACAATAAGGACGTTCATATTCAGGCTAATAAGTACACTGACATTACGCAGAAACACATCTTAAAAACATCCAGATGACACAAGACGTCCAGAAAAGACACTGCGGTAAAGTCCGTTTGACGTTCGTCTGATATTCAGCTCAACACAACAAATGGATGCCTCAAAGTGTTGAAGGGTACCCTCAAATTTCTCCTGTACCCCAAATGAGTGAGTCTAAACTACTCAATATCTATAATTTAAATGAGCCTGTACGCCTTGAAGATGAATCAAAAGGATTGTCAGAAAAAAAAATGATTGTTCTGGGGATCCAGATTTATCTGTTTCAAACAGTTCACAAGAAGATACTAATGGGCAAAAAACTTCCTACAGGAAAATACCCATAACACCTCGTAAATTCACCATTCATTTGACCAAAAACAATCAAAAAAAAAAAAAAAAAAAAAAAAAAAAAATCGCATCAACCAAACACCATAAAGCTCAGAAAGCCTTGGACACATGCAATTTATTCCGAATTCAAGGAGGAGGAAAAAAATAAAAATAAAAAAAATAAAAAAACTTGTACACTCCATTTCACATACCAGCATGTCGAATCAAGAAAAAGCAGAAACATCTGCTGTCCTTATATCACAATTCGTGCAGTCTGCTCATTCTCAACCTGCAAAGCAAAGTATGCGTTTAGGCTAGCTTCTTCAGTGCCAAGTAAGTTTTCTGTGCCAATTCCTTTTAGAGTATATCATTATGGTGAAATTTCTTATCTTAAAGCTGAGACAAGAGCAAGACCTGCCAGTAATATAAAATGTGGTAAAATTGCTGGAACTGTTCTGCAGTGGGTCAGTGAGGAGTATTACTGCAAGCTGAAAACACCTGTGGAAGCATTGCAGGCAGGTAATATCAGAATGTCCTAGCAAAAACATCCTAAAAGTCATTGCTAGGGATGCACCGAAATTTCGGCCGCCGAAAATTTTCGGCCGAAATAGCATTATCGGTTTCGGCCGAAACGTAAGAAAGCGCCGAAAATAAAAGCCGAAATTGTCGCCACGCCTCTCCCATCCTCCCGTCTCGTTCGCGCTGTCATTACGCATCAAACACGGAGTATGTCGGCGGTTTGGAAGCACTTGGAAGCAAGTTTTGTTATTGTTAAACAGCCTTATTACTGTTATTTATTATCAATAAAAGTTTGATTGCTTAATTAATTTGTAGTTTTTTTAATACAAACAAAAATAAAATATTTTAAACATGTTTTTTAATAAAGCCATTTTCGGTTTCGGTATCGGTTTTCGGCCAAGTGCATCCAAAAATTTCGGTTTCGTTTTCGGCCAAGAATTTTCATTTCGGTGCATCCCTAGTCATTGCATATGAAGTTTGTAAAAGCACTTGGATTCACAATAATGTGCTAATAGAGATGCACCTGACTCAAACTATTTTGAAGAAATGTGACCTTAGTTCATACAGCACACCTGGGTACATTGAAAACTTACAGATCAATCTATTGTGTGTGCACCTCTACACAGAGCTCAGCCCAAGTATACTTGTTGAAAAGACAAAGAGACAGGGGATGCTGACCTCGGATTTGGATGCCCCTGGGAGGTGTGAAAAAAAAAAAAAAAGGTATTCTACTACGCCTTAACCTTGCCTGGGGCAGGAAGAGATGTTCCCCCACTGCCCGTTTGTGAAATGGTCACAAATGAACATTCAGTCCCACCTATTACGTTCTGGCTTATGCAATTTCATTTAAAACTTGCCACATACACAAGATGCATTATAAGACAGATAGAAACGGATTACAGTTGGGCACTCATGCTTGCTTTTAACCATGAAGACATTAGTGCTTATCTTGAAAGGACATATGCCATCGAAAACAGGACAAAGACATGGGCAGAAATTCGAATTGTGACAGTTTTGCACTTATGCTCGGCTCATGTGATCAAATCCTTCACAGTGGCTATTGGCAAAAGAACTGGTGATAAGAGCTTGAAAGACTGTCACATTTGTTTTTGCCAGAATTCTGAATTGCACATCTGTGCATGATGCCGTCCAAATTTTCAGGAGACTTTGTGTTGTTCTGCTTGAATCTAAAATAACCATCTCTGTGCAAACTAGTCTTGGCCAAATGGAGTAATTGCAAAAGAAGTCACCGTCAATAGTGAGATTACAGAAAGAAAAGAATTGAAAATTTTTGAGAATGAAGAGGGAAGGAATAAGGCTACAATCATTGGCAGGTCACCATATTCAGCCATATACAGAAGAAAGTTTAATTCTGTAATTGCTTCTTTGCAAAACCAACCTGATGAAAAAAAAAACTGAAAAGACTAAACTGTACCATTGCCCAGAAATATTAAAGGTCCTCTTTGACAGCTATCTGGGCATTTTCCCCATTGTGGATCAATGCTAGGGGTAAAAGCGGTATGCTGTGGACAAGGAACACAAGTGGACACAGAAAAAGACGCGAGACACCAACTGCCATGTGGAGAAATGTTTTGGGATAGTAAAAAATTTGATTTTATTAAAAAATAAAAGTTTATGGCCAGCACAATTTGTTCGTAAAATGAACACATCACTACAGGGAAGATATAGAGAGCAATCTTAATGACACTCTTCTCACCAAACCACTGAGGCCTGGCAAAAAAAAGAAAACGACCAGAAGAAACATGGTCAAAGAGAAGCACTACTTTGTCTCTTGATGAAAAGTCCAAATTTTTTGCTGCATCCAGAACTGTTCCTTAGCCCAAAAATGCTGATGGAAAAGCTGCAAAACAGGCCGGAATAGATAAACCGGAGAGAAAAAAAAAAAAAAAAAAAAAAAAGCGCTAGCAAAGATACCACTTGCAGAGCAATATGGACAAGACTCTTTTGAAAGAGGTACAGATATTAATATATTTTAAATACTGAAACTGATTAAGCTGACTAGCCTTACTTACATTTTTTCGGTATATTCCATTTTCCTTACAGGTTGATCTTCTGTGGGAACAGCCCCCAAATGAAGTAGTCATGGCACTTGTTAAATCAGCAGATCAAAAACAATCATTGCACCATGCTGACTTCTTTACAATTCAACCACATGAGCTGCTAAGTGGTGAAGTAAGCTCTAATTTTGTTTCTTTTTTTGCCTTTTATTGTGCAGCCATTCAGTGAAGTTGGTAAATGTACACTGTCTAGCTGTCTTTAAGTTTTAATGTTGCATAGTAGAAGAAGTGAGTTGCTTGTTCTGTCTGCTGTGCTTTGATAAACTTTTCTGGCACCAGGAGAGACTCAGTCGAACAAACACGTTGTATGTAAGAAAGGTCTCTGTTTATCAACAACAAAAGATGGGGTTATTATATGTTTAACCAAACGCCTGTTTTATCAACATATGGTACTACAAAGAATATAACCATTGTAAATGTCATGATGAATTTCTGAAGAACAAAAGATTGGGAGATAGATATGTGTGCATCCAGAGATGAATAAGGAGGTGTTGGTTTGAGTTGGGGGAGTGGTGGAAGGAGACAGTGAGAAAGAGAAAGACAGAGAGAAGGAGAAGTTGAGAGTGGGAGTATTAACACCTTTAAAAACAGAAGCAAAAGGAGACAGGAAGATAGCAGCAGGGAAGGTTTAATTATCACATTAACATGTTAATATCAGATCTATGAGGAAGAGAGCAAGAGAGGAGAATTATTGGCCTGCATCAATCAAAGAAAACAAGGAGACTGCTAAAATGACTAATTGTGTTATTGGGCATTATTAAAACCTAGGATAGTGGTGATCAATCATGTTAATAGAAGAAATGCGTTTTGAAAAGCAGTTAATCATAAATAACACTACTTGAAGTTCATTCAATGCTTGGTGAATTTTTATTTTTTTTTTTTTTATTTTTTTTTAAAGCCTTTTTTCAGGCAATTGACTGCTACATTTGGTTCCTCATGAAGTCCAACCACAAGTGCATCAGGTTGTTTCAACTCAACCATTACACATCGGGGGTAATTCTCTTTGGTAAAAGGGATTTTGTCGCACACCAGGCAATCAGAAAAGTACACAATTATAAAAATTGAAAACAATTTTTTTATACAGCTTACAATAAATTATATCATTATGTGAAACCCTGTTAAAAAATCTCAGGTGGATTTCAATTCCTGTGATGCCATAATTTCATTTGTAAACATCAATAACTACCACTGGAAGTTCCTGGTAAGTGCAGAAGGCCTAGAATACATTTAAAAAAAAAAAAAAAAAAAAAAGGTCAGTTTCTAGCACCTATTTATGTTAGCACAGTAACATAAGTTATAGGATTGCTAAAAAAAAGATAACAGATTTACAGTCCTTAGAGAGCTTCTTAGTTATCATGTAATAGTTTGTGTGCTGTAAATCATTGTCGGTGATAACATTTACATATTATCATTAAAATAGCTCTATATGATCCAGGAATAATGCAGATCAGTATGGTTATTAGACAAGAAAAGCTTTAAACATGCATGTCTTTTCTGGATAGTATCTACATGCACCATCAAAGCAAATATTAATGGTGGATCCATTAAATTGTGAAAATGATTTGGAAGACTCAAGAAGTAAGAACGATTTCAGTAAGTTCTCCCTTAGTGAAGGCCTTTTGGGGATTTGTAGCATGTGCTGAAACTGATTATTGGTCAAGGAGACAAAGTTTACTAAATAAATATTATAAAAATAAAATATCCATCAGTGATCACATAATTCAACCTGAATTCCTCGAAAATATTCTAGGAATCCACCTAGAACTTTCCTATTCTAAGCTCTCTTTTTTTCTCATGTACAAGTCATGCACACATTTCGATTGACTATATTGAGTTTTAATTTCCTTTGTGGAATTCACTTGTGAAAATGGTTCCTCATGCTCCCAGAATTAGCATTTAACAATTTGAGACTGATAAAGCTTGCCACTTTTGTCCTAGAATATTCCCTTGCCATCAGAAAAGATACAGTACATGCATTGATTTGATAACCATCATTCAGTACAGGTTGTCAGCAGACTTAAGTTTTTTGCCAAATGTGTAGGTCTGACCATACAAAGTAATCCCAAATCCCCAGATCTCTTCTTCCAGAGACTTGTAAAGTGGGTACTATGCATGCTGAGTGCATCACTTCATATGACTATATTTTTACCCTGATGCCCCTATCGTCCAGCATAGGGTAAATCTGGACTCATCAGATCATATGACCATTTTTCATTGCTTTAAAGTCAAATCTTGGTGTGCCCATACAAACTAAAGCCATTTTCCAGATTAGCATTACGAACAAATTGTTATACATAAGTATATGGATTAGCCATACCATTCACAACACGTGAGAGTAAACTGGTGACAGGATTCCAAGGCTCATTTATGCCTTTAGGGTCCAAAGATCCTGTGCAATCCCACAGAAAAGACAATGCAGCACAAATTTCAGAAAAAAAGTCAATGCTGGCTATAAAAGACCCAGCTGCAAAACTCCAAAAGGCGCAATACAGTATTGAAGTCTTAGGCCATATAGTCTTTAGTACAAATTTTCGTATATATGTTTATCATGGCTGCATTGGTATGCATAAAACCATTCAATATTTCCAAACATAACTTGCCTGTAACAAAAACAACATAACAAAACAGTTTTGATATGGAAACCAATAGATTCTTGTGTTATGTACCCCCCCCCAAAAAAAAAAAAAAAAAAGACGTCAGCTGACTACCTTATTATACTGAATGACCAGTTTTTTTTTTTTATCGTGAAACAGTGGTTCAGGGAGCATGAACATTTTTTCGAGCATGAACCAGGCTTTCTAAAATAACATCTTTCTGACTGTTCTGACATTCAGGCAATATTTTTAAATGAGACAAAATCACCTTGGGAAAGAGGACTGGGCCAGCATTAGATGGCAACTTGGTACAGTCAGGCACACAACACAGAATGATGCAACTAGTTGTGGTGTCTTTGTCATGCAGGTATTGGGAGTCTATCCAAGCTAATGACAAAAATCATCTGCTTTGTGCATTTCTCATTAAATTAGATTCAGTGTGATGAATGCAAGAGATGGTTTCATGAAGCATGCTTAGCAAATACACCAGACAAAGATTCTTCATGATTTTGTCAACTATGCAACAGAGCAGCACCAAGGTGCATGATATTAAAAATACTACATTACTCACTTAACACATGCCTATCCCTTGCACTTGCTCATAAACTACAGTTTGACTTACTGATAGATTCAAATTAATCATACTGCTAACAACTTGCAAGATATCAATTAATTATATGATTAATAAAAAAAAGGAGGTTTCAATAACATATGATTAAGTTCTAACATAACTGTTGAATGGGTGGTGTGCTTGTGGTTCATTTACGTAACTATTATCTCTTTCGAAACCTGTCGGCAGGTTGAGATCCACTGTAATTGATGACAAAATCATTTGTTAGAGGAGGGAAAGAAGAGCCAGGTCTTAAAAAATTAAGCTGCAAAATAGCACAAATCATGCTACTTCACAAATTTTGCAGAGGTTATAACTTTAGTAGTCCTTATTTTAAGTGTCAGTCAAGGGTTTAATTTTGTTTAAGTGTAAATAGTTAGTACTGTATCTTACATTTTAATAATTGATTTTCTTTTTCTATACAATTGTATAAAGGATAACTTAATTACAATAAAATCATGTTTGGTTCGGTCATGAGCATAAACCTTAAAAAAAAGTCTGGTATAATACCTTTAAAAATGTATGAATTCACAAGAGGAGTTATGGGTAAAAGTGCAACAGATTTATTGGATTGTGGCAATAATTGATTAAAATGACAATAAATGAATATAACTGTAAATAGAGGGGTTTAACTGGGAAAAATGTTCTCGTGACATGCAGCTGGGATAGGGATAGGCATATCACAAGAGGAATTATGGGGAAATGTGGAATGGATTTATTCTTTAATTGATTATTGTAAAAAAAAATTTTTTTAAATCGATCATGCATATACTTCAGCTGCAGTAAAGCTGTGTAAGTGACATCTGCCAATATCCCTTAATGATTGTCTGTACTTTCAGTTTTCTACGTTTCCACAGAGTACATGTACTTTTTACACGGTCCCTAACCCACACACAGCGCAGCCCCGCCGTTAACAGGGTTATGCGCCTCCCCGATTACATATTTTTGTTTATATCGAATTCAAACATACCGAAATGTGAAGTTCCTACTTGACATACATACAAGGCAAATAGGTGAACATATCACAAGACCCAATATTCGTTTCAAACTTTCCTGTTACATGTAAAGGGGCGGCAAAAGCTGAATATCAAACGAACATCGAACGGACTTTACCGCAGTGGCAAGTTGACGTTAAAGACGTCATTTCAACTTTCATTTCGGAACCATTTTTCAACCATGACGGACGTGTCGGAGGGACGTCATTTCAAGGGTCATCAAACGTCTAAATGTTTGCTGCGAACTTACAAATGAGGTCTCAATTTAAAAAGATGTACAAAACATAAAACACCACAAATAAGTATTAATCATAGAAAAAAAAAATAACACCAACAGAAACGTTTCGTACTTTATAACTGTACGTTATGACTTTTAAATATGACCGTTAGATGCCGTTGGTCAGGAAACTCCTGAAGTCAGATGCTGACAGGACACTGTCACAAACTGCTGTGAAAAATATATAGATAGATTCATAATACTTAATTTAGCACAATGAAACATTTATACTTTGTTCCTCTCGCTCCACAACTCATGAGAACAGACCGAACCGCAGATTAAGCACGCGCATATAACCGTCGGTATTTTAAGTGTGATTAAAAATACAAGAAATGGCTTAAACCAAAATAACGTGACTAAACATCGCTAAACAGCAGGTGACATTTATGTTTAACATTTCTTTTCTATTTAGAAAGATGGGAATTAATTCCTGCTTACCTTTTCCACACGCCCGCCAAACGTTTGTCTTCTCAACAAACTGTTCTTTTCTTCTTCGTTGGAGTTTAACGGCGGCTTGTATCCGTGAGTGTTGCACCACGGCCACCTTCTGGTTGATTCTTCTTTGGTGTTTCTCCACTCTATTTCCAGATTTTTTTTTTTTAATATACATACACATATATATATATATATATATATATATTTCCTGTCCACATACCAGCAAATTTCAGATGATAAAAGATACGTCGTATAGATGTAAAGACGATGTATCATTTAACAGCTCAAACAGGCGATCTACAGACGATCAAAATACGACTATAAAAAACACACAAAAAGAACACAATTCTTACCAGATGATACGCTCTTCAGCAGACGTCTCTGCGACGTACCTGTGCTATCTGGGTAAGAAATACTTAGCGATATGAAGCTTTCGAGAAACCGGGCCCAGGTAAGCAGGCAAGTAAGTATTCACTTCTTACATGATCGTTGGGGAATGGGTCCTTTTTCGTAGATACAAGCCCGGTTTTATGTGCTCGTGGCTGATTGGCCGACAGGTGACAGTGATTAGTACTCGGGAGATAATGCGCGTTGTGTTTGGCTGAGTTCGGAACTCGGCCCGACTGTGACACTGTGTGAAAATTTTCTGTGTTTTTTAAAACACAGAAACAGAAGACACATTAAGATTGTTATTAAACACACCCAAATTGCTTCTTTTGACAACCATAAAATATGCCAACAGACTTTCCACACACAGCTTTAGTGAAGATTACTATAATTTACCTAAAATTACATTTAAGACTTCATTTAGTAAATTTAGGTTTTTTATGTGTGTGTGCTACAAACACACTTTTCTTATACAGTGCCACAAGTGAAGAATCCAGAAGAATGTGGAGAGACAGAACCAGAAATAAAGTGTTTTCAAGACAACAAGAAGTACAAGGGAAAAATAGGGGCTAGGATTTACAGGATCTATTACTAAGAATGAAGAGTGCAAAAATTAAAATAATGAAGAGATTCCTGGATGAAAACAAAAAAAGAAGTGTGGAAAGAAGCAATAAAATGTGGATGTTTTAAAATGGAACTGAATGTCTTATGGATATAAAAAACAAACAAAATCATAACAAAAAACATACCAAAATCTTTACCAGGAAGTATTAGAATCATGGCCCGAAATGCTGGAAAATGTGATAATAAAACCTACAGGAAAAAGACAACTAACAACCACTGTTTTTAAATCAGAATATTTTATAATGGAAAGTTACTTTTTTATAAAGAATGGTGGGAAACTAATCTGAAACAAATAAAATATGTTTTATATGAAGTTAGAAAAGGTGTTTTTTTTTTACCAGCACAAGCCATAGTGGACACAATAAATGAAGAGGAAAGAAGTACAAGTAAAATATATAACCAATATGAAACTATTATAAAAGATATACCAAGATAATGGATAAAAAGGATTGAATAAAATGAGCCAGATGAAATTGGAGAGCTACCTGAAGTGTTTTTTTTTGTTTGTTTTTTTAAACAGGAGAACATGTTTTATTTATCTTATGTAAAGTGAAAGATTTTTATGTGTTTTTAGGGAAAAAGCTTTTTATTAAACCAATAGCAAACAATTACTGGATGACAAGATATAAGAAGTTAAAAGAAGAAGACATATGGAAAAACATAAAAATTAAATTTAAGTTTTTTAAGATTTTACTTACAGTATTTGTTAAGACGTAACACTATACTGACACTAATGAGACTAAAGCATTTTAAGCAAAAAGCCAAAAGAATAGCATGTGATTTCCTAGAAGATGAATATAAAGAAAATATAAGAAATAAAGAATGGGAATTTTTTTTTTTTTAGTAGTATAAACAGTAAACAACATAAAGCATGTGGTTTTAATTTTATAATGGAAGTAGCCAGGAATGCAGTTTGGATTAGGCAGAGCGTGAAACGATATGAAAAAGGTATGTGGAGGTGTGGAATATTATTTAAAACAAAATGAAACAAATAGGAAATTTGTAAAAAAAAAAAAAAGAAAAAAAAGAAAAGAAAAACGACCGCTCGTGACCTTTAAACACTAAATAATTCATAGAAATAGAAACAAAAATAAATTAGGGAATGGACATGAATAAAATATAGAGAAGAAGATAAGAAGAACAGAATATAAAATATGGGAAATAAAATTATATTAAAAAAAACTGTACAAAAGATGCACATTAATGACTGTACAAATATGCAAAATATGAAAATGTGCAAAAGTGTAAAAAATGAAATAGATATAAATGTCCAGAAAGTATGCAGAAATGAAATGACCAGAAGTATATGCAAAATGAAGTGTGCAAAATGAAATGAAGTGTAAGTGTCTAGAAATGTCCAGAAATATCCAGGGTGAGCGCAAATGTGCCTGAGTGTAAAAATGTATAATGTCCATAAGTGGACTATAATTGTTAGTTGTGAGACATGTCCATAAAGTGCAGTGTGGAAAAGGATGATTTTTAGTTCAGTGTGATGTTTTGGGTGAGAGACCCTATCGCCTGCGGGAAGAGGCTCCTCCTTAGTCTCTCTCAGTTGACCTTCAGGGAGCAGAATCGCTTTCCTGACCGCAACAGAGAACTGTTGGGGTGACTTAGGTCTTTCACAATTTTCCTGACCTTAGTCCACCACCGCTTGCCGTAGATTGAGTGCAGGTCAGGAAGCTCGGTGCAGATGGTGCACATCTTACCAGCCTCTGTAGAGCTCGTCTGTCCTGCATGGTGCTGTTCCCGAACCAGGTCGTGATGTTTCCCGTAAGGATGCTCTCTATGGTGCAGGAGTAAAAGGTCCTGAATACCCTGGAGGGCAGTCTGAAATCTTGTAAGCGTCTGAGCTGATAGAGAGGCGCTGCTGGGCCCTTTTTACCACTGTGTTGATATGACAGGACCATGATAGGTCCTGTGTGATGTGAACACCAAGGTTTCTGGAACTGTCCACTCTATCCTTGATAGAGGCTCTTGTTGAGTCCTCTCCTGTAGTTCCTCTCCTGCTTAGTGCTGAAGTCCACTATCAACTCCTTTGTCTTGCTGACATTTAGAAGGTGTTTGGCTCTGGCACCAGTTTTCCAGATTTCCAATCTTCAGGCTCACCTAAAACGGTGTTGTCAGCTAACTTGATGACGGTGGTGGAGTTGGTAGTGGCCACGCAGTCATAAGTGTACAATGAGTACAGCTGGGGGCTAAGAACACAACCCTGAGGGCTCCAGTGCTGAGGGTGAGGGAGGCTGAGACATATCTGCCCATCCTTACTGCCTGTGGTCTGCCAGTCAGAAAATTGGAGATCCACTGACACTGAGTCCCAGGTGCTTCAGCTTGGTGGTGAGTGTGAGGGAATTATGGTATTAAATGTCAAGCTGTAGTCGACAGGTTCTGCTGCTTTCTTGGTGCTCACTCTTCTGAAAGCTCTCCTCACGTCATGTGGAGATGATGAGCACATTTCCGGTGCTGGCATTCTCTTCCTGTCTGCAGCCGATGGCACCGCTAGCATTAGCATTGCTAGCGTCTTCAGCTGCAGCCTTGAAGCAAGCACAGAATGTGTTCAGCTCGTCTGCCAGAGACCAGTCCGCGTTCGTCATACCGGATGTTGGTGTATTTATTTAGTTGTTGTGATTGTCATTATTATTGTTATTATTATTATTAACTATATTTCAATATTATTAATAGCAAATATTTAATTAAGTTAAAACTTTTAAAGGATGATATTTAAACATGAAAAATGTGATATGTATACTGACGAAGAATTAAATAAAAGGGAAAAAAAGTGCCCGAACTTGCCTCATCTTAAAAGCTAAGCAGGCTCTTACCTGATTAGTACTTGGATGGGAAACCGTGCAAGGAATACTAGGTGCTGTAAGCTTTTCAATTTTATTCCTCTTATATATATTTTTTCAATATATATATATAAAAATAGGCCTCAAATAGGCCTCCATTTAAAACAGATTTTACTTATGGCCATGCCAGTCTCATCTGATTGTGGAAGCTAAGCAGGCTCTGGTTGGTACTTGGATGGGAGACTGGAAATAAACCAGGTAGTGTAAGCTTTTCAATTTTATTCCTCTCCAGTTTTTTTAATTTATTGTTATATAGGCCTCCCTTCAAGGCAGCTTTCACTTAGGGCCACACCAGTCTGAGTTGCCTGATCTTGTCTGAAGCTAAGCAGGCTTGGTCCTGGTTAGTACTTGGATGGGAGGCCAATGTAACATTTTCACGTGCCCACTCTGGCCTTTGAGTGATTGAAACCAAAATTTTATTGTAGCACAAAAACATGATAGCTCAGCTCATGATGATTTAGGACAATTAGCACGCATAGGCTCTTGGCCTTAGTCCAACATCTGTTTTTTTATTTTATTTTTTTCTGCACTTGCTGTCCTTATTTCATAGTTTCATGATTATCTTAAAGTGAGATCCTGACGGTAAGGCTATTGGTTCTACATGTACAGTACATGCACATGATGCCCCCAGCCATTGCCTAACACATTAGATTTACCCTAACAATAAATTAAACTGGCCTTTACCTTATCTACCAGCCTAATAACCTACATGCTTTCCAGCAGCTCCATGTACAGCACAGAACTGGGGGCAGTCATATTACGTATTTACACACGACAGTAAAAATGACAAAATTTTCATTGTTTATTCATACATAAATTGAAATATCTAAGAAACAGTTGAGTCTTTAGTCATTGCTTAAAGACTTTATTGACAGTTTCTAGCTCAGCACTGTTGCCTTGCAGCTGCAGGGTCCGGATTTGATTCCCGGCCAGGCTCGATTCCCGTCTCTGTGTGCATGGAGTTTGCATGTTCTCCCTGCGCTTGGTGAGCATATTATTATGAGAAACCAACCATTAAAGAATGTGATCATGCTTTATCTGATAATGCTGTATCTGTGCTACTTTTTTGCCTATATGACCCATTTTTTTTTTACATGTATTTTTTGGTCGGTCATGTTTGTATAGTCGGTTAAAATTAAATACATTTTTTCATCATTCAATCAAGTGAGGAAACAGAAACTCTATTCTTCTTCCTCATCTTCTTTTGTTTTATGCTAGTCAGCAACCTAGGGCAACCTATTTACTGGGGAATGTGCTATTGAGCTGCTGTGCTCAATGTGTGTAAAATCTCATGTTCGAGTGGCAGTAAATTAATTTAGAATGATAATAATGGAAAATAATTTTTTAATCAAAATATCAAAGCTATCTGGACCAATATTTTTTAGACTTTTTCTGGAATATTTGGGAAGACAGTAGAGCCAACTCCATTTATTGCATTGTTTAGTGTGCCCCCAGAAAACACTATATAACCAAAGGAAAATTTTAATATTGGCCTTCTGCTCCCTTTTGGCTAGGAGAGTAATTTTGATTAAATGGAAAGACCCTGATCCACCAACATTTAGCCACAGGATAAGGGAAGTGATGTACTGCCTTAAACTGGAGAAAATAAGGGATACATTTGGAGGGTCTACTGGCACATTTTATAATATTTGGCAGTCTTTCTTGACTTTTGCTGAGGAACGCAGATAATATTGTACTGTAAATAAAGGGTGTGGGGAAGATTACTTATTATTATTATTTTATTTTATTTTAATTTTTATGGACATCTGATTGTTATGGCATCCTTGTGTTTGTCTGGTGTTGGGGGGGATGAGGGGTTTGGTTTAGTGTTCTCTTTTTTAGTGTTTTCTTGTGTTTTTTCTGTATAGTTTGAAAATAAATAAAAAAACTTCCATAAAAAAAAATCAAAGGGACCCAGTTTAACCCTAAATAAAAGTTGAGACGCACTTGACAGACTGGGTCTATGTTCTACAGCACTTTTGTGCATTTATAGCAGTGTGCATATTGTAGGCAGTGAAATGCAATGCGTGCAGGTAATAATAATGCTTGTAATCATTTTGACTCATATATTACTAACAGATTTAGATGAGAAAAAAAAACATCACCATTTCTTCAGACAAGGCAGAGTTACAGAAGCAGTAAGAAGGGAGAGACAAATACACCCTGGATGTAGTTGGTAATAAACAAGCTAGCTAGCTAATCTAACTTAGAAAAGGCAAATGTAAAGCTTTAAAAAAATAATAAATTAGCTTTTTTAATTTTGTGTAATTGTGCAAATATACAGTTGTTTCAACAAGAGCATAGGGCAGCAGCAGTAATAGTGGGCTAAGCAAGGGATGTTTGCGCAGCACGTTTTCACATTTAATACATGCAACAAAGGTTCAAGAAAAAAACAAATCTGTATATTGAGTTGCAGGATCTTGTGTCCAAGTACAGCTTTACATCTAGCAACGACTCTGTCAGAAGTCCTCTTAAAATGCATTAGTATCCTTTACTAGACTGGAGTTGGGATCATTTGCAAATTAGGGGGGAAAAAACAGCATAGATGACATTGTAGTAAATTCTACTATTAAATCAGGTTTTTTATAAATACAAACCATTCAATTGCCAAACAAATCGTTTTTACAATCAAAACTTGGAAATCCCTTCCTGCTGTTGTTCTGCACATGGGCTGGTTTGGGACATGACTGACAACCTGCAACAAATAACAAATTACTTAATGCAATATCCATTCAAGAAAATGTATTTTAGATTTTGTATTCTCAAATCTAATTAATCAGATGGTAATATTTTTTTATAATAGCAGCTTTAACTGTATTTCAAATCACAATATTATGTTCATGCACGTTTTAAAAATATTTTTAATCTTTCTTTTACTTACATAATATGTTGCTTTCTTTTCTAGCATATCAATATTTTTTTCTGTAACTTTTAATTTTGTAGTGGAATATAGATGAAAATCAGAAACATTTTTGTACTGACTGAATGATAAAGTCATAATGTAAAAACAAAGCACAGTACTGTAAATTTGTCATTTTATAAGTACAGTCAATTTATATTTTTGGAAGAAGTAGCTTACATCGCAAATTTAAACAGTCGATCTAATGGACATCGTAAGGACAGAAGAGTCCTCAAAAACATTATACTGTTTATACAGCATTTGATATAACAGTGAACTTACTAAGTATAAACATTTACTATTTATATTTACTATTGGTGAATAATAATCATGAGATTCTAATAAAATGAACATTTTCTAATTATTTTAAAGTGATTACAACAGTGAAGAGCTGTGGTCTTATAAGTATAAAAGATTTATGATTGAAAAATGCTCCAATAATAACACTTATCATGAAATCTTCTCATCTAATTAGTACTCACAACACGCTGAGGTTTAGCATATTTCTTTAGGTAATGTTCTGTCTTGCTGAATGCTTCATTATTCTTTGAACAGTCTAGGAGTCCTTTGTCTTCATGGAACAGGATGTCCACCATCATCAAATTGTTCGTTTCGTACCTGCTGCTTTTTTGGGTGTTGTAGTCAGGGTCGAAGGTGTGATGAAGTACGAACACTATGGTGGGCTTTTCAACTAGAAAGTCAAGATTACTTATTAATGCATAATATAGAAGTTTTGCATTTAAAATGTTTACAATCAGGTGTTCCTTTATAAAAAAAAAAGTGTTTGGCTTGCAGAAATATACTGGCAATTAGGATTCATTTATCATGACTAAAATACTGTTTGATAGAATGGCGAGCAACAGAGCTCTGTATATGTAGGCTGCCTGATGTTAGCATTTTAAAAGTTGGGGCACGTGCCCCCTCTGACCTAATATTGTTACAAAAAGACTTGTTGCAGCAGAGCAGTGTATAAAAGCTGGCTAAAGTAAGCTTTTTCAAATGGTGCTGATTAAAATTCAGGCAGTTATGAAGTTCTCCAAACTCAGCATACTTGCATACGCTTACACAAATGAGTGCTAATTAGTCGAAAATTATGTGCGTTATAAACCATGCGTGTCAGCGCTCGCAACCGCTCAACCGCTCACTTTTGAGTTTTGAGACTTTGGAGGCGTTTAAGGAGGTAAAATGTTGCCATTTCTTTATAATCCTACAGGTAAACTATTTTCATTTCATGTGAATTATTTACTAAGTTCGAATTATTGTTAGAGATAGTAATTATGCCGGGATGACAGAAGTACGTGCTGCTTAGTTAAATGTTAAACTCTTGTATTTAAGGGTAGTTTTTACTAGTTTAAATGGTGCCCTTGTCTTTTAAGGAATAAACTACATTTAATTAACTATTAAACTTTTTCAAAGGTTTATAATTTAAAAAAAATTAGGTGAAAATGTAATATTGAATAAGTATATTTAAAAAATCGCGATACTTATAGAATCGCAATTTAAATAAAAAAAATCGGCACCCGAGAATTTTAATAATATTGTATCGGAAGGTGACTGGTGATTCCCATCCATAATTAAGTACTGTGAAGGTTTCATTAAATTCTGTCCAGCGGACACGCCCACAGTTTGACGCATATGCGCAGTATGATGTGATAGCATGACTAGCGCACGTTTAACTTCAGGCAAATACCGAAGGACTGGCAATTGTTTATTTAATTATGTCTAACCAGTTTTGAGTGATGCTGTAATAAAATCTGCCTGGACAGACGGACATACAGACAGAAATTTTTCTGCGACTTGTTTCGGGTCCTCCAATGTATAAAACGTATAACATTGAAAGCGCGAGTTTCGACCAATTGTTTGACCGTTGTTAGTGCAAATCAGACTCACGTGCAAGGCGCGAGAGAGTCAATTCAATATCGGTTCCTGCGCGTGACACGATCGGACAGAAGACCACTTTAACGTCACACTCTTCCTCGTTACTCACACTGATAACATTCAGTAATCTACACACGCGTCCAATAACTTCAGCACGGACTTGCTGGATACTATCGTGATATTCAAAATAAACACTGATCCTTAATACGGGCTTGAAAAAAAAGCGTCTCAGAACTGTATTCTCCGTCACCGCCATGAGGAATAAAGCTACGGG
This sequence comes from Clarias gariepinus, assembly GCF_024256425.1. Classification (NCBI taxonomy): domain Eukaryota; kingdom Metazoa; phylum Chordata; class Actinopteri; order Siluriformes; family Clariidae; genus Clarias; species Clarias gariepinus. The sequence continues at coordinate 16,762,611 of NC_071126.1, read as the reverse complement.
ATTAAACACGCCTGCAGGGCTCTCGTACTGCAGCCTCCCAAACTTGTCTTGTTTAACTTTCACTTTCGTTTTGACCCCAGCTTTAACGTGACCAAAGATCTGATTGGTTGTCACAAAGGAACATGCTCCTTTCTGATTGGACGACAAAGCCACAAAAAATATTTTGTACATTTTACTACATTTGGTAAATATGCTCAGTATATTGTATAATTGCTTTTTCTATACTCAAAAGTACTAAGTACTAAGTTTCAAAAGTAACTGTACCAATTGAAATGTCACCCCAACCCACAACTATGATGGCGTTTGCACTAGAAAGAAGCAAACTTCACACAGGTCATTCTATTGAACAGGTGAAATTTGGGTCATAAAAAGCTCCTGAAATATATTTCTTTCTTCACACCTTGAACATTCTTTACATGCCCTTTATACGGCGCAACTTACAATTTTATTTCATTATCCATCTGAGCAGTTGAGGGTGAATAGCCTTGCCCAATCGTGGCAACTTGGTGGTGGTGGTGGTGGGGTTTGAACCTGTGACCTACCAATAGTAGTCCTATAGTAATAGCCATAACAGAATGTTAAACTTGATGTTAGTTCACTTCCTGCAAACACAAATGACTGTAAGAACAATGACAATTAAAAGAAAATTATAACTATTTGCAAAATGGTTACCTTGCGTAAGACCACATGGTTTTCAATTATGTAAAAAATTAATTATTAGAAGTAGTCAGTCTTTTTTTTCACAATTATAATTATAAAACTAGAGAGCGAACATTTCTGGAGAAATTTTAAGTGTGCCTCTGCGACGGCCGGGTCAGTTCTAATGAGTGTGGCTACTATTCAGTGCGTGGTGGCGCCTTCCGTTGCATCACAGTCAGCGAGCCGCACGGGATGGTGTAACATACGTGTGGGTCGTCTCGAAACTGCGGGACAAGTTTTAGGGATATAATAAACTGATTGCGCAATGATTTCTAGGGGAGGAGAGTACTAAGTGTGCGCCGGCACACTTAATGAGTAACGCCAATGAGAGACCTAAAAGTTTCGCATAAAATTGCTAAATACATGGTGATATTCCTAAACAAATGAAGAGACACCTGACATAACTTTTGCACTTGTCCAGTGCCCTTCATTAATTTCTAATTGTCAAATGTACTATAAAATAAAACTCTTTTTGTGTAACAGTAACATAGATGACATTGGGGATGGTTGGGGATGACTGATACCCATTTCCCATTTGCCTGCGTGTTGTTTTACTTACACCTAAGGCTGGCTACGAAGCTAACTAGCTTCTGATACCTCTCTTTCACCTATGCAGGTTGACTCGCGGTGAGATGCAGTGTAAGGCACCGTGAGGCACCGCGAGTGATCGCACGACTTTTCTCGAAGCTTCCACGAGGACCGGCAAAAAAATGCAATGTTAGTGTAAGTGAGATAAGGGTATAACACAAGGCTGAATCCCAAATCCCTCTGCAACCCCTCAAGTGCACTATTTGGTGTGTTGAACAAGTGATTTAGCACCCTAGCAAACAAGCTTTCCATTTCCATAGAGTTAACATAGCTGATATTCTAAAGCACAAAAAGTGGAAACTGCTTTCATCCTGTTAATTACGCTAACTCTCAGACACCAGTTCGGCCAGTTAAGTTCCTCCAGTCGCAGGAACCAATTTGTTGAAAGACCAAAATAACTGGTTAAATAAACAAATCATAATCTGTTGATAAATGGCGTTAGTGGACCGGTTGTATTTATGCCTACAACCTCAACAGAGCCATGCAGATATTCATCACAACAGCAGTCACTCTCATGTAATAATTTAAATGTGATATTTTAAAATGTGTATAATTAAATATGTGAGTACTTTCCAAATAATCTGCACATAATTCTGAAATGACTGATTTTGGTTAGTGTCTGTCATATAATCCATCGAATCAACTGTGAAAAAAGAAACATGTATTATAAGATTTATTGTTTTGCATCCGTCAGAAAAACAAACAAGAAAATGAACCAGGGCTAACATATATACTGTCATGCATTGCGAAAGTCAATGTGTATACCAAGATCTGGCTATCATAATGTCTCAGGAAAGGAATTGAGCCAGAAACATATCAAACTACACAATCCATGATAGACCAACATCCTAGCCCTGATGAGTCACTGCTGCAAAATCAGTAAAATTCGAATAAAACCATGCCATTCCATCCCTCTTCCCCAAATTACAACCATCATTTTCCCTGTAGAAAAATCAACAAAGATAGCCAGAAAAGAACAATCCTTGTTCATAGAGTAAACAGCCTTGCCATGGAAAATGTTGCTTTTTCTTGTTTGGTGTTTAAGAAGCCATTGTTAATTTAGCTCCAACACGATCCAGGCAAAATGGTTTATTGGCACAGGTAGTGTTTATGATGCACAGCAAGCAAATTCCTCCATTTCATGGCATGCTATGGTGTCCCTCTAAGCGTGTGCATGGTTTAAGATGTCAAGTCTGCTCCTGAAAACCTTTTTTTTCCAGTTACATAAAATCGTCAGAATCGTTACCATCCTGTAAAACAAATAGACATTGAAGGATAGACATTAGAAATACAGATTGGGCATCATGTTACGCCAAGGTAACTCACTACAGTTTTCTCAGTATTCCTAAAATTAAATAAAATTATTAACCCTGCATTTAATAGAGTACCAACAACACAAATATAATATATAGAAAGAATGATTAAATGACTGCAATAAATCTATAAAATGCTTTTCATTTTCCTTGTAGGAGAATTGTCACCTTGTACCTTATAGGTAGACAGTACCAGGCCCAAAAAAATTCCTATTTCTAGGGCTGCAACAACGAATCGATAAAATCGATAAAAATCGATTACTAAAAGTATATTGCGATTCTTTTCAAAGGTAAAGTGCAGGTTAATTTTATTTACTTTACAGCAGTGATTCCCGTTAGTGTGTTTTTAAAAATAAAATTTGGTTTTCAAGTGTTTTGGAATACGAGCCGCTTCCGTAACAAATTATGCTCGTAATCCAAGGTTCCACTGTATCTACTGTATTTGGCATATGTAAAGCATACATGTCTATGTTTTTTGTGTTAGTCCATTTTTATTTTATTTTATTATTATTATTATTATTATTATAACAGCTCAAGGAGCAACATGTTTGTGTGTAGGAATTAATCGACAGATTAATCAATTATTAAAATAATCGTTAGTCGCAGCCCTACACATTTCAAAATGGTCAAACTACTGGCCTGCACCAATCAAAGAAAACAAATGAGGACATCTGAAACTATTACAATGAAATATAAAGGCTTTAGTTTGCTAGGGAGCATAAAGATAGAAGCAACAGAAAGAATTCTTATTACGAAAAATCCAAATCATCAATTGGTTGGAATAGAGTGTGCGACTTTTATTTTTGGCCATGCAATGTAAATATATGTATATCTAATAAATAATATGCATTAGATATACATATTATAGCACATAAGTGTTATCCAATAGAAAGGCATTTAGGTGACAGGTTCCTTTATCTGCTAATTTAATAAATTTTCTACCAAAACACTGTTAAATAATTTGTCAAAAGGATGTTGATTCATTTACTATCTCACAAGTTTATTGTTCCTATAGCAACAACCAGTGCATTGACTTGTATGGTAGGAATTTTACACACAAATTGTAAATGAAGAGGTGTTTATTAAGAGGATTTGAGGTTTATTTAGAGATATTCATTTTTGGAAGGAGTCTCCAGTGTAAGTGTTCATTATTTTCCCATTACAGTGTAGTCAGTTAGTGTTCTCGTTGAAAAAGTTGCTGCTACATTATGAAACGCAGAAAACTTTGGCATGTTTTGAAAATTTTTGAACAGTATTGAATATTTTCACCAGGCCAAGTGAACACACTTAAGTGAGGATGACTAAGATTAACAATAAGCACACTAGTAGGAGAGAAAATAAATGGTCCTACCTCGTTTGTGGTCATGTTTTCGCTTTTCATAAGTGATGAGTAATTTCTGTAAAAAGAAACAGGTTTAAGCTTTAGCATTACAATGGAACTTATTCTTAATAAATTCTGAGAAGTATATAAGATAAGCTTATACGCGAGGTCCAGGATTTATTGACAATTTGATCATCATGATACCTCAACTCTTCCTGCTCCTTTTTCCTCTTCATGTCTTCCTTTTCCCTTTTCTTCATCTCCTGAATCTGGACCTTTTTCTCGTTTCGATCCTCTCGTTCTCTGGACTCTTTCTCCGCTGCGAGATCGGGGTATTTCTCCTCCTTTGTCTTCTCTAACCGGTTGATGATTTCGTTGATTTTCTTTTCTACAGCCACTGTTTTGACCTGTTAATGACAGAATACTCCTTGTAAATAATTATGCTTATGCTTCCTGGATCAATTCTAAACAGCACAGGTAAAGTGATGAGAGACATCCCTGAAGAACCGGATAGGGATTGTGGAAGATATTTACCGAAAGACATTCCTTCTGGATTTTTTTTTTTTTTTTACAATTTCAGTGCAGAACTCAGAATATCACAGAGTGATATGTATAGCTACATTTCAGGTGAGTGTTCACTTTTCCATCATGTTTCTTGTACCTCTTTCTGGCGATGAAAGCCAATCTGACCCACATCCATGTCTCCGGTTTTCTTCAGGTTTCCCCATGGCGTGTAAACAACGTTGATATTGTTCATTTTGCAGCCTGTCAGTGACAAAGCAATCACATGTTAAATCAAAGCAACACACAAAAATAGGTGGAATCTGATCTAGTGACATTGTGAATTACATGAACACCATAAATATTACTTAAATAAATTACTTAAATAAGTCAATGCTGAGTCCTTGAGCAATATCCTTATATTCAGTAAATCTGGACAACTTTGACAATTTCTCAATAAAAAAAAAATCAAGCTGCATATGAACTAACTTAATTGTAATAAATAAACCATGAAAAAATGTGGTATTCATAGAAATCCGGTTAGTTTGAAAAAATACACTTCTATCCGATGAGAGCTCCTGAACTGTATCAGTCTGCATACACAAAAAAGTGAACCTTTAGTTTTAGCTTTAAACTTGATAAGGACTTGATATTTTTCAAATAAAAATACAAAATTAACGTGAAATATTGTACAACTCAGTTGTTTCATTTTAATCAAAAAGAAAAAGAAAAAGAAAAAAAAAATGTAAAAAATAAATTGCCCCAAATTTAATTGGGCCAAAATTCCTCCACAACGATGTGAAAGACTCATCACAGTTATTATAAAGGCTTGATTGTTTTTGTTGCTGCCTAGGGTAGCCCTGATGCTTTGCTGATAAATGAAAATAATTAATATTATTATTACCATTACTCTAGTGCTTTTTCCCTCGAGGTGGGCGTAACTATACATGTCACTCATTAGAGCCAATTGACATGATAGTTTAACGTGTTTGGAAGAAAGCGAAATAAAGGCACAACAGAGCAGCCAAAAAAAACTTTAGTAAACTATGAAAAATTAACATTCAAAGACGAATGGACAGATTAACATATGTCTATTATTCCTGGGGGAAGTTAAAACCAGTTTGTCTCGCATGTTTTGAAACCATTGCGATAATAAAAAGCAATAGTGTGAAACGCCAATATGCGATAAAACACTGGTCATAAGATCAGACATATCTGTAGTAGTCCAAAATTAGCGCATGTAAAACATTTAGGGCCAGTATGATAGAGCAAGCAAAATTCATTTACAGCCCAGCAGCACTGAAAATAAAGATTTACTGAAGATTGTTGTCTGTATTCCCATACAATAATAACATACTAGACCAGTTTATTTTAAACTAGACTAAGTTCAAATTGTCCATATGTTTAAGAAATTACTGAAAACTGCCAATAAATATTATTGAAATGCTATAGGAATTTTTGATTGCTTTATATCTTTATACACACACACACAACCGTTCAAAATTTTGGGGTCACTTTCTAACTCCATGATCGTTCCTGATTTTTATTTCTTTCTACATTGTAAAGGAATGCTGAAGGCGCCCAAAAAATGCATTAATCTCCTTTGAACAGTTGATATTGAGATGTTTCTGCTACTTCTGCTCTGTAAAGACTTCATAACGCCTCTAACCTGAGGTGCTGTTAATTGGTCATTTTTCAGGCTGATTACTCTAAATGAACTTCTGGTCTGCGGCAGAGGTAGGTTTTGGTCTCGCCCTCCTGGGACGGCCTTCATGAGAGCCAGTTTCATTATGGTGCTTGACGGATTTTGCAAATGCACTTGACAATACTGTTCTTGCAAGAACTATTACAAAATGGCTGACCTCTGTGTCATAAAATAACAACTAACTGTTGTTTTTGTTGTTGTTACATGATTACCTAATTCCATATGTGTTATTTTATAGTTTTCCCAGTATTGTTGTAAAATGTAGAAAATAAATCACTAAACAAAAACAAAGAAATTTGCAAGTGACCCCAAACTTTTGAACGGTAGTGTGTGTGTGTGTGTATATATATATATATATATATATATATATATATATATATATATATATATAGTGTGTGTGTGTGTATACAGTATAGACTCACAATAACTGCATTTAAGAGATCTCAATCCTAACACAAACATGAAATTCAGACCTCTGCTCGAAGAGAATTTTATTGACCAGACTTTATTAAATACTAATTCAGTACCACTTATCTAATCATTAATATGACTCATGATTTATTCAGTCTAAAAAACATTAAAGTACACTTTACCTTGAATGCTATTGTTCTTGACGAGCTGTGCGCAGTCGATTAGGACTTCTTTGGGTATGTCCTCTATTGTCTTTCCCTTTTATGCAAAAAGAAAACAATTTGATTAAACTGCTATGATTACGAAACACACCGAGGATTAAGTATAAGTAAAACGGTATAAAAATAAACATTTTACTTTGGGCATTCTTAGGTACACGTGTGCAGACGAGAGTTTATCCACGTGAAACCTGAAAGACAAAAGTCGCTGTTTACACCATGTCACCACTGACTGTAATTAGAATATAAGGGCAGACTACAGCTCCATTTAGGGTCAACTCCACAAGTATTTGCAAAATTCATGAAAACATACACAGAAGAACAACACACGTTGTCCTTACCAAATGTCCTCAGGCCAGCCGTATTTTATAAGATCTTCATCTGGTGGGTAAAGAAAATGCTTGTTACTAAAGTACAACCATGAGAAATGAAAACAAAAAACAAACTGAGTATATATAAGAATGAGCTTTACTTTCATATTTGTCTTTGCCCATGTAGATGGTACAGGGTGGGGACACAACTGCAAAGATAAAAAAAAAAAAAGCCTGTTCAGCATAAGCCATTAAAGCCGGTTTCCTGAGATAGATCACTGTGGTAGAAGAGGAATAAAACACTACAGGGCATGCAGTTATAGGAAAATAATCAACCACAACAGGCAGCACAGCGTTTTATTTACAATTTACTATATAATCAGGGATGCTTATTTAGACTAAAATGAACTTAAACAATACATATCTATCATTAGACACACAATATATAACCTTTATAAAGGGTTTGTGTTTCAGAGTATCTATTTACTTTACATTTGTGTCTTTCCCTATCCATAACCTCACAGATCCTGCCTCCTGGATTCTGAATGGTTATCATTTCACATCTCAGAACTGCGCGCCAACCGAACAGTTTCATTAGCCAATCGCAAAACAGGACCAACCACAATTAACTAATAATAGCACAGGAGGCGGGAATTGTCCGAACAAGCAGATAAATATAATAGTAATAGTTGTAATAGTTTATATCGCTAAACAGATTCTGCCATTTCTTCTGTTCAGATGTAAAGCTGCACTCACCGGCGCTGGTAAAGTAGAAGACCATGATTCCACGCTCAGTTTAAAGACGAGGCAGATGTGAAAAAAAAAAAAACAGGAATCGCAAGCGTTCAACATCACCTGACAACTAGCATGCTACGAGCACTGACAAAGCTGACACCGGAAGTAAATCAAACATCTGCCGCTATATGGAAAGGTCATTTCCGGTGCGTTTTATTTTTCTCACTTGTTATTTAACGTTTAGAACGTTAAAAGTCATTAAAGTCAAAATATCTTCAGATGTACTTCTGACACGTACATTTTCATTTAGGTTTTAATTTGCTAATGAGCTGCATGACAAATGAATAAAATGGTTGAAAGTAATAAAGGGCAGAACAAAAGTCTCAATACCATAAGAACTTAAAACGTGTAATCGTCTATAATAATAATAATAATAATAATAATAATAATTATTATTATTATAGTTGCAAAGCAAATATGATTGGGCCCAAGCACCTCCGCATCACTGCTTGGGTCGCACCACAAAACTTGTGTGCTTTTTGAATATGTTAAGACCTCTAATAAGCTCTAAATGATAAAAGAAAAACGTCACATTATGATGTCACTCAAAGTGATGATGACTTAAGTTATTAGTCATTTTCTGGCACAATTTTAAGGTATTCCCCTTAGCTGAATCGTTTGAGATATATATAAAAAAATCTCACAATTTTGCATCAATTTTGCAAAATCTCCTGTGAAGGGCCCAGCCACTCTGAGTCCTAATGGCAGCAAATTCCAACCAGTTTGCTGATTTTCATGACTTTTTAAGAATGCTGGAAATGCTGAAAAAAAAAATTTGTAGGAGAACAATATGGCTCTTCGCATACTTCACATACTTCAACATGCCTGTTGTCATAGTGCTTGGGCACTAATAATAATAACAATAATAATAATAATAATAATAATAAAAGTTTTTATTTCTTAAAATGTTCTTAAAATGTGTTGGTTTCCCAGCTACCGCACTTTCTAGTAACAGGCACTCCCTTAATACATCCTTAATTTGATTTAATGTGGGTTATTTTAATGTGTCTACTTTTAATTTAGAAGTTTCCTTTGTTAGGGTACACTTGTGTTATTTTTCTTTATTTGATTTAATTTAATAATTTTACAGTCACTCTTATAGGACATTTATTCTGAAATAACTTCTTCCCGGAAGTTGTTTTGCATAGCACGGACTCGCGCAAAAAAGAAAAAAAAAAACGAGTTTGGCGCGCGGTTCAAAAGCCAGACTTGTCAGCGCGCGCGAAGAAGGAGGCAGCAGGAAGACTGACAGTTTTGTTTTCTTTAAAAAATTTAAATCAGTTAAACTGAAGCTATCATTCAGTAAGTGTTTTATTAAGAGTTTGTCTATTCCTTCACATTTAAATCACTTGGTGTTAGTAGGATATTAACACGACTGGTGTTGTTATTCGCGCGCGCGACTAATGTTGGCGGCGTCGCGAGCTGTTACAGTTACAGCTGAATATTTTACCTCAGAGTAAAAATATCTTCTGCAGCGGATGTGTACAGAGATAAAATATATTATTCCATCTTTAATCATTATACAGCTATCGTTTACTACTAAGTTTTTACTGAGATTAATTGCTAAGTCAGTCGCTGAACAGAAAACGCGGTCAGATTTGTGTTGTGGTTTGGAGTCGAATAAGAGCTAGCTTAAAGCGAACTAGCTGCTTTACAGTAATTAGCGCCTTTCTTTTCTTTAATAACCTAGTGTTCTAGAACATTCTAGAATTTTCTGTAACATCTTGCATGACCTAAATACATATCAGACAAGTTATAAATCAACTTTCTCTCTTCACATAAGCTTCAGGTCACTGAGCTGGTAAGAAACTTTTTTGTCTGTCTATTTATCTGTCTGTATATACATGCACATTTGGATAGAGCCATCTTGGGAAAAAATTCTTATAAGAAACCATAATGATGTGCATCCACTTGTGTGTGTCAGTATTGTATTTATTTAGTAACTTCCAGGTTACAAATAAATCATAATTTTTTGGTAATAAATGGTGTGTGTGTAACTGTTGTATAAAAGCAATATCACACTCAAGGTTGTGCTGTTGTACTAGATGTCAGCTTGGCTGTGATGTGTTTAGCACTCATGATTTCCAGCACAACAGGACTTAATATTGCTAAAATATATTGCTTCCATTACTGCCATAAAAACATTTTCCTGTAACATTAATTTATCTATTTACTTCTCTACTAAACTAATGTTTAAAAACTATTTTTGATCAATTAATAATGCAACATAAAAATAAAGAGACTCAATCTGTATTAAATAAAAAAAAATTCTTAAGTATTTTTGCACAGATTTGTAAACTCAGAAAAAGCAGGATGAGGTGTTCTGTTAGGTAAATAAACAAGAAAAAGTCTTGCTGAGAAACCACAACCTTTCTTCATTTGTTGTGTATGGATGTTTCTTCTACAAAAACTTAAATTTGTAAGCAGACAAGCAGTCTGGAATATTGGCCCCCTATTGTTCTACCTCTAGGTGCTAGGCCAAAGTGTCAATTTTTTTTGTTTTGTTTCAGGCAACATGAAAATGTCAACTAGTGCATCCAAGAAGAGAAAACAGTGTTCTCCAAACACTGAAAAGTAAGTGCTCTATTTCTCCCTCACAAATAATGATATAGTACATGGTGTATGAAAAGTCAAGAATAAATGTGAACACATTCAGCAAAATTGGTGTAAGCTACACTGCCCCTTAAATGTGATACAGTGGTTGAGAAAATGCATAGGCCATGTAACTTGTGTTATAATAAATGCTAGTGTAAGTACCCCTCGTTGATAGGAAATAGAGTTTTAGAAATAGTTTGTAGAAGTAGGTTAGGTTTTCTAACTAATATATATTGGTGCAAGTGTTTGTCTACACTGAGCAATTAGCTTGATGGTATCTTATTTTAAACTAGACTAACATGTACCCATTGTTGACAGTTAAACAGTTTGTGGAAATAGTAAAAGGTTTAAGCTAAAAATAATCTGATCAGCTTTAATGTAATCAGTGATAATTCTATTTTAGGTTGTCCATGTACATGTCGGCCTGTTTTTCTGTACAACAGAACTCTCTGCCTAACTTGTTAATACAAAGAAATAAATTTATCTTACACCTTGTTTAAACTAAATTGTAAACTTTTTTGGACATCAGCCAAATACACTCCCTGTTTTGTTTTGTCTTAAAACAACTCTAACATTCGTAATAAAAAGGGGAAAACTGGAAACTGGTTTTGGGTCCTCTAATGTATAAAATATAAAGATATCATCGAAGGAGCAAAATTCTTTATTTTTCTATAATTGATTCCACTAAAGCTGTGTAATGTTCCACACAGTAATCCAGCAAAGAAGAAAGCCTTGAGACAGGAGACTTGCCCAAAGAGAACATCCGCTCGGCTGAAGGAGAACTGCCCGTCTCTTCTGAACTCCCCTGAAAGGATGCGCTCTCCATCGCGCTCTCCCGGTACACCTAGGAAGAAGCGGCGCACCTCCACACTGGAGTCTCCTCCCAAAAGAGCGTCTCCTGTCAAAGCCACCTTGGGAGCAGGCTCGTTTTACAGCAAACAGAAACCCCTTTACCTCACCCCGCTCGAAAGAAAGGTGCTCAAGGAAACTAAGTCGCCTCCATCAAACCAAGATCAGCCGAGCGCTCCCGTGTCTTCAGCAGGAAACAACAAACCCAAAAAGCTGAAAAAGAAGGAGAAAGCGAAAGTGCAGAAATCCAACCTAAAGGGCTACTTTGCTCCTAAACCCAACTGCATGCAAGCAGATTCCTTTACAGACAGTGTGGAAGTGAAGAAGCAGACTTCTATCACATTCAGTAGTTTAAAATCCAAAAACAAACCCAGGATCGTCGTCGGTGCTGCGTTCTTCGGCACCGGAAAAAAGCCAGCTTCCATGTACAAGCCACACGCTCTGAAACCGAAGCCCAAACAAGCCATCCCTCAGAAACCAGCAGTGGAGAAGGGCACAGCTCCAGCAGAGAGGGAGCGCTCTCCGGTGCGCCAGGCTGTTTTTATTCACAAACCTAAACCTAATCCTCAGCTGCCATCTAAACCCAGGGACTGCGGTATTTCTGAGGGCACAGAACAAACACCACGTTTTCAGACCTTGAGTCTCCCTAAGACCACTGAGGTTAATATGGCGGTTGCAAGGACACCTCATTCACCAATCAAATTCTTGGTCTCGAATACGGATCACCAGGTAAGTCTCCTGTCAGTGTCCTGTTTGTCATTGTGATGTTCGAGTACGTTTTAAGAAAGAAAAGTTTGGTTGTTTGTTTGTTAGTTTTTTTATTGGAGCTGTGAGAGAGTCTAGTCTAACTGTTTTTCCACATGTCAGGTAAAAAGTGCCACGGCTTAAATTTGATATGGATTAATTGTTTATTTTATGAAACTATGAGGGTAAGTCAAAAATTATGTGCAATTCAGTTATACAAAATATTGACTGTACTGTTTTATCAGCGCTTTCCGTTCAAAGCTACTGTCTCCCCAGTCACTGTAAAACTTTTGCAGTACAAGTAAAAGTACCACTTGTGATTTGCATGAAAATGCAGCACGCAGTGATTAGTTTTTACTGTCTGAGGGTATTGACTAGGTGTGCAAGAATGGATAGGTATCGATAACATTTGTGGATCTCCCTATATTCCTCATCTTGCTCCATCAGACTTTCACCTGATTGGTCCCCTGAAAGATAAAGATTTGCTTCTGATGAATGAAGATAGCAGTGAATTGTGGTTTGCAGCTTAACCTAAAACGTTTTTAATGAGGAAATACGAAACCTTGTTGACAGATAGACAAAGTGTATTAAAAAGCAAGCAGATTTAAAAAAAAAGGTATGCATCATTTTTCTAAGTGAATTCAAATAAATTCTACAGCCAGAGTGCGGATAGTTTTTGACTCATCCTCATATTACTAAACAAATTGTACACAGTACCACCCAGATGCTTTGTTAATTCTTTAGTTTATTAACATCTTGGCTTAAATGCAGAAACCCAACAAAACCCAACATTCTTGCTGTTTTGTATTTGTATTTTTATCTTTTAAATATTTGCAAAACCCTTTTTTTTCCCTTTCTTTTTTTAAGGCCATCACACCTGCCAATCCTGATTCAGAGACGGTGCTGGACATCAGTGAAATCAGTGCCCCAAATAACAGCAGCTGTTTAGATAATGGTAAGTTCCAAAAACAAAACAAATGGCTAAAACAAACAGTAATTAAATTTTACATGAAATGATACAATGCTGTGTTTTGACTTCTCAGACACTTCAGCTGTGTACCCAATCTTTGGCTCAAGGAGGTAAGTAATAATATCTATACATGTAATAAAACTGTAAAGTTGACTTGTCTTTACATTGAAGATATTTGCGAGAATATAATTGTGTGTGGGGTGGGGAGATTAGACAGACAAAAATTCTTAATGAACGAGGTCTTACACGTTCATTCACTTCATGGTAACCTGTAAAAAGTTTTGTTTGTTCCAAAATTTAACAGATGGTGCTGTACATTTCTTTTTTAACGTGCCTAAGTGTGCAATTAAATTCCATGCAGGCACATCTAGTATATAATATAGAAAGTCAAAGTGCGTGCGTCTCCATTCAAATATTAGAGAGCGCAACTCATATTGAACCAACCTTAATTATGAGCAAATACAATTTGCAGCTGATCAGGTTCTTAGAAACAAGCTGTTTCAGTGGCAGTGCACCATTGCCAACTGAAACATGTGGAAAAAATTTTTACTGTGTAGTTTTAGCTCAAATAGAGTTTTATTATAATGATGCATTTTGAACAAGGAAATGAAATAGTAAGACCTCAAGTGTAACCGTGGTAAACAAAGCCAAAATTAGAACACATGAATATTCATGATAAAATATGTACTACTCATTCTGGTCATTACACATTGCACTAATATATTGATAGATATGCTATACACAGTCCTGATTCTGATTTATTCATTATGATTCATGTTAATGATAATTGTTTTCTTCTGTAGGCCTCAAAAGAAGCGTGCTCTGTCGTCCCCTCTGAACTGCAGTACCCCGTCTGCAGGCACGCCGTCTCTCATGGTTAAAGAGAGGAGCGCCAGAAGAAAGAAGGAGCTGAAGAAGCAAAATGATGATGATCAGCTTGTCATTGTGAGTCAAAGTGACTTACTCGCTCACTCACTCATCTTCTATACCGCTTTATCCTGTATTCAGGGTCGCGGGGAGCCTGGAGCCTATCCCAGGAGGCTTCGGGCACGAGGCAGGGTATACTCTGAACAGGGTGCCAATCCATCGCAGGGTGCACACATAGACTCACACACTAATTCACACACTACAGTCAATTTGGGAACAATGTTAACCACTACACCACTGTGCCGCCCGGTTAAAGTGACTACGTGGATTAAAAAAAAAAAAAAAAAAATCAGATTTATGCTGTGTAAGCTGAAAGATCCCCTCCTGTGTTACAGGATGCCGGTCAGAAGCAGTTTGGTGCTACGATGTGTAATTCCTGTGGCATGCTGTACAGCGCAGACAGTCCAGAGGACAACTTCCAGCACACGCAGTTCCATCAGCGCTTCCTTGACACGATCAAGTTTGTGGTGAGGAAATGTATATGTTTTGCACTGACTAATTTATTTGGAAGATGATTTAATGTTTTAAGCAAATAAGAAGGATACACTCTCAGCACTGCTGTTATATTTGTATATATATATATATATATATATATATATATATATATATATATATATAAGAAGAAAAATTTTATTTCTAGACTACTGCTAAACGCACAGAGGACATATGCGAATAACATTGGTAATATTGTTGTTTGAGAGTTCCAGCATCCTCAGTTCAATGCAGAGCTCTGGTTACTCTTGGTAAATGGTTTTCCTGTGTCCTTTCCGTTTCCATCATGTTCTTAGTGTTCCTCCTACCTCCCAAGAACAAGCAAATAGGTAAATCAGTCATACTAAAATCACCTTAAGGAGGAAATGGGTCAGAACTTAAGTCAGTGTAAGGGTGTGTTTAGGCCTCACACTCTTTATTCCTGGAAAAGTATGCCAGACAAAAATCCCTGACAAATAAAGTGAAATCAAACTTACTAAATGTACAGATACATGCTAATGCAGTGTATATTTTTTTTGCTGAATTTTGGTTTTCCTCTTGTTGGTCCATGAAGGGCTGGAAAAAGGAAAGAGTTGTGGCAGAATTCTGGGATGGCAAAATCATCCTTGTTCTTCCAGACGACCCAAAGTACGCAACTAAAAAGGTGTGGTTTTTTTTTTTGCATTATGATACTTGCAATGTGAGTGAATGGATATATGTGTTATTTAATTATAGAGGAGTGCATTTAAGACCCTGTGAGGTGAAAATGAACCTGTATTCTGTGGTGTCTGGTTTCAGGCAGAAGACGTGAGACGTATTGCTGATAGTGAGCTGGGATTTCAGCAAGTCACCCTCAGCAGTCCCAGTGCTGCGAAAACCTACCTGTTTATCAACAGTGACAAGATGGTAGTAGGCTGCGTGGTGGCTGAGCCTATAAGACAGGTGTGTTTGTGTGTGTAAATAATGCTCATTTCCTGTCAATGTTAATATTGGAGTGGAGAAGTACTCTTACGAAAAGAGCTTAGATTAATCAAACCGAGCACATCCTTTATGATTAAAGTGAAACAAAGTGTATTTATACAGAGGCTTTCTGAGACTTTCTCAGTTAATCATCAAAGTGCTGTTCGGCTTGCAGGCGTTCAGAGTGCTGGCACAGCCGGAGAAGCTCAAGGACATGACCAAAGAGGACTTCATGGAACATCACAGAGCCTGGTGCTGCTCCACCGTGCCAGAGAAAGCCATCTGTGGAGTGAGCCGAATCTGGGTGTTCAGCCTGATGAGGAGAAAGGGCATCGCCACACGTCTGCTAGACACAGTCAGGTAAACATTCGCACTTAATGACACCATCGTCTTAAAGAATGTGTAAAGTACTATACAGGATGTGCCACAGTGTGTAACATGTAAGAATCCTAGCATTGTGCTATGCTGTTTCAAAAGAATAACTTATTACACTATTTAGCCATTACAGTCCCAAAGTTTGTTTATTCTTTTTATTTAATTAGTTTTTTATTTTACATTAACAGTAATCACAGGATTTTCCAAAGTTATTTATTCCTCATGTCTGCAAATTTAAAAACTGTCATGCTCTTTTCAATAAGGAATGACGTACAGTACTTATACATTTATATTCAATGTAGTAAAGGAAATTTTTTAGCAGGTAATTTTTCCAATAATTATTAGTACTTGCTTTATAGCAGCTCTATTGAAGAAGAGATAAAAACCGCAGCTGGTTGCATTACTGCAAACTATTCTGTCCTGAAGACTT
Organism: Clarias gariepinus; assembly: GCF_024256425.1. Lineage (NCBI taxonomy): Eukaryota > Metazoa > Chordata > Actinopteri > Siluriformes > Clariidae > Clarias > Clarias gariepinus. Next base: position 16,746,428 of record NC_071126.1, on the reverse strand, counting down.
CCAATGCCAGAAAACAGTAAAGTTACAACTTTACTTCTGATTGTTAGTGTTGACTGAGGTGTAGTCTGAGGTGCTTCATTCAATTCAATTTAAATTAGAAAGATAAGTATGAAACATTTGAGAAAATGTTTATTAATTAAAATGATCAGTTTATCCCAGATGAGCAAGCTGCAGGTGACCATGACATGAAAAAACTCCCTAAGATGGGAATAGAAAGAAACCCTGAGAGAAATTAGACTTAACAGGAAACCCCTCCTTATTAGTGTGATATCAGATAGCAGGGATTGACTGTGTGTTGGAAGACTGGAAGTTCAGTATAACAGGAGAGAAGTTTAAGTAAATATGGACTCCACTTTCGTTATTGTAGGCTCGGGTACAAAAAACAATTTGAAGGCTTGTTAAACAACTCTGTACAGGAACCTCCATATTAACAACTAAACGATTGTCTATGTGAAGTAATTAAAATATATGTTTATCTGGCTTTAAACAACTGTTAAGTGTCTTATAATTAAGCACAATTACAGAAGGGAAAGTGCAGCTGCACTTAAAAAATGAACAGTCAGTATGACCATATACGTAAGTGAATATGTGGGACATTTTTTTCCCCTTTCTGAGCAGACTGATCAAATACTGTTCACCAAGGGAGAGACTTCCCTTTTTAAAACAGACACAAGGTCATTCTTTAAGCATCTGATAAAATTTTTATTCATTTAGCAAATATGTTACCATGAACAAACCTGCATATATTCTAATCATCACTATTTTATATTTGTACTATAACACAAAAACAGTTTACTAAAATATACGTAAGTGTGATATTGCTTTTATACAATAATTCTAAAAATGATCATGTAAAAGAGTTACACAGTATGGCCAAATATGCTGCAACATTTTCCACCCGTAGAAACTGATGCTAAAGAAATAGATGCCATATAGCATGCTGGCTAGTTGACATTAAATTTAAGTTCTTAAAGGTGCTTTACCTGACTCAATAGGGAACCCTCATCATCCTCATTTGAGTGATATCAGATAGTAATAAACTAAGTGTTGGTTCGCTGAAAGTTCTGTATAACATGAGAGCAAGTTAATATGGAGTCCACTTTCGTTATTGGAGATTTGAACACTTGTCTCTCTCCCCCCCTCATGCTTATTATTAATCTACATGTGAGCTTTTATATTTTCTTAGCAGCTTATTTTTTTATTAGATTAATATTCTTTGATATTTTTTTCTAGATAACATAGCTAGGAAATAGAATCTACTGTTGCACCACAGTATAAACCCTCAAGATACTCTATAGACTGAGCTAAAGGATGTGTACATTAGTGTGTGAACAGTGTTTTCTTACTTTTCTGCCTTGTTGCAGGGGATCATTCATGTATGGAAGTCCACTAACCAAAGAAGAAATTGCCTTCTCCGACCCCACTCCTGATGGCAAGCTCTTTGCAACAAAGTACTGTGGAACGCCCTCATTCCTAGTCTATAACTTCATTGGCTAACTGTTTAATAGTTTATAAACGAAGAAATGACCTGCTGCTTATCTGTTTAATGTTTTTAACAGTTTACTTTAGTGTTAATGGATGTTTTTACCAATACACAATTAATGGAACAGTTGAAACATTAATTAAACAAGTGTTGTTTTTTATAACCTCAGCAATTGAAGCTGTACAGTTTCATAAATTTATATCAAAAGCATAGTAAAATTTAGACAATGAAACATGTCTCAGTTTAGTGTTTTTCTCCCTTACTCTTAAATTTAGGTTGAAAAAAAACAAACTTTAATAAAAGTTCATTACTCAGGCAAATTCATGTTTCAGATTTGGAGTAGTTAAACAGTCCAAACTGACCCCTCATAGTCTGAGTACAATCTTCCGCTAAAATGTTTTATTTGCAGTCTTTTTTTTTTGTAAATATTTTAAATAAATGTTGCTGCTAAGCATGTTTGTGTTTGGTCCAATGTTTGTTCATAGGAAGTGATAAAACACTACGTAATGAGTGCAACAGTAGAGATGGGGATAAAATTAATTTAGTTATGACGTGTGTGTGCCAATTCATGTATCACAACACTGACTTCATTTTAAAAATTATAATAGAGATGCACTAGTCAGTCAGCCAGTGACCGGAATTGGGTGTTTTTTAGCTTAATCAGCCATGACCGAACCACTTTGGACATAATCAATTCTGGCCAAAGTAACAAACTTTATGGTGTTACATTAAAGAATTGCTCACATTTAAAACCTAATCTGTAAAACGTGCACATTAGAAGCTATACACATGCACCCCACCACACGCTCACACCCTTGGACCCCTTTGAGGTCGTACAGTCACCGTTTTTTTTTTTTTTTTTTTTTTATTATAATCTTGCAGGTGGTGCTTTAAACTAATCACACATTAGCAACCTGTGTTTAAAGTTAAATGTTAATCTTCTGTTTGAAGTTAGTTTGTATCGTTTAAATGCCCCTGATTTTTAAGTAAAAAAAAGCTAATAAGGAACAGGCTACAATTAATTGAATTGTGGAGCAAAAATAAAGCTAACGTATAAAATTATGATTGCAACAAACTATATAAAATCAACATGTACACTATATAAACAAAATATTGAATCAGGATATTTATAAAATCGTGAAACTTTACAGAATCACAACATTGAATTGGCACCTACATGATATTATATCTAAGATAGGAGCACTATAAAAGTAAAGCAAGTGCTGTAATATGAAATGTGGAAAATCACCTCATGTGATCTATTCATTTACAAATTTTTGCATCATACATTTAAAAAAAGAAAAAAAATCATCATGGAACACACCAGAACTCTAATTACATCATTTAATTAATAACTGGAACAAGTCCAAATCTACATACAGTAAAAACAGGTACATATTTGTAAATGATAATGTTTTTCAGTGATAACTGTAGAGTGAATTTTAGGAGAGAAAAAAAAGTTTAAAAACAGGACAGGAAAGAATTTACACTGAAATAAGGACAGACAGTACAGTAAGGAAGAAAAAAAAGGGTACAGAATTAATCTATGACTATGACCTCACAACGTTTATCATCCAGCTGACTGTTGGACTCCAGAGCCTGAACGATGTGAGAAGCTGACGGTCTTTTGCTGGGATCTTCCTCAGTACAGAGACAGAAAAGCTCCACCATTCTTTGGTAGGCACCGCCCAGAGTGGCTGCGTCCAGCGGAGGGCGGGTTCCCAGCCTCTCATAATAGGCATCTTCGTCAAAGTCATCCTCATCAAATGAGTCATCTAGCATGAGTTTAGGGGGAAAAGAAAAAAACAATGTTGGTAATAAATGAAGATTTGCCAACTTTAAGAATAATAAAATGTATTTAACAGTTCACCATTTACACACCAACCTGAATAAAGGTAATCGGGTTAATATCCAAGTATCAAATGTGCTGAGCTATAACACACATAATAGTCAACAGGTGGTGGAATTTTTTTTTGTACAGATATTTGCTGTAGGATGTAGTGGAGTAAAAGTAATGGTGTCGTTCCTCTATAATCCTACAGGTGGTGCTAAAATTCATGGGTGGAGCGAATCTGTCATGGAGTTTGTTTAGAAATAATAAAAAAAAAAAACTTAAATCAGGATATTTATAAAATCGTGATGCTTATAGAATCGCAATATGACACTGAGGTATTGTAAAAATATTGTATTATGTGGTCACCTGGTGATTCCAATTCCCCAGTAATGAAGTAAATTTACTTAGTTACCTTCCACCTCTTCATGGGAACAATAGTTGCACTTTCTGCTGCTTTTCAAAGTAAGCAGCAGCCACAAAATCTAAGACTTTTTGCTCTATTTTTTTTAAACAATTAGGTAGGTGCAAGACGAACTTAACAGCTCATTAAGAACACCATTTTCTGGGGAAACGCCCCTTCCTCTGCCTCCCCAAGCTTGTCACGTCACCTAATCTTACCCCCATGAACAAGAGAGAAATGAGAGACGTTTTGTCTATAAACATCAAGTCCTACTGATGATTAATAGTAAATGTTCAGTCATAGTGTGAATGAATAAATAAATAAATCTAACCATCATCATCAGCATCCCCACAGTCACCCTCGCTGTCGAGCATCTCTAGGTGCGGCACAGAGAGAGTCATCATCTCCCACAGGGTGAGTCCATATGCAAAGATGTCAGCTTTGTCAGTGATGACACCGTCCTCCAGCGCCTCTTTGGGTTTCCATGGCTCGGTGCCGATGTAGTGAGCCTTCGGGTCGCTCACTATGGATAAACAAAGATAAAAACAAAGATTATTAACCGCTTTTTTTTCCTCTTTTATTTTTACTTCTGCTTAAGACTTACCTTGCATATTTTTATCCAGCTTAAGGGAAACACCGACATCACAGATTTTGATGGTCTCGAAGTCACCTTTAACGACGATGTTGCAGGATTTCATGTCTCCATGCAGAAGCTTTTTCTCGTTGTGCAGATACTGAGGAGAAAATTGTAGTGTTGCTTATTATACAGTGGAATAAAAAGGGACGACCTCTTTGTTCCTCTTAGTGCTATGGTGTTGAATTAAGCTAAAGGAACATAAGCTACATGAAATGCACACACAAGAAAATATTCAAGATTTAAGAACAGTACAATGCTGATCGGTACAAAATACTACAGTGAGCAGGGTGCTAAAACAAAATTTTGCAATACAAGAAATGTTACAAAATAAAAGTAAAAAATTACGAACTGAGATTCTTTTGTGTGTCAAATCACGTATTAATACTGACTTTTGTAAAAAAAAAAAATGATATGTCTTGCATTTGAGGTGGTAATATTTAGCAGATCCTCTACAACCCTATGCTAGGTTTGTTTAAAAGTGTAACAAGGTCTTTAAAAAATTAAATAAAAAGATATAAAAAAAGGGAAGATTTATAAACTCGTATAGGATCGCAACACAAATCGAATCAGTACCTGTGTATCGTGATCATATTATAATCGGGTGATGGTTGGTGATTCTCATCTCTAGTAAATATGCCGTAATGCAGAATAACACAATGTTTTTACCAGCCAGTTCAAACAATAAAAAATGTGAATGAAAACTATTGAAAATCCTTTTTTCCTCATTCAAATTAATAAAACAAAAATAATAAATAAAAAAAAAAGAGTAATTTACCATTTTTAATAATTATTACAGTGCCCTAGAAATATTTTTAGCTTTAAACGAAGAGTGAAATGTTTGTATAAAACGCACATTATTAGGTGTGTTTGTAAGTTCGAGTCAGGTGATGAACTCTAAAAGGAAGCAGGATTTATTTGTGCAGTCGATACCTGCAAACCACGAGCTACATGAAGAGCCACTTTTTCAACAGTAGCAACTGGGAATGCCTGCAGGCCCTCCTCTCTCCTCTTTTCAATCAAGTCATTGAGAGACTGCTCCCCTCCGTACTCCATCGCCAAACACTTCGAGCCATCCTTCGCTGTAGTGAACGCCCGGAAACCTGCCATACAGAAAATAATAAATCCATTACTTGAAAGAGAGACGGTCTCCAGCAGTTTAAATGACTTGTCAAAGCATTTATCAATCACAAAACCAAGCACAGAGCAATGGACAATGTGAGCTAAAACTAAACGCTCCCCCTTTTCTACACAGAGCACAGCAGCTGATCTATTAAAGTTCACTTGATATTAAATGATTTATTTATTAATTTTTATTTACCAACAATATTTGGGTGCTTCAATTCCTTTAAGATCTTCGCTTCCTCATTCAAACGCTTCTGAAACATGGTCTGCTGAGTCTTCGCACATTTGCTGTTGATCTTCTTAATGGCCCACGGCGAATGAGTCTGTTTTCCATTTCTGAAAGCAATTTCAAAATAGTTGAGTTGAGAGCATTGCTAAAATCCTTCAACTAAATCTAATCACAGACTGAAATCACTCGTACCTGTTCATGAGGTAGACGTTCACACCCGTGCCACAGCCGAGCTTCTTCATAAACGGAGACGCTGGTATAGTCACCGGGGTTCCACAAGAACCAACTACACGAGAGGGGTTGATGACAAAGGAACAAATCTATTACTTCAAAACTTATTGTTCATGGAAGCTAAGAAACCATTAAAACTATATTTTGTGAAAATGCTCTGCACTTGTTTTTTGAACCTGAACTTGTTACCTCCTTTCCCTCATTAACACAGAATTAAAACAGAGGAATTTCCCTAAAAATTAAAAATGATTTTTCCCCATCAAATTATAGTAATTAATTATAAATAATTGGCTTCCATGTGCAAGACCAAATTGTTTGATTATGTCAAAATCAATTATGTCAAAATAATGAATTTAATAATTAAATCAATTATTAGTTGTAATCACTTTTTATGTCTAATTTTTATAAAGTTATATTTAAAAAAAAATATATATAAAAACGAGTAACACCAATGACAGATTTAAAAGCTAAGCATAAAATTGCTTAATAAATTATGACATTTTTAAGAGACACCTGGGATCTTTTTGCATTTGTTCAGTGCTCTTCATCTACTGACCTCAATGTCAATGACTGATATTTATTTCATATTAATAATCAATTGTTGTTTCCTGATTTTAGTGCTTACCTTATAAAATAAGATATTGGGGTAATTGCAAATTAGATTTATTTGATAAAAAAAGACATGTGTTTAGATGAAAAGTATACGGTCCCACGTCCACGTATGATCATAGTGACGAGACATTTCCTTGAACTTGGTATTTTAAACTTAATAATAAGAAAAAGAATTTCCTATTTAAAAGTGCATGCTATATTTTCTGAACGTATACAAGTAATGCGTCTGTTATGTTAATTTAAAGTATTATGGGATTAATAAGACTAAGTGAAACTTTGCATTTTCCACCATTTTTTTGGTAGAATGACCCATAGATGTGCAGCCACAGGTCCATATTAATTGTGCAATACAAGATCTGTCCACTAGATGGCAATAGAATGCAATAGAAAGGTCTTAAATGCAGCTTCGTGAAATGAACCTTTTGACGAGGCTTCATCTAACAATCATCTCACAAGCACTATAACTAATTAAAAACCTTAAAAGTTTTGTGTGTGGTGTTTTACCAGGACTTTTTATCTTCGCCGGTTTACACGGAGTTTTAAACGCTTCCGCTGGTCTGCTCTCGGACTCCATTGTACTGAAACAAAACACACAACCGCTAAACAAACAGCAACACGGAACGCGTCAGTATACAAACATAGAAACATGTCTATATATAATTTAGACATACTGTTAAATATTTATATTTATTGCTATATTTAGTCCTATTTTCGCTAGCTACCTTACTAACAACAAACCTGCTGCGTTTTGAAAATCCGCGCCCGTCTTTCAAACCTTTTCCGCTTCCCTTAGCTTCTGCGTTTTCATTGGCTACTACGCGACGGCGTCTTGCGTTATGATTGGCTACAAATCCAAATACCGCCTTAAGAATGGAATTTACAGCCAATAGTAGACCAGAGGGCGGGCTCTTAAGATTCATTCTAACCGGATAGGGAAAAAATAAAAAAAATAATGAAACCTAGGGAAACTACATCTCTACAAAACCAGTATAAACGCTCTAAATTCATTTTTTTTAAACAAGAGAAGCAGAATTTAAATAAAGTCAAATTGGTCAAGTAATTTAAAATCACCATCACTGGTTTGAATCACCAAGCTGTATTCTTTTAAGATATTATTATTATTATCGTTAAATATTATTAATCATTAAAAAAAACTTAAGTGCATTCTTATATTTTAAATGAGAATCTATCCTTGCCTTTTTATATATATATATATATATATGAACTATCTACCACTGGCCACTAGATGGCGCCTCAAAACAAAACCTGCCTTTTCCTGGGTAACTGCTAAATGTTTAACTGCCCCCAGGGGTTTCCCAGCTCTACTGTACATGCAGTTTAACTGAATAATAGATGTGAAGTGATAACCAAAAAGTCAAATTCACTGTCAATTAAATTTTGTTTACAATAATGACAATCAAGATAAGAATAATCTGTTATTTTATGCATTAAAATTGCTATACAGCAACCAATATTTCAAATTTACATTTTATTTGTCACATACACATACATATTATTAAGTTCTTTCTTCTACTAAACATGCTGGATCTGGCTGAGCGTAGAGTCAAAAAAAGTATGTCTGCAGTACTCTAATGTTATTCGCTCAGTCCTTGCCTGCTTGACTGCCACTGCCCTTCTTCACCATCGTCCAACAGTTTTAGATCTGGAGATGACCTAAATCTCCAGACCTAAAACTGGGTCATAGGTGCAGAAGCTGGGAACCATGGGTGCAGAAGGCCGTGGGTGCAGAAGGCCGTGGGTGCAGAAGGCCATGGGTGCAGAAGGTGGGTACCATTGTCAGATAGCCAGTTTTCCACTAGTATTTCAGTTAATTAGGACAACTCTTTATAACTAATTAGTGACAGTACACAAAAGGAACGATAATACACAGCATATGCTGTGTAACCCTAACATTAACCCTTATCCTGTAGTACTATAATTTACCGACACTAAGAGACCCAACTCAGTTCCAGCATGACAATGATAACGAAGACATTTTTGCGCAGGTAGAAATAGAAGAACCACAGACTTCTGCCCTCAACCCCACTGAACACCATTGGGATTAATTTAAACATCCAAGTCTTGTTCTCTCTCTCTCTCTCTCTCTCTCTCTTGTTATTCTGAGGTTAAATTTTCATTTCATGAACCTTTCATGTGTTTGCCTTTTAGGCCCTTTGTCATAACTGTTTCTGCTAAATGATCCACTCAGAAAATGCCTCAAGGCAAAAACAATAATGCATCACATGGTGCTCTTAACCTGGTCTAACTGCACATGGTAAGAGCTCCTGGAGCGAACTGGAGTTATACAGGGAAAGTGAAAATGAATCCTAGGGCGTTGGGTTCAAACCTCTGGTTAAGCAGGGTCACGTTTTGTTGTTCCTAACACAAGGATGAAGCTGTGAAGAAGCTGACGTGCCAGTATTAACAACATGCTTCAATATAAAACAGACAAATTATATGCAACTTTTTGAGAAATGACACACTTTACTTTTTTTTTTTCTCTTTTATACATTTTGAACACATGCTCTATGGGGATTAGGAAGTCCTTGTACATCAGCTCCCACAGAGTTAAACATGTTTCGTTCTGTTCTCCTCTCTACAGGAGTTTATTTATACTGACAACTTTAGAATTTCCCTTCATATGGCTTTCCAGTCATTAATTTATGCAAACTAATTTATAAAATGGGCAGAATCAAAAGCATAAACCCACTTGCTCACTCATCGTCTCTAACTTATTATTTTGTCAGTACCACATAAATGCAAGTATTGCAATTAGTCCAATTTCTGTAAGGTCAAATTATAAAGATTATGGGCTTAATTCTCAAATACCTTCCATTAAATAATACAATCATTTATTTATTCATTCATTTATATATTTTCTGTAACTGTTTGATCCTTATCCTGTTTGAAAGGTCAATCCTGTATCCTACAAACACTGGTGTGAATAAATGTGAATACACCCTGGATCAGTCCATTGCATGGCACCACACACACACACACACACACACACACACACACACACACACACACACATTCACACCCTCAGTCACACCTATGGCCGATACAAAGCAGCCAATCCATTGGCATGATTTTGGGAGTTTGGAAGAAACTGGAAAACCCAAAGGAAACCCACGTGTACACCTGGAGAACCTGTGAAACCCAGACAATAACTCTAACAGAACATAATCATGATTTTTCCCTATGAAAAGTATCATACAGGCTAAAGACTTATTATTATTTTTAAAGTCTTTAGTTATAATCACTGGGAAATGTCTTGAAGGTATTATCTGTGGCAGTCACTTAGACATACATTAAAATAAGGTTGCACACTTTTATTCCTTCACCGAGCCACTGATGCATATTTCCTATCTACTACCTCAAGTTTCTTTGTCTTTTCTAAGTTTACTTTAGTATTTCATAATCCCTCTGTATACAAGCGATTCTTTACAACGCAGAGGAAATGTATACCCTTATGACTGTGTGTTATCATTATCAAATCCCAAGGTTCATTATCCAGTAATTGCACCAAAAATATAAAATTATTAAGCCATTATTATATCCTAAAAAAAAGAAAAAAAAGAAAGCCATCTGGGGTTTATTAAGCGTTAAAAAAAGTCTGAGAAGCCTTCACATTCATAAATGCGCTTCTTTAATCACAGAGACATCCCTTTACACAGAACATCCTCGTATGAGTCAGAGATAAAAGAATCACAGCGCTCATGGTCTCAGGAGGAGGTCGCTTCCCGGCGTGTCCCGACTCGGACCCCCCCTCAACTCTAACGACTGAGGAAATACATTCTCTAATGTCTCTGACTTCAACATAAAGGATCAGGGAACGTCTTCTTGTCCCCGTGCGAATCTTTCAGATTCGATCCAGATTGTTTTTATGTTCAGTGACCCTTCTCCCAGTCGTCTGTGTGTAATTCAGTACCAGTCATCAGTGACAGCATGAGCAGGGCAGCTGGCAGGGATCTCTGATAAACGCCCGATCATTAATGGTGACATGAACATTTCGAGTGTTCTATATAAAGCTTGTTTGAGATTTCTTTACACAACACATGCAAATAATCTCTTTTAGAGATCGCAATTTCTCGGCTTAAACATAACCTAGACTGGGACAAATGATGCGTGCAGGAAATAAAAGCTAAAAAATAAACTATTAGAGATCAGATTAACAAAATCTGATTTCATGATCAGATCATGTAAATTATTTTTTTTAATCATTATTAACCATATTTTTCTTATTAAAGGAATGGTTAGGCAAAATATAACATTTGCACAATAATACCCTTTAAACATGGGTCAGTCACTCAGTCAAGACATGTTTAATGTTTGAAGTTTGCTTTTCTAGAGATTTGCACTGCACTTAATCCTGATCAGGGGAATCAGTGGGTGTTAATCAGGAATACACCCTGGATGGGACATCAGCACATCACAGTATGATTTTACTGTTGCAGACAAAAAAAAAAGTATGTTTTACATAAATTAATTTAAAAGAATCCATGCCCAACCCTTTATATTCCCTCGTTAAATATCATAATTATCTTTTTTTTCTTTTAAATAAATGATTTAGTTAAAAAGCTGTAGACACATATTATATAATATTATAATTTATTATAAATTATATTTCTGTACTGTTGCATTAACATAACACTGTTGTTCTTTTACTAGGGGTCAGTATAGCAGTATTATTATTATGCATATTGTTATACAGTAGCCAGGAGGTTTTGCCAATGCCCTTGCTGATACAACCTTACGATCTTCATCTGGGCCCTGCAGCGCCCCCTAGCTGAACTCAAACCCTGGCCTTCCGCATGGCAGACGAGGTGCCTACCACCGAATCACCAACAATCATCCTGCAAATTGCACAACTGATAAATCTGTGCATAATTTAAACATATTCTTTAACTATAAGTCTTATCCATAGGACACTACTTTATAAAATAGTCCTGGAATTAATTAAAAAAAATTATAATAAAACATTCAAAAATAATGTTTGGAACAGGGGATGAGATAGACAATTTAAAAAATTGTATATATATATATATATATTTAAAGTGGAAATGCCAATACCTTTATGGCACAAAATATTATAGAACCATATAATTAAGAAATTTGCAATTTTGCATCCTCAATGTCTTGAGGTTAACCCAAACACAACCCAAAATAACTGACTTCCTCTTGAATAGAGCCAATGATACGCATAGTCAAAGTTGTTCAGCACAATGTGGTCTAAATATGTACCGAGTTTTACATGTATACAAGTGTGCATAAGCCATGCAGCAAAATGACATCTTGGACCGTGATAAAAAAAAAAAAAAATGAAGACTGTATCCGGCCAATCATATTTTGACACTGGAGTCACCACCAAATTCCAAAATAATAGTGTCTGATTGTTTCAGATTAAATCCAGAGAGAATTAAGATTTTTGTAGAAGTTTTCAATTCTGAAAGCCCCACCCCTTACCAGTTTTACACTTGTACTATTTTGACCTGTGCTTTCAGTGCTTGAAAACAGTTTGAATATGCATATATCCTACAGTATTGATAAATTGTGTTGGATGGTGGTGTCAAGGGGGATGTGGGGTTGTAAGTTTGTATGTCATTGCAATGTCAGTATGAATACACACTGCACAAAGGAGAAAAATGATTTTCGGTTATCCAAGATCTCCACCTTGTTACAATTTCCATTTACAATTTGAAGCTTATTCATGTTCATAGGTTACAGGAAATCACACTGACTTCCTCCTGAAACCCAAACAGTCTGTGTGTCTGTGTGTGATGTCACTGGAAACCTGGATGAGGTTTGAGGCTGACACAGATGTCTATTACTACCTATGGCTACATTTGCCAAAGCTAAATAAGCAAACTTCAGACCGCAAACACGTCTCGACTCATCGACTACATCTGGGGTATATGAGCTATAAGTAAAACTGTGTAAATTTCATTTTTTGAGGAAACACTCCTTTAATGTGTATCAGTCCACTGCCATATAAGACACTGAGAGAACTTATAAGTCACAATAAAAGTCCCATTCTTAAAAACAACCAATATTTGATTTTAGCCATCATACAAACAGACCATAATGTGTTTTTAAAAAAATACTAGCTTTCCATAAATTCAGGTTTAAGACAATGAGTAATAAAAGGCATCATTCCTCTTGTTCACACGTGAACAAGTCTGTGAACATGTTTTAACTTAGCATGCATCTCTTGTTAACCTTTATCAAGGACTCTGCACCTCCATGTTGTCCAGTAAAGTGTCTTTTTTAAGGAACTTTAAGGTACGCACTGATCTCCACACGCCTACAAAATTGTCACTCAAATTCGGGTTTACAGATTGATCCTCATTCACCTGCGCTGATGTCTGTAACTCTATAGACTCTGCAACTTTGTTGTCGTGCACACGACCCAGGCCACCGTCCTCCAACGATTCAGCTGGGCCGCCATTTGGAATACTCTCCACATCTCCATCAGGTTTGGAAGGAGGTTCTACATATGGCTCTCCGGGTGGCTCCTCGTCCTTCGCGGCCTCGTCCATGTCCTGGTAGCTGACCTTCTTCTGTGTCTCGTAGTACTTCACTATGCAGTAGGTGATGGAGCCGATGGTGTTGACCACCACACCGGCTATGAACAGCTTAGTGGGCGCGACGTCAGCAAAGGCCAGCATGCCCACAGTGATTGTAGCGATGCTCTTTACCACCCCAACAAAGCTGGTGGTCACTGCTGAGTTAATGTACGTGCAGTGCAGCGTAGTGAAATTCATGGCGCAGCCAATCACAATGCAGATGCAGAAGATTCCTGTAATGTATGGATTATTCCAGCCCTCGTAGGTCCACATGTCGATGGCGTCCATGCTCACGAGGGAGCAGACAAGCAGCACGGGCGTGGCCACCAAGGCGATGGTGTATTGAGCCGTCAGCGGGCCGTACTCGCTGTCCACGCTCGTCTTTTGAATGAGTACCAGGTATGAGGCATGGATAATGACAGCTAAAATGCCCGTCACGTAGCCAAAGGGATCGCCGGTGAGATCTCCTGCACCTGCACCAGTCAATCAAAAACATAAAAAACAAACAAACAACACACCCATCAAATTAAATGCCAAAGAAAGATCTGGTCAGCAGTGGTCCTATATGATGAGCACCCTTTTAACACAGAGTGCTAAACTTAGCATAGATTAGAGTACTACAAAGTACCCTTTTGTATGTACTGTACCCCTCCCTTACAGCCACTAAGCATCACTACATAGTAGTTGTGTTAACTAGCTATGAGGAAGTCTAGATCGTAACAGTCTGGAAAGTTTCATCATTAAAACTCTGACTGCTGGCGTTAACCAATACCCAGTCAGCAGTAACATTTGGTTCACAACTGACCTCAGAGCAGCTTAACAGCACATTTTATGGATTTGCCTACATACCTAATCACTTGTGTTCGGTCTGTGCCAGACTTTAACTTCTTGTTAGGAAGTGCACATACTAATATACGGTGTTAAAAACTAACATTCGATATAACTATGAGTAAAAATGCGTGCATTAATATGAGAACTTGTATTATAACTGTAGCATGTAGCATGTTGTTTTATAAAAAGCGTAGTTTTTTCCTCCTTATACTGTAGTTATACCACAAGCTAGATAATTCGCTATAAATAAATGCTAAATGTTAGTTCCGGTTTAAGCCATTCTGTAGCGATCTATTGTGAACTAATGTTACTCATTATTAATACATGATGAGCACGATGTCCCTAAAGGCTTCAGCTTCACAAGGACTTAGGATTAGCATAAAGCGCTTATCGAAAATAAATGGATAAATGAAAAAGGTACATATTCAGGACTGACAGATTAACTATGGCACATTTTTGCAATGCACTGTTAATCTTACCAAACTTTTTATCTTGTCTTTGACTTAGGTACACCTACTGTACACCTAGCCACTAAGTATCACAGCTATGTAAAGTAGGTGCAACCAAAAAGCATGATGTATGTGAAATATACGGTATAAAATAAAAAAGTATAATAATCAACAGCTTGGTATCTCCAATAAATTGTTTTTCATTGTTTTATATTGCTTTGTATTTAATTAAAGAAATCTACAGTCTGGACACATAATCAATTTGATTGAGTGTAGTTTAAAACTCTTTATGATCTTGAACAAAATAATTATCTGCTGAATAATAATTAGGCACTTGAATTATGCAATGTGCTTTACAAAGAATATCACATATATTATCAGGTGTAATAATAATAATAATAATAATAATAATAATAATAATAATATTAATAATAATGTTCATCAAGTAAAGCTGTCATTTGGATTTTATTTTACAGTTAAAGTATAGAAAAAGTACAAAAAAAAAAACTCCTGGTTGACTGTATCTTGGAAATGTGGTCAGGTATGGTGATATAATATTTCTGTTTTATTGGTCTATTGATCTGAGCAAATGCTATTGTATTACAAAGGCTATTTAAGAGACAGTCTGAATAAAGTAAAGAACAATGTTACTGGGTCAAATTAAGTACATACTGGTATGGGTACAACTTTGCCTATACTAATGACTGGGTAAAAGGAGACTAGCTATTCTTTTTGGTTTGGTTTATGACCAAATAAAATGTACATATGACATCGAACCATACTGGTTCAAAATAACCACACTGGTCTATGTGTATGACCAAACAACCCCATGGAAAGGTAACAAGTAACATCATCTATGCAAACCAATGACTTCAGAGTGACTGGTGACATATTGTTTTTTATTACCAGAGGCGATAGGAAGATTGTGTTGGTGCTACACCCACTGGGGAAAAGCAGGCTAGTTATTCTTTTCGGTTTGGGTTATGACCCAACTAAAATGAACATATGACATTGTTACTTGTTTAAAACAACCACAATGGTCTATTTGTATGGTGCAACAAGTAACACCACTAATGAGTCAAAATAATCCAGTGTCTTTGGAGTGACTGGTGACATATTGGTTTTTATAACGAGGGGTGATGGGACGATTGTGTTGGTGCTGGGTGCCAGACAAAAATGTACATATGATATTGAACCATACTAGTTCAAAATAACCACATTGGTCTATTTGAATGACCAAACAACCTCATGGAAGTGTAAGAAGAAACACCATCAATTAGTCAAATCCAGTCGGCCAAAACGTGCTATTTGTGCAAAAAAGTGTCTAACCTAGGTGTAGTGTTCGTAACTTTTTAGAATTTAAATCTTTCAACAATCTTAACTGTCATTTAGATGAAACTTGGCTAATTTAGATTTCACATAAAATGACATAAACCTGAAAAAGTGTATTAGTCTAAATCAAAAATGCTAAAATCTTAAGAAATCAAAACATAAATTTGGCATGGTTACGGACACTACAGATTTTTAGCTTTTTAAGCTTTTACCAAAAAAAAACAAAAAACAACAATTTAAGCAAACATATTTACAGGTCAAATGCCTCTGAAAGTTTACACCAACTTACACCAATTTTAGTATCAATACTCATAAAGAAATATGAATAATTTGCATGTGGTTTGAAGTGAGACAGTATAACTCAGAAAAATGGCCATTTTTGGGGCACATATAAAATGATTTTTCCAAAAATTAGCTGAAATTAGCAACTTGAATTTTTTAAGGAAGCAAGACTGGTCAATTCCATGTTACATAAATTTGAAAAGTAGTTTCTCTGACACACATTTTCAATATTATATGTATAACATAATAATAATAATAATAATAATAATAATAATAATAATAATAATCAGCACCAGTACTGTGTTTTGGCGTGACTGGTGACCCCGTTGGTTTTTATAAATCAGAGCTGATGGGAAGATTGTGTTATACCCAGTGGGCATCTTCAGGACCCCAGTCCTCATACTCTTGAAGATAAACAACACTACTGGGTGCCCAAATTGGTGGCAACAGTATTTGTGCGTGTGTGTGTGTGTGTGTTACCCGCCAGTGCCGCTCCGCCGGTGGTGATGAGCACAGCCACGGTGACCCCGAGTGACGGCGCGCCGTCCCGCAGCACGCACACGCCGACGGAGAGCGTGACGAGGGGCAGGCAGCGCTTAAACACCACGTACATGGGCAGGCTGAGGCCGCGCAGAGACCAGAGGGTGAGCGTGGACTGCAGCGTGGAGAGCGCGCACACGCCGGCGAACACCCGCGCCAGGCGCGCGCTCGGCGGCGGGATGTTCACGACGCCCAGCCGGCGCAGGATCTCGAGCGTCACCGCCGCCGTGAAGCTGGTGAGGAACTGGATGAGGGTCAGGTAGGTGAAGTGGTACGTGCTGATGAGGAACTTCAGCAGGATGTTGAGAGACCCGGAGAACACGCCGTGCGCCACGGCCACCGAGATGCCCAACGTTCTGCCTCTGCAAACTTCCATCTTTATTTGTTTCCCTTAAGTTTTATATATATGTATAAAAAAAATTATCCGACTCCTTCTTTAAAAATATTTAAAAATGTCGAGCTCTAAATAACACATAGCAGGTGAAGTTTCTCCAAAGCACTGCATCAAACCCAAATCCACACTCACACACACTCGTCCCTCTGTCCCGGTGACACGCGTCCCGGGGTTTCCTGCAGCCCTGTTATCTCATTCTACACACTGTGGACACTCTGTACGGGTTTAGAGAAAAAAGCTCACTGCCTGTGCGCGCGCGTGTGTGTTCTCCCGCCCCTGAGTCCAAGTGCGTGCGTGCGTGTGTGTGTGTGTGCACGCGCCTGAACCCAATGCGCCACACACTGCGCCTCCTGCAGCTCCACTTGACTTCCTAACTGCAGGATCAACTGTTTGAGACAGAAACCCCACTGCAGCCAATCAGCTCACTCCTACTTACAGACTTAATTTATATACAGCATTAAAAACAAAACTAAACAAAAAAACATCATGCAGTTTAAAAGTTTAATAGTTTTTGTGTGTGCACTGTGATTTAGCAGGAAAATATAAATTCTAAACTGGTACATCATTAATCAAAAATATTCTGATGTTAGTTTGTGTTTGTAAGAAACACACCACTTACTTTTGAAAAAGGCACAGAGAGAAAAGGAACAGAATTGTTTTTTTTTTAACTTGCATTATGTTTAAATGCAAAAAGTGGAAATCTACTTATTTATTTATTTATTTATTTATTTATGAATTTATTTAAAGTTTCATATACAAAAAAACCATTGAGGTGATTTTGTGATGTGATTTTGAAATGTTTAATATTTAATCCAGCTCTGTTATTTTTTTCTCTTTCCTTTTTTTGATTTCCTTTTAAACAAATATTTAATGCCACTGCCTGAATAAAAGACTTGGATTAACTGGCAGGGATGTGTTATTTTCTGGTACTTCTCACACCTTTCTAGTGCAATAAAGTAATAACACATGGGAGATAATGCTGTCATGATAAATGTCAGTACACACACACTTATACAGTGCTAGCACAGTGGTGTAGTTTTCTCTCTTAATACACAACTTATTAATGATCGTTTCAAGACCTCCCAACATGATGCACTTCCCAGTTGTTGGTTCCCAAATTGCCCATTGTGTATGTGTGTTTGCCGTAAGTCTGGGATAGGCTCCTGACCCCTGATGACACTGTATATAAGATAAGCAGTATAGATGATGAGTAAATAAATGTATATCATAAGTGTCAAAGGCTTTTATTGACAATTACCTTAAGTTTATGCAAAGAGTCTATATATGCAGTGTAGACTCTTCTTTTTCAAGACTTCTGCAATTAACCCTCGCATGCTGTCGATCAATCTGAGCCACATCCTGACTGAACGTAGCCCATTTTTGCATAATCAATGTTTGGAGTTTGTCAGAATTGGTGGGTTTTTGTCTGTCCACCCCCCTCTTGAGGATTGACAACAAGTTCTCAATGGGATTAAGGCCTGGGGAATTTTCTGGCCATGGATCCAAAATTTCCATGTTTTGTTTCCTGAGCCACTTAGCTATCACTTTTGCCTTATGGAACGATGCTCCATCATGCTGGAATAGGCATTGGTTTATCACCAAACTGTCCTTGGATGGTTGGGAGAAGTAGCTCTCAGAGGTGTTTGTTATGGTTGTTAGTCTTCTGGCTGCTCCGGCCAAGGGGTTACTACAGCGGACCATCCACAGGTTATATGCAGGATGCCCTTCCTGACGCAACCCTTCCAGTTTTATCCGAGTGCATCCAGTGACTGGGGTTTGGGCGGGATCAATCCTGGGCCTTTCTCATGGCAGGCGAGAAACCTACCACTGAGCCATTTTTTTTTAAATTCATGGCTGTGTTCTTAGGCAACATTGTGAGTGAGTCCACTCCTTTGACTGAGAAACAACCCCACACATGCATGGTCCCAGGATGCTTCACTATTGGCATGACACAGATGGTAGCACTCACCCGCATACATTTCAGGAAGAGCAGCGAATAAGCCAGAAAAAAAAAACATCTGATGTTCTGCAAAAAGTACAAGGATTAAACTTCTGAGGACTGGGGCAAAGTCATTTTCTTTGATTAATCCCCTTTACGATTGTTTTGGGCATTGGAGAAAAAAGCTTGTTCGAAAAGAAAAGGTGAGTGCTACCATCAATCCTGTGTCATGCCAACAGTGAAGCATCCTGCCAACATAAATAAATAAAATGTACAGTATGCATACAATAAAAAAACTATAACAGCCAAGAAATTTCTGTGACAGAATAAGTACACAGAGATGCTTTTAGGAAAAATAATCAACTCTGTGGTAGAAACTGTAAAAACTGTAACTTTCTCCTTTTACACACACACCTTGTCATGGGTAATTTTCCCATAATGGCGTTTAAGTCATTCTACCTTACATAACATACAGTCCATTGTGTGAAATGTTCGATGTGCTTACAGAGCTGATTAACAACATCTAAGCCAGATTAAAATTCTGGCAAAGACAGATATTAAACAAAAGAAGAAAAGATGCCATACGTTTATCTAGGCTTCATATACATGTTCTGTACTTCATATTTCATGCAAGCTGCAAATTCTTTTTACAGAGGAGGGATCGCATCTTTATTATATTATGCATGGTGATTTGCATTCAGTGCAACACACTCCTGCTGGGAAATAAAGGGCACTTTTCCTCTTAGTTCTTTTAGAGATTGAGGGAAGACAAACAACATCTCAACAACAGTAAAAAAAAAAAACCTAAATGTACTTTTATTTTTTTTAGCTTTAAAACACATTCAGAATTTAGGTTATAAAGACCTTAGATTTTTAAACTATTTTTTATTTTATTTTAAGGGCAATCTAAACATCTGATTTCCAAGTGCGCAGAAAACTGAAGACGAAAAAAAAAAGAAAAATCTTGGCCTGAGGTACGACATATGTTGATGCCTCAACATATGAAACAAAAGAAAGAAATACATTTAATGGAAATGTGGAATGGGGAAAATATGGAAATGTTTTTCTTTTTTTTTTAATTATGGCTTTCTGCAGCATCTTGTTGGAAAAAGAGGCAGTTTAACTTCATCGCCTGGAGTGTTATAGCAGAAAATCAATGAAATGGAAAATTTGCTCTAGCTATACATACATTTATGATCACAATAAAGAGTCAAAGCCAAGATCTGAGTGTTTATTTAAGTTGTGCAATTTTGCCATTGTGTAAAGCAGTACCAAGTTAAAGCACATGTAAACTGCTAAATGGAAAAACTATGGCAAAAACACTAAGCTTGCCTGAAGATGTCTAAAATTCTGCTAGCCGAGTTGTGATTTCCTCACACAGTGAATGTCACGCTTTGATCAAGGTGTTGTTTAGCTCGGGGTCTCAGCAAAAACAGACGTGAAATTGCTATAATGTGACTTTTTGGGTGAAATGCATGCCGAAGAAAAAATTTTGTTAGTTCAAATAGAGAGGTTTTACTCTAAACGTCAAGACAAACCTGCGGAAGGCGTACCATTTTAATTAGAAATTTTAATTATGACTTCATTTATGATTCACTTTCTATACAAGACAATTATACCATGGACCAGACATTAGAAGTCTACACAGCATGTGTTTATCACCTAACAGGAATCATCATGATTTCATCCAGTTTTATAAAGCACTCTAAAGCTGCATGTGAACCAGTAAAGTGTCTTTTCAATGGAACTTCACATTCCACACATGGATTTTCAGAAACATTTTGCATTAAAAACTTCTCAGCAGGATTCTTGGGTCTGTTTTGCACGGTACTATTCACATGGAGCAGTGTCCTCCTTTAGGAAGAGTGCAGTGGTGGACCTCCAGACTCGGAGCCCTTCTGCAGTCACAGTGTTGTTTTTTCTTTACGCTGTACTGGGCTGCGTAGCAGCCAGACATGGAGGGGTGTAGATTTTTACCATCTCGTCCCAGGAACAGTCCACCAACTGTAGAAAAACCCCCACACATACATACAGTGACATAGGATTGACCTGTACATTTTAAACTGGAAGCACTTAGAAACAAACAAAAAAAAATGTAATTAGGGTTAATTAGGGTTCATTTCATACAGCATGTGACATGCTACTGACGTCTCACAATGTGATAAAGCAGCAGTCTCCACTGGAAACTAATCCCGCCCATGGTCTTGAATTTAATCTAATTTAAGTAAAGTATGCTGACTGAAGTCACTGATTGTTCTCATAGTAAAATGCTCATGCATTTATTATAAAAACTCTAAGTCCATATATTTTTAAACATTTGTGGACATCTGACCACCACACCTGCATCTGATTTAAAAAAATAAATATCCCATTGCAGATTTAGTCCCCATTTGCTTTTATAATAACCTTCTCTCTTCTGGGAAGGTTTTCCACTCGATTTTGAAGCATGGCTGTGGAATCGTAATGCGGCCAAGTATGGAAGTGGGGTGAGGAGGTCTGGGTTGGAGTCGGAGATCAGGTTCATCCCAGGGTTGCGGTCTGGGCTGTTTGCCTGTTCCAACCTTGATGAACCACAACAGAGTCCCATGGGGCTCACGTTCTTTAGTTTGGACCTATTCATTCTAGTGAAGGGAACTTAGCATTCAAAGACATGCCATACAACTGTGCACTTCTAACTTTTGGCAACTTTTTGAGAAGGATCTACACATTGGTAAGATGGTCAGTGGTCAATGACTTTTGGCCACATATTTTATGTTAGTTGTAATCATATCCTCATTCATCATCAGTTCATGCCTTTATTGTCTTCATTTGTTTTAAAACAGAAGATCGTCTGAAATGTCAGTGTTGACATTTGACAAAAGACCAGAACTAGGGGTCTTCCTCTTCGAACCATGACTTAGGACAGTGATTGGTTTACTGACTAAAAAAAAACCAACACCACCAAGCTGCCACTATTGAACCCTTGAGCAAGCCCCTTAAAAAAAGCCTCTGCTCCAACCCTGTGACCCTGTGCTCTGACCCCAGCTTCTTACCCCAGATATGTGACAAATTTTAAATTTTACAGTGCTGCAAGTTATATGTGAAACTATAATAAAATTTTATGATTGGTGTTGGGGCAGCACGGTGGCTTAGTGGTTAGTATTGTCGCCATGCACCTCTAGTGTCCGGGTTCGACTCCCGCTTCTGTGTGGAGATTTTGGGTACTCTGGTTTCCTCCCACAGTCCAAAGACATGCTGATTAGGCTAGTTGGCGGTCCCGAATTGCCCGTTGGTGTGAGTGAGTGTGTATATGTGTGCTTGCCCTGCGATGGATTGGTCCAGGGTGCATTAAGTTTCCTAGGGATTGTCTCCAGACCCCGCCGCAACCCTGTATACAGGATTACGTGGTATAGTGAGTGACTGGTATTGGTTGAAAAAGTATCACCTTGCACAGGAAGTATGTGTGTCATTTGGTCATTTATGGAAAATGCTTTGAATCAACATTTTATATATGTTTTTGAAAATGGACACTGCCTCTGTGCTCATGTTGCCTGTGTAGAGTTTCTCTGCAAGTTCTCCATGTATCTGTTTGTGTTTTCTACAGATTCCTCATACCTTTTTACACAGATGGCATATAGGTTCTATGTTATCACAGGTTAAAGATAAAAGATAGAATATGTTATGGTTGAAATGAATAAAAATTCCCCCCGGAAGTAGAATGAGGCACTCTCTCTCTCTGAAGTATATCCAAATCTATTTATATGCAGCGTTAAAGAATAAAATACAGCAGGCTTTCACTGAGCGACACAGACTGTCTTTGCCAAGTCCAGCAATGCTGTACCAGCACTGACCGTATCACTCTAATGGACTAAGCACCATCACTGAAGATGATAAAAATTCAATCCCAGGTTTCTTTACCTCACTGCTTTAAAGGGCACTGAGCTCGGGGTTCTTAACAAAGGACACTAGCTGACTGAAAGGTATTTGTCTCTTCTCTGAACTGCATGATAAGGACGTTTTGGTTCAATATGCTCCAGCTTGGACTACACATCTAGGACAGACACCATTTGCTCTTTTGAAGCCGCTTCAAAGGCCGAAGCACGGAGAATGAAAAATTAATCTGAATTTGCACAGGGAAAAGTGCATGTAAAATCTACTTGTGTTCAGTTCTCCTTTATTCTCTTAGACAGCAATGAAAAAGCAACAAAGCGTCACAAAAAAAAGGGATGAGATTGTCCAGAAAACCATGTTGAAGGCAAAAATGAAAGACAGCAAACACATTTCGGCTAATTGAATACATTTGGAGTGAAGGCAGACGTATAGAACAAAAGTTCTGTCATCAGGAAAAATGTACAGTATGAGTTCTAATAAGTTCGCTCAGAAAAAAGAAAACAAAAATAAGTGGGGTTCTGTAACATAGTGTTAGTACTACACAGCATGTTAAATATGTAAACATTAATAATACACGAGAGGTGGTTATAACTGCGGTCACACACCTCCAGGGTTGAGGGTTCGATTCCCGCCTCGGGTCTGTGTGAATGGAGTTTGCATGTTTTCTCGGTGCTTGATTGAGAATCGATAGATTGGCACTCTGTCCCTGGTGTACTATGTCTGAATCAGGGTTACTTTCCTCACCCTGAAATTTATTACTTATTAATAACAGCACGGAACCAAATGTTTCATTCATCAGAAATGTTTAGTTATTAAAGGAAGCCTTGGTACTTTTTTCCAGTCATAGTTAATTTAATACTTTAAAATCTGTTCCTTGTCCCAAAGACTTTATAGCTTTACCCTTGACTTTTACCAAGCACTGACACTTGGGACCAAAATAAAAAAAAGGCTTACACATTACACATCTGTTATCTATTTTATTTATATGACAAGACAATCTGTAGGTAAAAAAAAAAAATCTAAATTAACATAATAAAATAAAACCACTTCCACCCAATCAGAACTCAGCAATTAACCACATTATGGTTTGACCAGGGACAGGCAGAGACATGCTGAGGGGAAGTTGATCTAAACTAATGCTGTATTTGCCAAAACAGCAGTGATGCTTTTAGGATCAGCGTCCTAAACAGTTTAGCAAGAAAACATGGATGTTAAACTCTTTTCAGCTGATGTCACCTCTCTTGAAAGTGTTTTAGATCTTCACGGTAGCCTGTGATAAAGGTGTCTGTATGTTCTTTTTCAAAAAGTTTTTAACTGGCATAAAAAAAAAATAATAAATGCATGGAAATCACAATTGTATGAAAAAAAAACTGCATAAATGTAATTTCTGGCTAAAGTCTGACTTTAAATAAATGGCAGTTATAGTGCACAACCCACTCTCCGTCCTGGCTCCTGTCCTACAGAGGAAGTATGGGGGAGACGTTCATTTAATTAAAGAAGGCATGAGATGCATTTCTTTCTCGTTAAAAAAAAAAAATAACGAGAAGTAACACAGGGCAGTACATTCGCTTTGTCCGAACGGAGCACATGCAGATGAAATGACAGGACGAGGTAAAAGAATGTCGAGGCTCACTCCAGAATAATGCACAATGATGTAGTGAAGCAATTGGTCTAGGACAGATGATATATGGCGCAGTCCTGTTTCACTGCTGCTGTTCTTTCGTCTGTCTCAGATGGGAGGGAAGCTCATTATTCCTGAGTAGGAAAGGAGCCGGTGCACACCACTGCCAGGCCCGTGACTCATCCATTTAAGGGGAAAAACGACTTCCATTAATTACTTAACTACACTTGTGAGACTGGACAGCGTAGAGACGCCAGTGTGGTTGTTGGACTACTGATCAGAAGGTTCCTGAGTTGAGCCCCAGGGCCACCGAGCTCCCACTGTTGGGCCCTTCCAACCTCAACTGCTCAAACACTCAGGTGTCAAGCTGGCTATCCCAACCCTGTAAGAAACAACGATGAAACTATGGATATATCTCCAAGGAGGGGAATATTCATCACCCAGTGTAACCAATGTTATACTGACAGACCCCATAGTGATACCCTATAATCTGATTCAGACTCCTCTTTATGTACTCATCAATCAAAACTGTTTCTACAGGTTCAATTTTAGTCCTAAGAAATTGAAGGCGAAAACATAAACAATTAAATTCAAATTCGAAAAACACTAAGCGCCCCAACCATGTCTCAGCATGACCTCCAAGAAGACAAGGTCTGACATGGTTGTACTGGAAGAACTCGAGTGGCTTTTACACAGCCCGGACCTTAAACCCCAATTAAACACATTTGGAATAAATCCCCACTGCCACGCTTCCAAATAAAGCCTCGGCAGAAAGTGGAGAATAAATCCGGAATGGGATGTTCAACAAGCTCGTTTGATTTTAATGCTTAGGCGTACATATACTTTTGGCCATACAGTGTGTATCCACACGAGAGCAGATGATGGATATACTGTATTATTGTATGGTTGATAATGGTAGGGGGTGGAAGCAGATCCTATGTAGTGGAACTGCCAGGGTGGGAGGCAGAGGAGTGTGACAGCCACGATTTGTGTGAATGTGTGTAGGGGGATGCAGGAGAGAAAACCTGTTAAGCTGTATGCTCTTGTCTGTAATGAACATCCCACTTCATTCACGGGCTGCCAACAGCTGAACGCTCTGATGTGGAATGGACAAAAAGCAAGAATCCACACACACGTGCTGTATTCTTCTTAGCCTCATCCTATAATTTGGCTTGGGCGGCAAAGCAGCATCTTTATATTTATCTTTTCTAAGCTTCTTCCTGCTCCTTGGAAGAACTTGGTGCCGAGATTGGTCCACTGGTCTACTGAAATGATTTCTGGGACTTGAACCCTCACAAAGTGACCTATATGGTCGGTGTGTAGAGCAAAAGGGGCAATGTGTGTCTTTAGCGTTATTAAATTAAGCTAAGATTCCTTGGTGTCCCTTTAACTTTACACCATTCAGACACACTGTGTCCAAAAGCAGACAAGTATTGACTGAGGGTTTTTGAGTGAAGTGTTTGGAGTGAAGTTATTAATCCATGTTAGTGGAGTGTACCACTGGAAATATTCACTTATATGTAGCGTTTTTTGTTTAAGAGCAGGTTTCACGTTGCCAGGTCCAACCCACAATATCTGCGTATATCAAGGTTCATCAGACGTCCTGTAATGCGATAACAGGATTATTCTGAGCTTTAGTTTTTTTTTTTTCTTGCTTATAAGCTTGTTATTCATGACATCATTTGCATAAGGGCACACTTCCATATGAAAAAAAAACCCCAGTTAAAATAGGACTAATTAAGCCTACACCCAGAGTACACTCAGGTTGTGAGTTTTAAAATGCCAAAACAAGAGGTGTTTTAGGCCCAAAGCCCACAAGAAGCCTTGAGGTTATATCAATAATAAAAAAAAGTGTTGACCACATTTCAGAAAAACAAACAAAAAAAATTAATATGAGCTGCTTTTATTATTTTAGAATCTTTTGCTGATTTTCAAAACCATCTCTTAAGTTGAGCAGAAGCGCATGAGGACACTTTTCTGCTCAACACTGTTGCAGATGTGCAACAGCAAAAAGACAAGCTTGGCTTCCACTCGTCAACCCGATTCCTCAATTTGATCTACACTTGGCGCTTCTATTAAATCAGACTACACGGGCCAGCCTTCACTCCCCATGTGCATCAGTAAGCCTTGGCCACTGTCGCCAGTCCACCAGTTTTCCTTCCTTGGATCACTTTTGGTATGTCCTGACAACTGTAGCCTTTGAATGTCCCACAAGACAACAGTTTTGGAGTTGCTCTGACCCAGTTGTCCAGCTATTACAATTTAGCCCTTCTCACAGTAGCTACATTTTCAATAACTCATTACATTGGCGGCTGGAAGTAGGTGGAATATATTAGGCAGCAAGTAAACCTTTTTTCCTGAAGTTGATGTGTTGGAAGCAGGAAAAATGGGTAGGCCTAAGGATTTGAGTGACTTTGATGAGGGCCAGATTGTGAAGGCTAGAGGACTGGGTCAGAGCAACTTCAAAACTGCAGCTCTTGTGGGATGTTCCTGATCTGCAGTGGTCAGGACATACCAAAATGAAATATTCTAAGAAAGGAAAACCGGTGAACTGGCGACAAGGTAATGGGCCAAGGCTTACTAATGCACACGGGACACACAAGTGCACAAGTCTGGCCTGTGTAGTCCGATCCAATAGACGTGCTAGTGTAGTTCAAATTAAGGAAAAGGTAAATGCTGGTTGTGATAAAAAAAAGTGTTGAAGCACACAGTGCATCAATGTTATGTTGGCAAAAGGGGGGAGGATCTAGTTAATATTAAGCAGGTGGTCTGTCTGTCTGTCCATCCATCCATCTGTTCATCCATTTAAATCTCCATTTTTTCCACTACTATACTTTTTTTTTGTACATCTTCATCGCTTCAGTATAGTTCCAGTAGAATTTATGCCATAAGCACTGAAGCTGTTCCGGTGGCCAAACACACCTAATCCACTACAGTATGTTAGCTTTTCCAACTGATAGTTGTAAGCAAAGTTTGGATCACTGCACCACCGTCTATAAAGTCAAATTTCAGCTTATAATTGAAGTCTTTGATGCAGTGAGCAGCACAGCACATGAACAATACGCTCTTTATTTCCATCATGTTTCAGTTCCACAGCTGGAGATGGAAGAAAATGAGCCTATAATATCGATCCTACTGAAAGACTTCAAAGCCGTGCTCGAAGGGAGTGCGTTTTGTGCGAGCTCAGTGGGACGTCATGCGGCTGATGAGTTGAGTTTGTGAGTGACGGTTCATTAAATGATCTGACCTCAGGCTTGTTCTTCATCAGTGTGAGTGCTGGAGTTGGGAAGCGCCGTATCCCCTGAGGCCTGAGACTCGCGCTTCTACCGCAACACAAACTGTGTCTGGGTTCGTACGAGACCTGCGTGTGTGTGTGTGTGTGTGTGTGTGTGTGTGTGTGTGGATAGGTTTTTTTTTTCCAGGAACAATCTGAATGTCACATGTATGTGACTGATTAGGTCTGGTTATTACTATAAACGCAGGCTGGGATGGCGTGATGGAAACAGTGATGCAGGTCTTAGAGAATAATAGCTGTTTGCTTTCAATAACCTGACTCGGCCATCTTCAGTCACTGGGAAGATTGAGGTCGGTAAGCAATGAAATAAAACATTTGTGTGTGTGTATTGTATGTAAGCAATACTGTACAGTACATGCTGACTATTTTCCAGGCAATAATTCACAAGTCATCAGAACTGCTGGAAAAAGAAGCTTACAGGACCAGGCAGGTTGAGTTGTTCTGGATCATTGTAAAAACGCTGAAATTGAGCGAGAAAGTATAGATAATATGCTGGATATACAGTTTTCCTCAAGTTAAAATGAAACCAGTATCTAGCAGAAATCAAAACAGATAGTGATGGGGTGGCTTGAACTGGCATCACTACTCCAAAGTTGATCTCTTCTCCAGAGCTTAATATAATATCACTCACTCACTCACTCACTCATCTTCTATACCGCTTTATTCACTCCAAAGGCCTTAGGGCACGAGGCAGGGTACAGGGCGCCACTACTGCAGGGCACACACACATACACACACTCACACACCCAAATACACACTACGGGCAATTTGGGAACGCCCATAAGCCTAACCTGCATATCTTTGGACTGTGGGAGGAAACCGGAGTACCCGGAGGAAACCCAACAAGCCTGGGGAGAACATGCAAACTCCATGCACACAGAGACGGGAATCGAGCCTGGCTAATAGAATATTATACAGTTTTATTCTTTTTTTCAGTGATTGTGAGTGTTGAATAAAAAAAATATAGCACCACTATTTAACAATATGTTTATGATGAGATTTCTTTTTAATTATTTGTGAGGATTCGCCAACACTTTGAATTAACTGTTACTATAGGAACGATAATGCCACTTAAAAAAGTTCATGGAGTAAAAAACCTATCACACTATTATAGCCATGCAAATTTACATCATTATTGTATTATTACTTTCTATTATATATATATATATATATATATATATATATATATATATATATATATAGTAAAGTATTCTAAACCCGAGTTGTTGACTCGGGTTTAGAAATACGACGACAAATAAAACAGCTGAACTGAGTTACTTGATGGAGGATGGGCATCTACTGTATATCATTACAGAATCACATACATAAAGGAATTATAAGTGAAACATACATCTCTAAAACACACGTGCTAATAAACAATGCCTATGCCTTCTCCTAATTTAATGTTAATGATATGCAAACTAGTGCTCTCGACTGAATTAAGGAAATCTGTTGTGCTGCGCTACAGTGATTGATTTACATAAACTGTTTACATCTGTTTTACTGTGAGCCTACCTGGTTGGGGACGTGCAGGTTGAAGTCCAGGCCGCACACAAACTCTGAGTGGTGCTCCATGGTGTCGAGCAGCGGCGGACTCCTGGAGAAATCCCAGACCCTGCAGATGGAGAAGCAATCACACTAATTGAGTGGTCGTTTTTCTTACTCCGTGACGGGCGAATGGCTCAAAGCCCTGACGCAGCCCTGGCTCAATGCGCCTGGTCGCATCCATTCAGCAAATACGATTAAATCACTTCCCAGGGCAAAACGTTAGGCGAGCATTAATACCAACGTCGCCCGAGACGTTGAGCTGGAGCAAACGTATTACTTATAGGCGTTATAAGAGTTTGGCATAATGCTCTTTTAAGAAAAGCTGTCAGTATGAATTATATTATATAAGAAGAAGAAGGAAAAGTGTATTGCACTGTAAGATATGAGCTTACACATTACAATTAATTAGTTTAAAAAAAAAAAAGACCAGCCCTGGAAAGATTTAGCATAAAACACTAAAACAATTATGAACCAATTTATATTTATTTTCTTTATCTTTGGAATACATTTTTATAATACTCAGGGAGAAATTTTAAGGAGTTATTTTAAGGAGTTTAAGGATACCAAGTTTAAGGATCTAAGCGACTTTGATGGCCAAATGACCGGGTCAGAGCATCTTCAAAATAGTAGGTCTTGTGAATGTGCTCAAGGGTTTGTACCAAAAATGTTTCCAAGGAAGGAAAACTGCTGAACCAGTGACAGAGTTATGGATGGCAAAGTCTCGTAAAGTCGAGCTACACATGCCCCTCCTGAGCTGCCAGTGATCCACACCGCCTCTGCCCTCTGGACCCGTCTGACTCATCCTGGCGCCCCGCTTCTAGTTGTCGCATGGGGGCCTCATGTGGTCTGTTTGGGATGCGTGTGGTGATTGGGGTTCCACTTCACATTGGTCCGATGCACACAGCAGTTCTCTGAGGACTAGTGACTGCATTCGCTCGATAGTTCAGGACTAAAATTTCCAACAGTCTTTCTAAGCCTCCAATAACAAACTGGACTCTAAGACATCATCTGTTATATTGAACATCAAGGTACCTAACACATAGTATGACTGCAAAACAATTCCTGCTATCCGTTATCACC
The DNA here is from genome assembly GCF_024256425.1 of Clarias gariepinus. Taxonomy (NCBI): domain Eukaryota; kingdom Metazoa; phylum Chordata; class Actinopteri; order Siluriformes; family Clariidae; genus Clarias; species Clarias gariepinus. The sequence goes on along the minus strand of NC_071126.1, from coordinate 16,716,133 downwards.
CAAATGATGATGGGTTCCCTGTTGAGTCTGGGTTCTCACAAGGTTTCTTTCTATTGCCATCTCAGGGAGTTTTTCCTTGCCATCGTCACCCTCGGCTTACTCATCAGGGACAAACCGATCATCATACACATTTCCATAATTTTATTTGGATTATGTAAGGCTGCTTTGCGACAATGCTCATTGTTAAAAGCGCTATACAAATAAAACTAAGCATGTGAGCATCAGAACTTGATCATGGAGCAAAGGAAAAAGGTGGGCCAGTCTAATGAATCATATTTTCCTTTGATGTTAATAGCTTTTATTTGTCATGTATATGTTAAGAAACAGTGAAATACTTTTTTTCGCATGTCGCAGTTACAAAGCTCCTGAACCCCTGATCAGTAAACCAGAGACATGACCTTTTAAGGCACCACTGCCATCTTGTAAATGGCCATTGTAAATGGTTGTGCATCAACTACCTGGGGCAGGGGTGGCACCAGGGTGCACTATGGAAAGTAGGCAAGCTGGCAAATGCTCTGGGAAATGTTCAGCTTAGGTCCTGGCATTCATGTGGTTGTTACTTTGAGAAGTACAGCCTATCTGATCATTGTTGCAGATCAAGTAAACTACTTCATAGCAACAGTTTTCCCTAATGGTCATGTCCTCTCTAAGCGGGATAATGCGCCCACACTACAAAAAAGTGTTGAAGAATGCATGGAGGACATGACAAATTGTTCAAGGTGTTGACTTGGCTTCCAAATTTCATGAGCATCTGTGGCACGTGCTGGACAAACAAGTCCCATCTATGGAGGCCCCACAAGATCTGCTGCTAATTTTCTAGTGGAAGATACCACAAAACACAGAGGGGGGCATTGGTGGCTCAGTGGTACAGGTCTCTCGCCAGCCATGCGAAAGGCCTGGGTTCGCTTCCTAGACAATGCCAAAACCCCAGTCACTGGATTCAGTCCTGGTCCCAAGCCCGCATGAAATGGGAGGGTTGATTCAGGAAAGGCATCCGGCTTAAAACCTGTGCCAAGTTTGGTCCGCTGTGGCGACCCCTTAACGGGAGCAGCCAAAAGACTAAAACTCTCAGCGGTTGACAGCTGTCTATAGCTGTTATGAAAGAATTAGTTTCATATTGGATAAAATGTTACTATAAATTACATTTTACATTACATTTTCAAGTATATAATGTATTTAAAATGTAAAACTTGCACCAATCTGTCAAGTTTTCGTACATGTACAATACAATCTCAGTAGCATAATGGTCTGTAAATATTCTGGACACACCCGCTCTGTCTTCTCACAATTCCACATTTTTCCATGACAGGTGCAATCCTGTTATTTATATCTTAGCTAAACAATCCATTCAGAACAAATAGACACATCCCTGGCTTGGAAAATCAGAACACTTTCCTAATATCTACGCGCGGACAAGACTAAAAAAACTAATTTCCGTTCCTAATTAACTCTTCAATAATGTAAAACCGACCTTCTAAAACCAACCCTATGTAAACAGGTCAGTTTCTATAGCTAAGCCTCAGCACGGATGCTTGTGTGGGCAGTTTATTGTGGCAGGAATAGGAAGCGTTATCTCTGGCAAATATGGAGACCTCTGGCTTTTGAAAGCGTCCCGAGCAGACTTTGGTTAAGCAAACAGCGCAGTGTGCGAGACAGCAGGTGCTTCTCACGCTCTCGTGTACGTCATCCTCTACAAATGAAAATGGGTCAGTCAGACATGTTCCCATCAGGTTACAGTAGAAGATCAAACGACTGTCCTGTATATGCAAAATCAGTTTTATTGCCTGGGTGAGATTAGTACAACATTATGCAATCTTAATTAATTTTAAGAGACGTTCTGTTATAAGCAAAACTAATATCTTAATAAGCAGATAATAGAATATTCTGGTACTTCTATGATTAAAATGGGTCTTGAGCTTTTTAAAGCAGGTTTGTCCCTTGATAGCCCCCAGAAAGTGACAGAAACTTTAAAGCCGCGTATCTGACATTTCAGTGCTATGAGAATTCACTGTAACTTCTAATATCTATTAATGTAAATTTTGTTAAGAAACAAGAAAATAAAATTTTGGGCGTGCCATTATAGGAAATTGAATTGAGTTCCATTTTATTTACAATGGAGAATGCTTTAGAATCTTGTCACAAACCAGCTTTAAAGGGGAATAATATTGATCACAACAGCAAACTGGTGAGAGGATCATGGGCACCCAAGGGTCATTTATGCCCATAGGGACAAAATTCCAAAATTGTCCACTCCAAATCCCACAGAAAAGCCAATTATGAAGCAAAAAAAAATTATGCTGGCCACACTAGAAAGGCACCAAAATACCCAGTGCACCACAGCCTACTGTGCACGAGCCCAGCAGTCAAAGAGCCCAAGACATCAAACCCAGACATTAAACTCTCCAGATCCCAATCCAATCAATCACTCATGGGATGCACCGGCCAAACTATTCTGATCCACGAAGGCCCAATCCCTCAACCCACAGCACTCAAAAGGTCCACTGCCAACTCTCTCACTAATGTCTTTGCATGGACTTTGCTTTGTGCACTGGTGCACAGTCATGTTGGAACTGGTGTGAGGTTGTTTTTAAGGGGTTGGGCTTGGCCCCTTACTTCCAGTGAAAGAAACTCTTAATGCTTAAGCATACCAAGACATTTGGGACAATTTCATGCTCCCAAGTTTGTAGGAACAGTTTAGGGACGGCCTATTCCTATTCCAACATGACTGCGTAAAGCAAGCTCCATAAAGACATGAATAAGCAAGTTTATTGTGGAAGAACTTCACTGGCATATATGGATGTTCATTCCGATGGAACACCTTGGAGATGAATTGAAGCCAGGCCTTTTTGTCCAACATCAGTGTTAGACCTCACAAATGTGCTTTAGGAAGCATGGTTAAAAATTCCCATAAACACACTCTTAAACCTTGTGGAAAGCCTTGCCAAAAGAGTTGAACCTGTTATAGCTGCAAAGGGTGGGCCAACATCATATTAAACCCTATGGATTAAGATTTGGATGTTACTCAAGTTCATACGCATGTGAAGGCAGACGAGCAAATACGTTTGGCGAACATATGGTGCATGTTGTGAAGCCCTCATTCATTAAACTACTAGTGTCAGTTTATGTTTTGTATAGAAAAACACATTCTTATATATGTTCTCTAACAATCCTTATTATTAGCTGCTTACAGTATTTGTAACATGTCCTCCTGTTCATATTGAATTTCTTCAAGGCCACATTACTGCTAAATGCTGATAAATAAGAGTAGCACCCTAATGTTCACAATTGAAGAAAATATTTTTTCGTTGTCTGTCTTAGACCTTTCTGTGTTGTGTGTGTGTGTGCGCGTGTGTGTGCACAGCTGCTTCATCAAATACTGAGGAACAATAATGACAAAAACTGGTGAGCTGGTCTGGCCACTGAGAGACAAACACAACACTGACCTGCTCCTAAGTGCCCAAGGCAATGATTACTGCACTACAGCCAAATCATGTCCGTTTAAAAGGGCTGTCTTTGCAATATATGGTCTTTTACTGCACAGCTCGTCAGTTCAAAGAGTCATGGGCTGGATTTCCAGGTACAGGTTAAGCCCAAGTTTAGACTGAATGACAACGTCAATAAGGACTCTCCATTAAAAATGCTCCTCGTAACGATGGGCCATTAAGTAAATTGCCATCTGTTTGTCTTTAAGCTTTATGGTAAACACCGTGACAAAGGCGCATTATTGATCTAAATTATGACTTGAACGTGAATGATTCTGCAGACATTCAGCTAAAGCTTTTTTCAATTTACCCTCTGGTGGTAAGTGCTTTAACTGCTTACTGTTTTCTCTAATACTGTCATCTTCTACTAACAACCCCGGGAAGGACCCATGAATAATTCAAGAGCAAGTAGATGACTTTAATTGAGCTGTTGATCATGGACATCATAGTAAGTGACTTCAAAGTTTTGGTCCTGGGGTCAGTACTAATGTCTGGAAAACCAAATTTAAACTTTGGGGTCAGCTTAGACTAAACATTGCTCAGAAGTGCTTCATATTTAATGAATACTGATACTGATACTAATACCAAAATGAATAACCCACTTAGCGTTCATCAATCAGAGGCTTCATAGAATACTATATTCACCTTAGAAAGCACTGCGTTGGCCAAAAGTATTAAGTATTTTATTCAAAAGTGAAAATTTGTAAAATAATAACAATCAAGATAATAAATCTATTGTGTTATTTTATGCATTGTGTTACTTATTGCTACACAACAATAAGTGTTTATTACAAAACCTGCTGGATCCAGTTGGACATAGAGTCAAGAAGACGTCTGCAGAACTCTGGTGTCACTCACTCAATTCATGCCTGATTTCTTACTGAAAATCAAGTACAGAAGATGGTTTCTTCACAGCTACAGTACCACCATCTTCACCATTGTCCCAACAGTTCTCTATCAGGAAACTGTTTTTGCCAGTTTTTCAGTTAATTAACACTTCTCAGCCAGATATGCTAAAACCAATTAGTGACATTAATTATTTTGTGCACAGGGACAACTATAATGCGTGGCTTCTTAATACTTTCAGCCACTGCTGTATAAGGCAAAACAAGCATGGACTAAAAACCGATCCCTGAGGAACTCCTACTGAGTAGTTAATCTGCAAGCTAATGAAACTGAACTATGTTGTGTAGTACAGGGCAATTAATAACACCAATATGTTGAGTTTTCAAATTGGCCGGAACCACAAGTTAAAATAGGGCTAAAAATGAATAAATCTGTGTGTAGAGAAAGAAGTGTTGGGATTCAGAAGCTGTAGCTAATGCTGTAAAATTTTCCTAGTGTCAATTTTCTTTCCTAAGTTTCATGTGTTTGTCAGAATGTTGTTCCAAAGCCTATATCATTGAGCATAGAGACAACGATCTGGTGGTTAACCATATCAGAGGCACCTGAATTATCACTCCGTGGCTATTGCTTTGGGCTACTGAGTGGAAAATTTGCAAGCCTAAATGCCAAAACTACCAAGTTGGGAGCTGAGTTGAGTCCTTTTATTCCAACACTTTGGATAAAAGTGTCGGCTAAATGAGGTACAGTATAGGCAAATAAGGAAAATGGTTATCATTGAAACGGGGGAGTGTATTAGAAGTTATTAATATACCTGTTTTAGAAAAGCATGTAAAATGTTTGGAGATGGCAATAAAAGGGAACAGGTCTGTAGTAGGTGATGGTAGTTACTGTAGGCCAAGCCTTAGATAATATATAAGCGGAGACCTGATGACAGAAGTGCACAGACATCAGTATGTTCATCATAGCGGTCACACACTCTGTGTGTATAGAGACTATACAGACTGTGTGTATATATAACTTGGTAATAAATGGAAAAGCACTGAATCATAGTTGCGTGCTGCACTACATACTATATTATCAAAACACCCATAGTAAAATATGAACAAATCAACTTGGACTATTTTATATCAACAATAAAGCTGTTCTATGAAACAATTAGTTCAGGCTGTAGATTTATTCCTGCACGCATATGTCAGACGTACAAGCTAAACAGAACAGGTGCACAGATTAGCCCGAAGCAAAAAGCGTTTATAAGGGCACACATCTGTTTTTATTTAAACGCTTCTTATATTTTTAAAAGGATGCATTATTAATCTTTTAAACATGAAATAATGAACGGACTACCTAAAGAATATAAATGATTGAAAACTATAGTGAAGCTAATAGCAACAGTCACCAATAATTTAATATAAAAACACTTTACATAATATTAGAAAAGTATTGTCGGCATGGTGGCTTATTGGTTAGCACATGCACCTCCAGGGCCTGGGTTCAATTTCCGCCTGGAGTCAGTGTGCATGGAGTTTGCATGTTCTTTCCATGCTTGGTGGGTTTCCTCCGGGTACTCCAGTTTTCTCCCTCACCCTAAAGACATGCGGATTCAGCTAATCGCCATTTCAAAATGCCCAGTAGCGTGTGAGTGTGTGCACAGTATATGCCTTGTGTCCTAAGTCTCCTGGGATAGACTCCAGGTCCCCACGAGCATGTATACAGGATAAAGTGGTATAGATGTTGACCGAGTGTCTTAGCATTGTATTAGCATTCAGGTAATAACAATATTATTATGTAGATATAATAATATTCTTAAATACTGATTGGGTGATATTGATGAGATGACACTTTTTACATGATCGCAGTCTCTTTGTGCTTTTTTAGTACAGCTTGCATAAAAGGCCAAACTACAAACCAACAGTAAGTGCGTTCTAGATAAAAAAATTTAAAAAAGTGAAAACAGCTAATCTCCACAGTACTCGGAAGATCAGTTCCGTACATCATAAACGATATTCATCATTTTAATGTTGAAAGTAAACACTCCCTTCTTCACTGAGCCTGAAAATTAGTAATGGCAATAAATCTTTAGCAAGACTTTAGCAAACGTTTCATCCAGGGAAACAAATAAGGACATAATATTCCCATATATAACACAAAAGCCCTTTTTTTTCACACTATAAGCTCTGGTGAAAGACTGCTATCACCCTGTACATCAAAAACATATTATAAATACAAAAACTGTATTAAAATAAACCAATTTCTATGGAAGATAGAATTACATATGGCTTACGTCAAAAAGGACTGCTTCATCTATGTGTGTGTGTGAGTGTTTTGCATTTATATTAAACACTATCAGTACAGTGTAAAATTCTTCCCTTACTACTAAGGCTGAATAATTCATGCCAAAATACAAATCGTGATTTTTCTCCATGGCAATTGAGATCACGATTCTCTTAAACTTATTTTTAATAAATAATAAATAAAATAAACTAATAAATAACCCCTATATTTTTGCACACTCAGCCAACTACAGTACTTCATAGTTTGTATCATTATTATTTTTAATAGCATTATGTACATGTCATGGAGCTTGTTGGGTAGTTTGTAATTAAATGCATAATTTACAGTATTGAATTTATTGTTGTCAAATGGTTTGATTGCTCAAACTTAACATAGGCCTACTTCTAGTGTAAATCTCTGAGCTTTTGCTCATAATACATGATACAGCAGTAAGTTATATGACAGTTATGGCTGTACATGCCTGTTTTTGATCAGACACGAGTATATATTACATTTTTTTAGTTTGTGTATATGCGTGTGCGAGACATTTATAGTATGCTGATAAAAATAATAACGAAATAATGAAATGAAATGGAGGACTGCTTGTATGTATAAATCGTGAATGTGATTTTTTAAAATTTATTTAAATTAAGTGCGCAGCCCTACTCACCACAAAAATGTCGCATTAGTGTTTAGCCTGACAGGCTTTTGATGAAACTCCATATGGAGCTTTATTTTTTCTGCTTTCCATCAATCAATTTAAAACCTGCATGCTGCTACATGATTTCTTTCACACATAATTCTTTAATAACATAAAACATTTTAGAAATATATGTAAAAAATTTTTAAATCATTTTCAACTCACTCAGCTGCAGTAACTGGGATAGTAAGTGTATAATAATAATAATCAGAGCTCAGACCACTACAATGATGTGTAATCAGAACACGGTTCTGCGTGGCTGAAGAGCAGTGAACTGTGGCAGCCGTGAACGCGGTAATATCTTTCTCAGCCTTTGGGTGCAAATATTATCTTCGCGTGCGTTATGAACACAGCTGATAGCTGTCTGCAAAGGAAACAAACCGGTCTAGCTTGAAATTTAATCAGCGTCCTTTATAGCTCTATTAGTCTGAAACAGCAGTAACTCGTCCATCCTCACAGCGCCTGACCTCCTGCTTTACCCACGCTGTGACCCTGTGATGGCTGACTCTGTGCTCTAACCCCAGCTTCCTAAATGGGATATATTATTTCACTGTGCTGTAACACAGTGTACAGAACCCTACAAGTCAAAAGTTTAGACACAGCTTCTAATTTCATGGTCTTTTCTGATTTTTATTTCTTTCTACACTATAAAACAATGCTGAAGTCGTTTATCCAAAATATACAATAATCTCATTTGAACAGTTGATATTGAGATGTATCTGCTACTTCTGCTCTGTAAATCCTTCATAACGGCGCTAATCTGAGATGCGGTTTGAGGTTAATTCGTGATTTCTGTGGCTGGTGACTCTAAATGATCTTCTCCTCTGCAGCAGAGGTCAGTTTTGGTCTTGCTTTTGGTCTTGCCTGGGATGGTCTTTGTGAGAGCCAGTTTCATTATGGAGCTTGATGGCTTTTGCAAATACACTCGAGAATACTGTGCAGAAAAAACGGGCAAGCATAATGATTCGAACCACTTGAACAAGGGCAACTTTGGACAATCGTGATGGATAGACGTCTGGGAAACTCCACAATCGCAGCTCTTTTGGGATGTGTCTGGTCTGGAATGATCAGGACCTACCAAAAACGTCAAACTGGTGACAGGGTCGTGGGCGGCCAAGGCTCACTAATACACAATGGGAGTAAACACTGGCCCATGTAGTCCGATCCATGTGCGACGCTGCAGACCAGTCATTTCTCATTATTCTCAAAAATTTTATGAGAACCTGAGCTGTTTATAAACACTTTTAAATCAATTCCATCATAGTTCATGCATGCTTGACATTTGCGTTATTACCTGACGGTGAAGTCGTAGGAGCATGACGCCAACACGGCCTTGTAAAATGGGGAGAACTGTAAAAGAGGAAATGAATAAGACAGCGGTGTGAATGAATACACTGCTGTATAAACATAACATACTGCTATAAATGCAATGACCTTTCCATATTCACGGATGTGCTGTTATCAGTTACTGACTATGAACACCCGCCCCTCTATCACCAGTGAGCAGGTACGGTATTATATACCAGTCCATAATGCCAATAATTGTAATAATGGTTTCTATTTAACAGCAAAATTACCAACAGGCATTGTTAGAAAGCAGAGTTCATATGTAAATCCATATGTAAATTTAAATCCTTAATGAGCAAGTCAGAGAAAACAATGGCAAGAAAAACCTCCCTGAGATGACTTTTGTCTTCAGCTGTGTGTTCTCAATGCATTCTTTAGTTTTTTTATAACTTCCTATTCTTTTAAAAGTTTCACTTCAGGTTTCTTGCCGAATGTTTAACTCTTTCAATCTGCACCATTCGGCCTCTAGCAAAACTTTTTTTTGTTATAATTATTGATTGCTTTTCTAGATGTGTATAACGATTAAAGCATGATGTTGAGTTAGTACTAAACACTAAAACACAAATTTCACTTAATTTAGTCGCTCATTAAAGCTGTTGTGAGAAACGCTGATAGGAGGCTTTTAATGCGGAAATCTATAGTGATTGGCCGACTAAAATAACGGGTGTTACTCGGCTGAAAATTATTGTCACACCCCTACATAGTCCTGACCTCGCTCCAAACCATTTCCACGTTTCCATAAAAGGAGTTCCTGGGAGGCCAGCGTTTCAGATTTGAAGCAGGCAGTGCGATCATGGCCCCCCGAGATACTGAGTAAACTTTCTACCCTGATGGTATCCAAGCTCTAGTGAAACACTGGGTTGGTTACACCACAGCACGCAACAATAATTTATTTAATAAAGACTGATCATCGGTTTATAGTCACCAACCTCTCTTTCACTAAGAATTACACAAAGTTACCTTTATTCTCCGGATAGCATAAGAATGGCCCAGCAGTTGAGCTACAGGCTGGCGGACGTTGCGCAGATCCCACACGCACACGCTGCAGTCTACGGAGCCCGTCGCCAACACGTTCTGTTATTTATAATAAAAAATACAAATAAAATCCTTTTTACGGGGCACTTTAAAAGATATATATTAACTAAATTTAAAGTCTTGATCATCAGAAAGGGTTTGATCAGACATCCTTGAAATAGTACACAGTACCGAACATTACGAGTATATTTTGTAGCATGAAATGTCTTTACAATACAAATAAACTGCACTTAATCAATTACAGTATTTCCTTAACTCTTTGATAAATCTATAACAAAATGATTATTATATTTAAGAAAGAAACAATTGATATTGGACATAATACTAAAAATGCAAGGATTATGGATGAATAAACACAAAGAATGATTATGTAAACTACATTTTAATTTAAAATAGAAAGGGTTTATCAATTAAGTTAATTTATTATTTGAGACCTGAGCCTTTTCAAATATTTACTTATGAGTGTTTTATTTCTGGTATATGTGCTATTTTCATGTCTTGTGTTTTTACTTGGCTTGTGTTATGAATCCAGTATAATGTGTTTTCCTCCAACATGAAAGAATGAATGAAAGAAAACCCTGGTGTTCATTACTGAGGTCACCTGGTCATATTTGCACCAATCACAGCTAAGGATCTCGGCCTTGTGCGCCGGAATGGCCAGTCGACACGAGCCGGCTTTCACGTCCCAAACTCTCAGTGTGCCATCTCCTGCAAACACATGCGACTAAGTATTATTAATGTAATAAAACATTATTTCACGTGAATCATATAAGAGAATTTACGTCATTTTGCAAAGAAGCTCCTATAAAGCATCCCTGTGACTAACGCTAAGTACTGTTTATACACTTGGATATAAAATCAGTACATTTTTCTATCATAACGTTTGCCATAAAATGCTTCTTGGGCTTCCTGTCATTTTTTCACATTTTGCTTTCAAAGAACCAGATTTTTAATGTAGTCCTGAGGAATAGTTCTCCAGTCCCTGTACCTGAACAGTTTTAGGGGAATTTTATTGTTTGTTATTTAATTTAATTTAAAAAGTTCATTTGATGGTTTATTATACTAGTACTGAGTAGCTGGAACAGACGAGAGTGGAAACAAGATCGCTGCTAAAGTTTTTCATTAAATCGTATCTTTAGGCAGATTGCAGCCTGTAACAGGAAAGCTTTTGTCCTCATTTCTTTCATTTAATTTATTATGAAGAAATAAGGCGGGATCAAGATTTTCATGCAGTACTGCATAACTGTACCGTACTGTATATCTTCATCAAACATCACAGGGTACACCTAGAAATATCAGTGTTAACATAGGTGTTAATCAAAACCTGAAAGTGATGTGGGGAATATGGAAACAAAGCTACAACACAGAACCATAGAAAAAATCAAGTCAGACATGCAGGCAGACATAAACAGACAAACTAATCAGTCGATAATCAGGAACAGCACCAATTAAAAGGCAGGGGCGGGGACAAGACACAAATCAAAAGAAAACTAAGAAGCACCAAACATGAACAATATGTGCCTTTGCTGTGGACACTTACTATAGCAGGAAACTACATAATCGGTGTCACTATACAAATCATAGCAAGTGCAGAAACTACAGGAGCAAAAATAAAAACTAGAACAGCTGAGTGCATGACGATTCAGGCCCAATAGCTTACACACCACTACACCAGTGGCTCTAAACATTTATTATTAATCTCGTACCATTAATCTTGCAGCTTCAGTGCAAAACTAAAAAAGCTAATTTTGAGTCTTAATTGTCTGACTGACTGTAAAACGCTGTGAACGTTTTTTTGTAAACAGGACGCTTCAATCAGCAAATGGTGGTCCTGCCAACTTCTCTTGCCGTTTCAGCCTGCACTAATTCTCTAATTGCTGCGTACACACTAGTGCAGCAAACGCAAACCGTATCCAAAGCTCGAAAAAAAAATTCCCTCTTCGATCGTTCTGCAGAAACCTGTGGACTGTGACGCTCATTTCAAGGAGCACGTACTGTACTGTAGCCATGATCAGAAGAACGGCAAAACTGCCAAGACGATGCGTCAGTGTGCGACTTTCAACAAGCGTCTCTCTCTCTCTCTCTGCATAAAGCCATCTATGACCTTCATTCACATAAGAAAAAACCCTAAAAAGAGGGAACTGCCTCATAAAGCTCTGTAATTCAACACTACATTTAACATTCTCTAGTCAGCAGTAAGTGAGTTGTTCGCTGGCCGTTCATCGTATAGCGCACGCGTCCGTGGAGACCTGAAACATCAGCACTATTTATACCAGTGAAAAACACTCTCGTGCTGACTTAAAAAAAGAAAAAAAAGAAAAACATCATTCTAGTGGCATTGATTATTGTACATATGCTCTGAGTTAAAGTCTGTGTATCGATGAACTCATCAAGCATTTTTTACTGCCATCCGAGTCTGAGGTCTTAAATCCAGTTCTTAGGTCGAAGTTTTCTCCTGTGAACCTCAAACCTTAGACAGTGCAGGCGGTCCTCACACACATCTAATCTAAACCCTTTAGCAATACTGGGGTGTGATATAGATTGGTCTCAGGGTTATGATGTAGAGCTGAACTGACTTGAAAAGCATAATGGTCAATGGACCTCTCAATCCTAATGAAGGAGGTGTGGCCTGTGTAGCTGTCGAGCCCAGTTAAGGAGACGTGGCTTGTCCGACAACCAATCACAGTAAAGGAGGTGTGGCCTGTCTGTCTGTCAGTGTCAATGAAGAAGGTGTGGCCTGTTTCTCTGTCAATCACACTGAAGGAGGTGTGGCCTGTCTGCCTACCAATGTCAATAAAGGAGGTGTGGCCTGTCTGCCTGTAAGTGACAATGAAGGATGTGTGGCCTGTCGGCCTGTCAGTCACACTAAAGGAGATGTTGACTGTCTGTTCTTCAGAGTCAATGAAGGAGGTGCAGCCTGTTTCAGTCAGTCACACAAAAGGAGGAGTGGCCTGTCTGCCTGTCAGTGTTAGAGAAGGAGGTGTGGCCTGTCCACCTATTAATTACAGTAAAGGAGGCATGGCCTGTCTGCCTGTCAGTCACACTAAAGGAGGTGTGGTTTGTCTGCCTGTCAGTCACGCTAAAGGAGGTGTGGCTTGTCTGCTTGTCAGTCACGCTAAAGGAGGTGTGGTCCGTCTGCCTGTCATTGCAAGAGAAGGAGGTGTGGCCCTTCTGCCTATCAATCACAGTAAAGGAGGTGTGGCCTGTCTGCCTGTCAGTCACACTAAAGGAGGTGTGGCTTGTCTGCTTGTCAGTCACGCTGAAGGAGGTGTGGTCCGTCTGCCTGTCATTGCAAGAGAAGGAGGTGTGGCCCTTCTGCCTATCAATCACAGTAAAGGAGGTGTGGCCTGTCTGCCTGTCAGTCACACTAAAGGAGGTGTGGCTTGTCTGCTTGTCAGTCACGCTAAAGGAGCTGTGGTCCGTCTGCCTGTCATTGCAAGAGAAGAAGGTGTGGCCTGTCTGCCTATCATTTACAGTAAAGGGGGTGTGGCCTGTCTGCCTGTCAGTGCAAGAGTAGGAGGTGTGGCCTTTCTTTTTATCAATCACAGTAAAGGAGGTGTGGCCTGTCTGTCTGTCTGTCAGTCACACTAAAGAAGGTGTGGTCTGTCTGCCTGTCATTGCAAGAGAAGGAGGTGTGGCCCTTCTCCCTTTAAATCACAGTGAAAGAGGTGTGGCCTGGCTGCCTGTCAATTACAGTTCTAGAGGTGTGGCCTGGCTGCCTGTCAGTGTTAGAGAACAAGGTGTGTGCTTCGTCCCGTAGTATTATCTTTGCACTGTGTTTAGCACCACACTTATCATATTAAAGCAACTCATATTTTGTTTACTGATTTTAATATCATTTTAAAGTCATCATACAACAATGCAATACAATAAAACTGACCTCTATCTTGTACCACCGAAACAGCTTTTATTTTAAAGGCAATTTCGCAGCACACCCATCATGAGTCTTTTAAACCTTTGATGCTTATGTGACAAGCGTTTACCGCTCTGCATATTAAACAAGTCTTTGCATTGTGAGGCTAAGTACAGAGCAAACCAAAATATGATTCTTATTGACAATTCAATAACTCGCTTTACTTAACTATGGCTTTATGCAGACGGTATGCACGATAAGTCGCAGTCCACCAGAAAGCCGCAGTGCTGAGCCCGAGCCAAATGAATGCTTGGGCAAAATTAAAACTTGTGTCTACTGCGGAATATAATTTTTGTCCAAACGGACAGCTTGATTTAGCCTGGAGCGGTTCATGCATTCTCATTAGAAGGACATGAAACATCTGTTTCTTGTGCTATACTGCAATTCTTGTAAAGTCAACTGCAGAGATTCCAAAAGGAAAAAAAAAAAAAAGTCCTGAGGATGAATTGGCATTTCGTACAGGGCGCAGCGTTTAGTTAAACCTTTTGATTTGCAACGCGCTCTACGTGCTGCTGACTTTAATTGCGGCTAAATGGATCTCTCATCGAGACTGCTGGCAGGCTAAGCTTTTGCTTTTAAAGCTTTCATGGCGTGGCTGCCAGCCGAGCCTAAGGAAGCCCGTATCCGCAGTGTGCAACAGGAAAAAAAAAAGCAGGATCGCTGATAAGCTTTAATTTTGTAGTACTGCTATTGTTTCTCTCTTCAAAGCAAACCTTCACTGTAAATGACGTAATCAGCACGGTGCTGCCTTTGGGGAAAAGAAAAAAGCTGGAAAGAAGCTCGAGAAGACAGATGGAGTAGTAAAAACAAGCTTTAGAAATGGTTCTTCTCTCAAATGTTCAAATGTTGGAATTTTCTAAAAGTAAAATAGTAAACCTATATACCATTATTATTTAAGTTTACAAAAAAAAAAAACAAAGCTAGCATATATATACAAAGAGACCCTAAATAATGGTGCTAATTTGTATGTGTGATCAAGTATATTACTTTTTTGCGTGTTTAAGGTGATCTATCATGAATAAACTGCATATATGACATTATGACATCACGCTCAAAGCAGGAAAACTGAAACATCTAAACAAAATCTACGCTTAAAAGAGATCTCAAAGGAACTTCCTGAAAAGTAAAAAAGTTAAGCTGGGCACACTGTATGCAAGACTAGGCATCAGTTATACAACAGGTAGTTTTGACTGAGTAATCTGATTGGACAAGAGGCATTCCATGAGTGCTGATAATAGACAGTAACAGCACTGGGACATTTAACTCCATGTATCACTGGATGTTTAAAAAAGTCGTTAATTACACTAATTATCGATGGCAGAATGAGTGAAGAGCAGCTGCCTACCAAAATCCCACATTCAAAACCAGTCCCGGAAACTTTTTTTTACAAAAAAAACCCACATCGGATAACTTTATGTCATCTCAAACAACACTTTGTCTCCTTAGTAACATCTTCTAAGTTGTTACAAATTGCCTCTGAACTGTTATTGTTGTTCTGGTCAAAGCTAACGTGACCTACAAAGCTAATTAGCTTCTAACACAAGGCTGAACCCCAAATCCCTCTTTAACCTCTGATCAAGTGCACTACTACTTAGTGTATGGAATAAGGGAGTGTACACCCTACATAGAGCACTAGGTTTTCGTTTAAAGCTGTTTGGGATTCAAGCCCAGAACCTGGAAGTTAGACGATATTCCAAAGCGGAGTCAGTGAAAATAGAAAGTAAATCTTGTACGTTTCTCAGGACTGTTGAGTCAAGTCAAGTAAATTCTCGATTTTATAGCATGTTAAAAAAAAAACACCTCATGTTGACCAAAGTGATTTACAATGATAAGAAAAAGATAAACAATAAAACAACCAGTATTAAACAACATATATGATAGCGGCTAAAGTTACACTCAACTATGTAAAAAGTAAATAAAATCATTTAGTGATAATTAATAAAAACAGTAATCAAATGAATTCATAATATATTTATCAAAATAATTCACCACCTCTATGGTTTACTCTCCGCACCATTTGGCTACATAATACCGTTAAGGATTTAAAACTATTTTTCATCATTTAATTACACTAACTGTGGGTCGCCAGCTCCACCAGGCGCGGTTAGTTAGTTAGTTAGTTCTGCCAGTTGTGGAACTGTTGTATAAAAGCAATATCACACTCGAGGTCATGCTGTTGTACTGAATATCAGCACGGCTGTGATGCCCTTATGATATCAGCACGGCAGCGCTGTTGTTTATTACAGCAGCATGAACTCAAGTGTGTTTTTGATTAATCGTTAATCAATTCGATCATTTATTTATAGCACCACAACGCCTTGAAAATACAAAAGATGAAACGAACACAAATTTGTGAGGTCACAGAAAGCCGAATACGACCCTGAACTCTGTAAATTCTAGCTTTAACCCGTTCCTGACTGTTACTACTGAACAATCCATTTGCATGACCAGGAATCATTCTAACAATGGGGGTTACACTCCTCCAACCGGAGGTGTGAACTAAACCCACCGGCTCCCTCGGTGCCTCTTCCATCACTGAGTAAAGGACAGAAAGTAATTTCATGGTAGTGCATATGATAAGTGGCTTACAATTAATGTGTGCGAGTGGGTGTTCGATGTACCAAGACCCAATTTTAATGCATATTAATGGGGAAATGTGGTTTAAAACTTGGGTTGGTTAAGCACATGAAGCACAATGCCGGTCATGTGTGATTACAGTCTGTTTAGTGAGTTAATTTATCTACTTTATAAGTCATTAATAAACATGTCATCACAGCAACAGTAACCAATCTCAGACGTCCGTGAGCTCATGTATCCAAAAAAAAAAAAGGGGGGCAGATGTGTTATGCTGCCACATGTCTGTAAAATCTTTGGGACACATGAATGAGTCGAACCAAAGAGCTGAGTCTAAAACATAATATTTCAGTAGTTTTTATTTTTGCTTTTATTTTATATTGTGTGGGTGTGAGTTTGGCAGTAGAACGTATTTGAATTAACTTTCAGGAAAGACAAAGGCGTCATTTTTTTTTACATAAACTCCTTCAGAGAAAAAGTCAGATGGAGCGAGATCAGGACTATAGGGAGGACGCTTTAACACCTCAGAGTGTCGACAGTGTGGGCAGAAGTGTGCAGACGTGCAATGTCAAGCGAGATCACGACGCCCTTGAATAGCAGTCCTTAGTGATGGGTCGTTCATTAACGATTCGTTTTTTTTTTAACGAGTCTTTAACGTGACTCAGAAGAACGAGTCGTCTGATTCGATCTACTGGGCGTGCATGCACAAATCATCGCAAAACATCCATAGGTTATATACAGGAAACAGAAATGAGTTGTTACCTTTGAGTCTTGGTCCAAATCGTTCGTTCTTTTGTCACGTGACTCCCATAGACGCTATGCAGTGCAATAAATAAATAAAAAAAAAACTACTCAGACTGCAAGATATGAGAGTTGACCTACTCGTTCTGTTTATTATAATAAGACCTTAGGTGCATTGTAATATTTTCATTACTGAAACTATAGCCAAAATTTTGTTTGTAGACGTGTTGGGGGTCTTTTTATTAAAAATGTAACATTTTATTTTATTTCTGATCGAAAGAATGAAACAAACTAAATGACTCAAAAAAAGATTTGTTCGTTTTGATGAACGAAATTCAAAGAACCACTATAGGTTCCACTATAGGTTCTTGAGAATCCAAAAAAACCTGATGGTTGACTTTGGAACATTTCTTGGTCCGCGATTGAGGATATTTCCGTTACGCACTCCATAGCCGTTTGCTCTCAGGCTCACGCTTAAGAAACTTTCACCTTCCTTAGAGTATCGGTTCAAACTGTGTTCGTAAATATCCAAAAGCTTCTGTTTTACGCTTTTCAGTGAATTGTTTCAGCACCAGGAACACCCTTAGACCACAAAAACACACCAGGAGATAAAGCCTTAAAAATAAAAAGTGCTGATCCAACGCAGCCAACGGAAATTTAAATATAACCTGATCGTTTTTGACTCACCCTTGTACAACAATGGTTGTGACAGTCTAGCTTTTCATAATCTACATTTCATCCATATGCATTCTTAGAGCAAACAGTTTGCACTGACATCCTTGGAACCAAGTACAGCTTGTTTAATCAACTTAACCATTCATCCACCTTCACCCGGAGAAGATTTGTTTCCCTCTAGGAACACAGAGGGAAGAGATTTACAGAATATGAGAGCAAATCCCACCTGCATATTACAATTTATATTGCTGCTGGAGATGATTTTCATTCTGCTTATATCCATTCTATTTTTCCTTACTGTGTTCGGTTCAATATGATCTTACCTGGTTAATGAAAAACATGCTAAGACAAACACGAACTGGCACAAACCTCAGCTGCATTTTATCCTCACACTTGATTAACAATGTGCTCACGATAAAAGAATTGAAATATCCCAGCGGTATCGATCTTTTAGAAAAACAAGGTTATAAAATAATGCATGTTCCTCACACAAATAATGCACAAATCGATGTTTATAGTCAATAAGATCCACCGTTATAAAGAAGACACATTTCTCTGATATAACACAACATAAAAACCCAGCTATAAAACACAATAAAAATACCCATAAGAATCTTATAAATATAAATATTGATAAAAAGCAGCGTGACGGCATAAAGGGCGGGCTACACGGCATGACTGTAACCCTTTAGAGAAACGCTGTATCAGCAGAGGCACAAACACTTTTTCCACATGATCGAATTTAGCACTGTCGCAGCATCAGGGCTCTCGTATCGATTTTCAGACATCTCTCATCACGCACGTGCTTCCAGCTTTAACGCTGCTATTTTAATAAGAAAGAAAAGGGCTTTCCATCATCACCATGGCAGTGTGTAACAAAATTCCCTCTAGATGATTAAAAAAAAAGCAACAGAAATAATGGTTTTCTGCTCACCATGGTCGTAAAGCGTAACTGTTTAAATCAGTTGTAAGCGCAAATCATTCTACTCTTCTACATCATTCTAGCCATAATGTTATGACCATAACCGCTAACAATACACCAATCTGGTGAGAGGATCATGGCTACCCAATGGGCACCCATGCCTACGGGAACCAAACACAAGCCTGTCTGGTCCGATCCCACAGGAAAGCCAACAGAGAACAAATCGCCAAGAAAAGTCAAAGCTGGCTATGATAGAAAGACACCAGAACACCCAGTGCACCACAGCCTGACGCACATGTTGCCTAGGCCACTGACCTGGCCTTCAAATTCCCCAGATCCCAATCCAATCAAGCACCCATAGGATAAATCTGACAAATGTGTCACATCCACAGAGGCATGACCCATCAACCTACAGCGCCCAAAGGATCCACCATCAACGTCCTGGTGCCTGGCACAACAGGACATCCCCAGAAGTGGCACAAGGAGACCCCAAAACCCAAGTGGTTTTAAGGTTTATGGTTTTGACCGATCACGTACCCTCAACAAACTTTATTAGAAACACCAGTACACTTAAATGTTCGAATGCAATTATCTAATCTGCCAACTATGGTAACAGTGCACTGCATAAAAACATACAGACACAGGCTCGCAACTTTGAGCAACAATGTGTTGGGAAAGTGGTATGTGGTATTGCTAGTGCCAGGAGGGCTAGCCTGAGTATTTCTATAACCGTTGATCTCCTGGGATTTTTAACACTCTCAAAATGGTGCAATGAAGAAAAATCATCCAGCGAGAAACAGTTCAGCGGATCAATGGCGAATGGACAAACCGTTTTTAAGCTGGCAGAACGCCTACAGTGCCTCAGATAACCACTCTGTACAATTGCGCTGCGCACAAAAGCATCTCAGAATGCACAGACCGAACGGTAAAAAAATCTAAAATAACCTTCGGCCGTCGGAGCTTTCTTTCTGAAGCACCGTGGCTTAGTGTGCAGGGTCGCTTTATTTGGAACACAGCCGCTGGGTGAAACAGTGAGGTAGCGCAGGAGCTGCAGACTCTCAGTGTGAGCTGATAAGATCTGAAAAGAGCAGCTGGGAGAGCTGAACGACTGCGGGACACGATGACAGAACCTCGAAATATACGTGCACACACACAGAAACACACACACATACACAGACAGACACACTCACACACATGCAACACTTTCAACTTTCTCCTTCTCTTTTAGGACTAAAATGAACAATCAGTCTAAATGAAAAAAACTTTACCCTGGTTAAGAAGAATATTCGAATATTCACTTTAACAACTGGAGGCACATGTGTGTGTTTAAGTGTGTGTGACTAAACTAATTACTGCACAAACTGTAGGACTACTGTGAAAGGTTGTCAGTGAACTGCTATGTGGTTTGACAATTGTACTACACCGCGCAGAAGATTATAAACATAGGCATGAAAATCACAGCTCACACTTATGAAGCTTCAGCCAGAACATCCAGGACATCCATTACCACCGTCTCCGTCCGCTCATGACACACACAATGCTGTAGGCCAGGTATAAAATGCTGCACTTTGACACACATTCGCCCTCTGCTGGTCTCATGTTCTACACCGCTTTATCCTGTATACAGTACACACATACACACACTCACACACTCATTCACACACTACGGGCAATTTAGGAACGCCATTTAGCCTAACCTGCATATCTTTGGACTGTGGGAGAAAACCAAAGTACCCGGAGGAAACCCACCAAGCACGAGGAGAACATGCACACAGAGGCGGGAATCGAGCCTGGCTGGGAAGCGAACCCAGACCCTGGAGGTGCAAGGCGACAGTGCTAACCGCTACACCACCCCCTCTGCTGGTCCAAACAGGGAACTTGTCCATACACTATGCAGAGCCTTCATTTCAGTGATGTTTAACTATGAACAAGGACTACGATAAAATTGTATTATTGTTTTTTACTTTTTAAAAGTCACATATTATACTATATGAATTTTTAAAATTTGTCTCTAAAAAGACTTAAAGGTCTCCAAAATTTTTTTTTTTTTTTCCACCTGCAACACAGCTCAGATCCTGCATTCTGGCATGCCTGATTCTCTTTCTGTTTCACTCCTTTTCCAACCACGCCGTTTCTGTGTCTAAAAGGAAGTGCATTTTCCCGGCCAATCAGAACACAGGAAATGATGGAACCCATGTTCGGAACCTTATTAAGCACTTCCAACCTACTTAGGCTTTTTTTGTGAAGGCTAGGCTAACCTTTAGTGGTTAGCTGCTACCCTAGCCTTGTTCACTGTAGATCTTAAAAATGGTGCCCAGCATAACTGGGCAGAGCAGGATGAGGATGAGCACCAGAGGAGGGTCTCTTGGATCATAATAGGTGGAAAGCTGGTCAACCTGTTTAACCTTGTTTAAAGTTTGCATGTTTTTTTTGTGGATTTTGCACAATAGGTCTCCTTTAATACATTTTATATTATATTTTTTAAACAGTTACAACTTAGCTACACATCAACATAACTGACTCGATGACCTGACATACTGTATACACGAGTATATGATAAGTGCATGCTTTAGGATATTTACGATCACATTTAGTACATCTTTGGCCAAAGTAGCATATAATAATGCTGTCGGATAGAGCAATATATATTAGGGACTCAATCTATACTAGGGACAGGAATCACCAGGGTGCGACCGATATTATATTATCATGATACCTAGGTGTCGATTCAATATAAATGTAATTTTTTCAATTTTTTATTTTTTTTTTACAATTCTGAACAAAACTTAAAAAGCAAACCATTCACTTTAACCACACAGGATGCTGTTCTGCCTGCCAACATGTGAAAAGTCTATAGAGCGCCACCTGCAGGATTATAGAAAGACGGCATCATTTTTTTTACCCCAAATGCAAACATACTGTATATACATTAAAAATCTTTTAAAAAATTAATCGTAATACATCACTGAATCGATGTACCCCTCCCCCCCATCTTTAATATGCACTCTGCCTAATAAGCATGACTTAAAACACACGTTAGTTATATTACAAGAATAGCAGTGTAGAGTAGTTCTCATACTTTAGCCATGCCATTCTTTGTGTTTAAGTAAAGTGGCACTACAGCAAGCTTTAAAAATCCAGTACCACTAATCAATAATGAAATTTATTATCATATATTTATGTTATTCAATTTGCCAGATTTTGTTGATTAGTTGTTACAGCCCTTCTCTGAATTAGATGACTGCAATGCACTTTTGCACGAATGCCAATATATCCATTAAGTAATTCCTGTTAGTCTAAAATACAGCAGACCCAGAATAAGAGCTTAAACACATTAGTCCCATTCTATGAGTTTAACACTTTATTTAGCTTTAAGTCTAAATAATAATCATGTGTCTAACAGTACACAGAACCATATGACTACCAGTCAGACCACCTCATATTTAACTCATGCAAAAATCACTTTACATGTTCATTCTAATGCACTGGACTATTAACAAGAGTTTATAGGATTGAAACGTCAGTGCAGTATACAGTACTGTTTAGTTTACTGTATCATCTGCCTGAAAATATTGACTTTTGCACTAATAATCAGCGTTACACTTATTTTGTTGACCGACAGGAGAAACTTCGTTCCTAACGTTACACACGGTCATGATGAGAGAAAGTGGTATTTACATTAAGACTGTCTGTTCCAATATTTTTGCTCAACCTGAAATTGCATGCCCTGCTACAGAATGGGTACTTTTTCACAGCACTGTAAATTTTAATGCACAGTTCTGTCTTCCTCTTGCTCAGTCTTGATGTATGTTCTACTCTCACTGTGTGTATATGAATGTAGAAGGGTCCATGAGGATTGTATGGACTGGAATTTACTATTGTGGTCTTTTGTTCTTGTAAGTAACTTTTTGTCTTTTGACGCATTAATCTATATCCTTAAGCCCGGTAAACTCACAGCCTGAAGACCAGTTATAATGTAGACAATGCCAGAATGTTAAATGTGCTGGTGCGTCCTGTGGGTACCTGATGCCGAGGCGAAGCAGGCTGGGATGTGTGGAGACCAGATGGTGCTGTACACGACCCCCTCGTGACCCTGAAGCGTACACACGGACTGAGGACGCTCTGGATCCCACTGTGGAAACGCGTCATGTTTAACAAGTTAAGTGAGACAATCCTGCGTTTTAATGTGCATCAGATAAGATTTCCCAAAATACAGTATGTTAAGAATAGGTACTGATTAAGAAGGTGGAGCTGAATTTGGTTTGAAGGATGTTTCTTTCTACTTTTTTTTTAGCCCACCATGCTTTTCCCAACTGATCAAAACTGATGAAATAAAAAATCTTGTGTGAAATTCTATGAATTTTACTTTTACCTAGATAAGATATACCTTCAAAACATATAATGTGATGTCATCACTGGTAAGATTTTCAACATTTTCGTTAAGTGAGTGCAGTGTAAGTAATGTAATAATAATCCAACAGAATAAATGGAGATTTAATTAGTATATTTAACAGTAATATTAACTTAAAACATGACTTGATTTTTTTTTTTTTAAAGATGTAAACTATTCCATTTATAAACTTGGACATTTTACTACTTATAACACACATTCGGGTTTTGTTTATACCCATTTCTGTGATCCTCACCCTTTAAGTTTGCCTGACTTTAAGAAATATCTTGTCACAGCAATCTAAGACTGAGCAGTTAATAGGATTTACAGATTTAACGGATGTTCACATATTATAGCGTTTAATGCGTGGTGGTAATAGTGTAAACTAATTACAGCTGTTCAAGAACTTTTAACATACTGTAAGTCAGGATTCGGGCTGTTTCTCACCACTTTGGCTGTGTGATCCCAGGATCCTGACACCACCAGGTTCTCGGTCCGTGTCTGACTCCAATCCACTGAGTACACCTGAACACACAGAGTAACACTCACATGCTCCTCAACCCATAAGAACAATCTTTTCCCCAATAAGAAAAATCCCTCAGATCATGCTGACACACATCATGCAGGTCATGCTGCATCATATTTAGAACTCTAACAAATAAGTCATCATCATCATCATCATGTGCTTCACCTCTTGAGTGTGCTCCTTCAGCACGCGGATAGGCCCTCGTGGGTTCGCTGTGTCCCAAATCTGCAGGGAGCCATCACCAGCTCCGGTCACCAGCACGTGCTCGTTGGTCTCGCTCCACGTCACGTCAAACAGACCATCGTTCCAGTCAAAGCTGTGCATCAGGAAGAGCACGCAGAAAGGGGATAAGAACTAAAATAATAAATAAACAGAAATTGAAATGCGTTTCCAGATTCTACCTTCTCATGAGCAAAATATCTGTTTCCCTTTGCTCCAGGACCAGCAGTGTTCCACATCCTGAAACGTACAGCGTAACATAAAACACTCGAAGTTAAATGCACTGAGGTAGTAGGCGGAATATTTACTCTAAATGTCTATTAGGTATACTAATGTACATAATTGACGTGTGACGTAGGGGGCACAACCTGCAGTTCCTCGAATGACCACTGGGGCGAAAAGTTAGTCAATCTGTATAGACCTTTATGTTAAAATGTCTAGCTTTACAACAGATATAAATGTTTTTACAGCCTGTAACAAAAAAAAAAAAAGGCTTTCGGGCTGTAACTCATCAGTTAAAATCACTATAAGACATACAATTGTGCACAATTAGGGACATTGCAGAGCATTCAGATTCACGAGATGGCACGTACATTAGGTTGTGGATGACGGAGCTCAATCAAATGCGTAGTAACATTAGCCATCTTAGCATTTTACTGAAGCTAAAGATAAGCTAGCTGGCATGTGGTTCCTGAGGTAAAGAGACGTGTTCCAACCAAGAACCAGGCTCTGTTCGCTCCGCCCATTTGCCCATTTATGGATTAATTAAAATATACGTAGAAGGACTCAGCTCCTGCCAAAACGGCGACAACCAGAGCGCCTACAGTTGAGGTTTAAAAGCGCTCTCTGACAAACTTGTGCGATGTCACGCAGGGAATGGTCAGTTCTTTTTATACAGTTTATGTGACCTTCAGTGTAATTCTGAGAAAACTTTATTTAGTCTAAGGATCTTTCAGTAACAATTTTGCACTTGCTGCTACGATTTTATTTTAAAAGCACTGATTAGGGATGACGGTTTATATGAGTCGAGTATAGCACCAGTAGCACAACTCCAGATATACACAGGACGATGTCTTTTGGCACACTGACTTATGAATGCCAGTGCTTTCTGTGCAGCTTTGTGCTGCCATCTGCTGGCGTGTTACAAAACTGGCCTGGAAACTTTTTGATACCATAACAAGATCACACCAGCACAAATCAGTGACTCGGGAGACTGATAAGTGCGGCCTACAGAAGTTTCGAGAGTATGACGTCATCTTCGACGGTTACCGACGTTCTGCGCATGCGTTAGTTCCTTTCCTTACAGAATTACAGCAGGCAGCTGCGTGTATAAAGGTGTATGTAATACCTGCTATGCCGTAATACTGGGCTGTAGCACAGGCCAGTGTGTTGGGGAGAAACGGGGACATTTCCACCGCATACCCGTGTCGGGCTGGACACCTAAAGCACTTCATCCTCTCTTTCCTTCAACTCTTCACCATCAACTCCTCATAAATCATTTCCAAATCGGCTAATCCGCTATCTACCTAACGCCCGTCCTCGGCCCCTAAATATTACTGTTTTTACTTGTTTTTTAAAAGATTCTCGTATTTAGTTTTTTTTTATTAAATTGAATCTGTCAATGTTAAACATATTTCATGCTAACATCGCTGCTTCACATGTTCCCTGTTTTGGTTCTTAGGAAGAGAGGGCGAATTATAAAAAAACTAATATCCCTACACATGCGCACTACGTAGAGTATAAAATAACAGATTGCGTAGTGCACTATCTAGCAGAAAAGGAGTGGTTTAGGATTCATCCTTAAAAGGCTAGCTGTTATTGGTGGATAGGTACTTCCGGGGTCAGCATTAAGGACGTTCATTGGCTGAGGAGTTTGTCTCCACCCAAATGAGAAATTTCTATCAGTAAAATGCATTCTTATGCATACATACCATGGACCTCCGTTATATACAGTACTCTTACTTTACGGTTGTCATAGCAACTGATACTATCAAGTATAAAAATTCTAGAAAAATGGCGGATGTTCTCACTCATCCACTCTCGCATTGTCTATAAACAGCCTTATTAACTTAAACACTTAAATAATTTAATGAAAGTGTAAGGCAAGATGTGTAGTGTGGCGTGTTAACCACTGTGTGGCGCCATTGCTCTTACAATATTCAGCTAATGTATAGTATATATGTGAAAAAAAATATATAGACATTTTGGTGAACTTCTTACAGAAGTTCTTCTTCTTCTTTGTTGATTAACGACGGTTGGGATTCAGGCCTCATTCTCCCTCATCTTCCCGGCCTCTCAAAGCCGATTTTCCAAAACAGCCTTCATAAAAAAAAAATACCTAAAGGTCTCCATCATGATCTAACCAATTTGTAACTGGGTACGGTTTTTGTAACTGCAGCTCCAGTTTACTCTGAGGAAGTTAGCGCTTTTGTGCCACAAGGTCGTCACAAGGTGATATTGCTAATGCTAGCTCAGTTACGTGCTCAGTTATGTACAGTGTTCAGAACATGGGGAAAAAATAAACGATTTAAAATTGAAGGGATAAGGGTGTGATTTAAAGTAAAATTACAGGGATCATTTATTTTTCTTACTTGAAGGACATGTTGGTGCAAAAGTCCCAGAATGCAGTGCAGCAATAGGGATAGGAGTTGTGAAGAGATTCGGCTCGATCGGTTAGGGATCTTTACAAGATTGATCATTAATGAATCATAATATTAATATTAAACTCAAAACTTTGGGTGCTGATCTGTTTGAGTGAAGTATACACATGATAAAGTGAAAGAGCTGAACAGGCTAAAGGAATAAAGCGCCGCTGCATCGCTCTCCTAATGCAGACATGATGCGAGGTCAAAATCTCACCGGCACAGCGATAATTCTAAAGATCGACATGGAGGTCATTTCTTGTTTTGTTGCATGGTGGAGAGAACGCTGTAAAACCAGCGGGACTTTCTCACACCGGTGCTTCCAGTGGAGCGTGACGTGAAGATCACGTGTCTACCTCTCTTTGATACACGGCGGTCTCTTCAAAGCCGTGAGCCAGAGAAGCAGCCTTCTAAAGCAGATAAGCGTCGGATTTACGGCCCCGCTCCGTTCCCATGCGTGTCTGCGGTCTGCAGCCGCCGTCTGCCCTAATCCCTATTCACTTGGAAATGCTGATACTTTTCCCTTTTAGGAATGTAAGGACGGGGTTTAATGGCATGACAGTGATTTACTCGTGTAAAACTGTCCAGCATAAAGGGGGTGGATTAGAGGGGCACAGAGAGCCATTTCGGGGAGGAGTGACCTCTCTTGTTCTCAGTTAGTGCTTTGAAGGTTGCAAGTTTCAAGGCCAGAGGTTCACACACAGCAAAACGGCTCGCGTCGGTTCGAAGACGTGTTCTCGCTTTTTACATGGCTTGGGAGGATTTTTCATGGAAAAGCCAGTGGAATTGTTTTCATTAGAGTAGATGGGCTTGCTTTAATCAGAGAGCAGAAAAAAAAGAAGACTCACAAATTTGCTTTGATGCGTCATTATGAGAGTAATACAGTATGTGATCAGACGTTGGAGAACGTGTGAGGCTTCATTTATAGCACGCTACGCCTTTAATTACGCATTCAATACATGTAAATACATGACATCACATGAAAAGCGAGGTGTTGGAAACATGAAAACGCACGAATCTTGATATGTGGAGAATCTTTTCCATGGAGCCACAGAATTTCATATATAATTTATGTACTGTACAAATGTAGGTCATGCTATTCACCAATAAGTTTGTTTGTTTTTTGTTTTTTTTAGTAAACTTGTACTTTTTATTTTTTATGTTTTTCTTCCGAGATGGCACAGTGGTGTAGTGGTTAGCACTTGCACCTCCAGGGTCTGGGTTTAAATCCAGGTTAGGCTAAATAGGTTAGATTGCATTTTCTCCCCGTGCTTGGTAGGTTTCCTCCGGGTACTCCGGTTTCCTCCCAAAGACATGCAGATTAGACAAACTGGCGTTTCCAAATTGCCCATAGTCTGTAAATGAGCATGTGAGTGTGTGTATGTGTTTGTGCCCTGTGATGGATTGGCAACCTGTCCAGGGTGTACCCCGCCTTGGGCCCTAAGCCTCCCGGGATAGGCTCCAGGCCCCCCACGACCGTGAATGCAGGATAAAGCGGTGTAGACGACGATGAGAGAGTGAGTGTTTTTCTTCCTGGAGCTTACTTCCAGCAGAAAAAAAAAACATACAGTTAACAATGACGCATTCACAGATCACCCAGTGTTTAACGTTCTGATGAAAGCTCATCATAACATTCCACTTAACCCACTTGCGTTCATTTGGTTAAAAAAAAATCTACAGTACGAAGCATGCCGTTATAGGAAATTAATCAACGATGACTTAATATAACAAGACCTGAACCTGAGCAGTGCTGCTGTTGATTGTTTTATACTCTTGCTAGTTATTTTGTAATAACATCATGCATTGAGTTGGTATATTACACCAATTTGATCTGAATGGCCTTTGTTTTTATTATTAATTATTAAAAATTAATTATACCTACAGCATAATTATTATTATTGTCCATGGAAAGTTATGGAGCATGTACTAAATAAACAATGTAGCTTCTGTAATGTTATAGCAGATATAAAGAGTGGTTCTCTCACCAGAATCTGGATTTGGATTGTTTTATTTTTAGCTTTGACTGCGATGACACTAAAGGCTCCTAATATAAAACTCAATCATATCAAATAATGTTTTTATTATTATTATTGTTATTATTATTATTAATTTTTTTTTGTATTTACTGTTACAAAAAAAAAAAAAACAATGAATCATAACCTCTAGAGTCGAGGGTTAGATTTTTTTTTCTGCTGTGTGTGTGTGTGTGTGTGTGTGTGTGTGTGTGTGTGTGCTTGGTGGGTTTTCTCCGGATACTCCAGTTTCCTCCAACAGTCCAAAGACATAGATTAGGCATTTTTGTGGTTCCAAATTGCCTGTAGTGTGTGTGTGTGTGTGTGTGGCACCACGTCCTGGGTGTACCCCGCCTTAGGTCACCTGGCACACCTCCTGGCCCCTGTGTGACCCTGAACAGGATAAACAATATAAAGAAAGAGTGAGAGAGAACCATGACCACGTGGGCATCTAGAATTTATCGTTCAGCACCACTGCAGTGTTTTTTTTTTCCCTTTTTTCGCCAGCAATAATTAATTTGTTGTTGTCTCGACTCAGACTGAAATGCACGAACATTAATGAAAAAAATCTTTCACTTCTGAAAATCTCAATTCCACACGACTTCATCTCTTTGTTCCGTCCTTTCATGGTTTTTGTTCTAAAACCACATTAAAAGCATATTATTTCCTTCGCCAAATAGTTTCTGGAACTCGAGTTGCGTTTCGACAAACAAGTCTCCCCTCCGGTTTGTGGGTGAGGGTGAAAGAAAGGATGAAGACCAGGGCAAATAAAAAGGACTGAATTTTAATCGGTGACATCTGCTTCTTCGTTTTGTTTTTTGTTTTCATTTTGCATAGAAAAAACGGTTACATATTACAAGAGCAGAATGGGGTTTTAAAAAACAAAACAAAACAAACAAAAACAAAAGATAAAAAAAGATACAGTAGTGTGTTTCACTGGCAGATCTGACACACGACACGAGTGAGAGCTGTAGCGCAAACATGGTAGAGAGAATCCCGTCTCTCCGGGCAGTAGTGACCGAAGTGCATCGTCATGACAATATACAGCTCCAGTATAAACTCTAGTTACACTCTTAATACACATGTACATATTTACAGGACGAGTGGTTAGTTCTTCACAACACACACTCTCATTCACACCGCAGTTGTTTTTATTTTTTTGTGATTATCTGGAAAACCTTTGGTTTATTGTTTGTTTTAATGTGAAAATAAAAGACTTTCTCTAAAATGTCCTGATGCTTGTACTTATGAGCACAATGTCTCAGAGGTAAAGTGGGCGGGGCCTTTTCTGTTTAGCGCCACCAGTCTCATGGCTGATGTCACAGCATTCACAAACTGTTTAATTCTCTGCGTCCGTTGTCCTCCGTCTGTTCGATCTTGTACCCGTGAGTGTGTCGTCGTTATCTGGGAGAGATGATGGGTGTCGCTCATTAGGATTCTCAGCCATGCCCGAAATCAAATTCGTTGGGATAGATTGGTTCGTGTACGAGCAGGTGATCCTATTTCAATATTGTTTATTTTCTTTGCATAAACGCAAAACACATCAACGAAGCAAAAACACAACAGCAAATTTAGAAACAACATTAAGGACGCGTTCACACTAAGGTCTCGATCCCATAACATTACATTTGCGTATCGTGCCCGGTGATTATGGGCAGCTTACCGCCACTTACT
The DNA here is from genome assembly GCF_024256425.1 of Clarias gariepinus. Classification (NCBI taxonomy): domain Eukaryota; kingdom Metazoa; phylum Chordata; class Actinopteri; order Siluriformes; family Clariidae; genus Clarias; species Clarias gariepinus. Next base: position 16,686,164 of record NC_071126.1, on the reverse strand, counting down.
GTATGGGAAATTAATACGAAAGAAACAATATAACTAATGGGAATGCTGTGCAATAGGGGGTGGGGGGGGGATGTGGGGGTGGGGGCGTTTGATTTGGAGTGCAATCGAACCCGAGCACAGTACGAATCGATCGTGTCTAGAGGGAAAGTCTAGGTGCGTCCTTACTGAACATCGCATACTCCTTCCTGATTGGTTACAGCATGTGTCAGTCTAAAAATAAAAAACACAAAAAGGATTCCACTAAGAGGAGATATGCACCTAAGTGAATCTACTCTACTTGTGCTGTTATTTGTATTTATATAAATTTCTTTTTTTTTTGTTGAGGCAACTAATTTATTTCTCCTTCCTGACACCAAAACTGATTTTTATTTTATTTTATTTGAATTCATATATGATTATATATGGTTTTGCATTTGATGGTGCAGTTCCTCTATGATCCTGCAGGTGGTGCTGAGAAAAAATTCTTATCGAATCAGGATATTTATAAAATCGTGATACTTGTAGAATCGCAATACAAATCGATTTGGAGGCTCGGTGATAACGAGCTATAACGATATCGTATCAGGTGGTACCTGATGATGCACATCCTTTATATCATGGGCGTGTGTAATCTGACACGAAGCCAAATCACATGAAATTTATATAAAGATGGAAAACCGGAAACCTGTTTAAAGTTGAGAAGTAATAGCCTAGGCAACGAGTAATGATCCATGCTTCTCATTAAATCTTTTCCTTAATGGAATGAAAAGTGCAGTTTTTAGTCCTTGTGATATTTGAACCCTGTCATGGTTATGCTTGTTAATGTGTTTTGTCCAATGTTTAACATAACTAAGAATGTTTACATCATAAAGATGATTTGTAATATTTTGCACTGGGGCTGCATACACAGGCACGATCGTTCAGGTAGAACACATTGAGCTCAGCATTAAGGGTGATGAAGGTTGTGAGTTCGAATCCCAATGAGCTTGGATCTGATTCAGCATTACTGAGATCTTAGTTGCTGAGTTGTGTTTCAGTCACACCTTCCTGCAGAGCAGCATCAGCCGATCATGTGCCGTTTGTGTGAGATAAAAACTTGTGGTATTTCTCCATGGGTGATGAACAAAAGACAACCGCGCGCCCATTTCATTGAAAATACCAAACAATCATCCGTGTGTGAACATTGATCCACTGATAGTGCAGCGTAAACAGTTCCTAGTCCAGGCTCTCAGAAAGCTCCCACCTCAGTCCCCCATGGCCGATACGGTTTAGCAGAGCTGGAGCTTGAGCTGCTCTGCTGTGACGTCGACGACGCGGACGAGCTGGAAATGGAAGGGCTGATGGTCGCGGATGAAGTCATGCCAGGGGCAAAGAGCGGGAATCCGGCGGGAAACGACAGGGGGAAGGTGGCAGAGAGCGAAAGCAGCGACGCGGAGAGCGGCGGTGCTATGCTGGCGGCGTGAGAGAAGGAGGAGCGATGCGGCTCTGAAGATGAAGACGAGGACGAGGGCGCGGCGTGCGCCAGGAAGGCCGCGGGCAGCGGGTGCAGAGGGTGAAGCGGGTGCAGGGCCTGAGGGTGGTGTGCGATGGATGAGGCGATGAGCTGAGAGGCGCAGCTGCTGAGGTGCGAGACGAGGCGGACGCGCAGCGGATCGCTCGAGTCCAGTCCTTCCACCGAGCTCAGGTAGCGGGCCACTTCTGTGAGACACTCGCGGAAACCGATGCCCATGAAGTCCATGGCCAGGGAATGGAAATCGAAATAACCTGAGTGAGAAAAAGAGAAAGCACGGTTAAGCATGGAGAAAGTGTAGTACTGTATATTGAAGTCACCTCCTGATGTGGAGGATTCGACATTTGTACACATTCCCCAGATAACATGGCAGGAAGCAAATGAGATACAGACACCATCGATAGCATCGCAGGAAGCAGCTGAGTGGTACATTTACTCTTCAAGGTGACTTCGAAAAGATATTATAGGTTTAATCACTTTCTTAGTGATGCTTACACACCTTCATACATCAATCAATAAATGAATAAATAAAATAAAAAAACAATTAGCCTCGGCTTTTTGCATGTTAATATTATGTTTATTTTATTCCAATAAATAACATTTAATTAAAAGTGCTTTAATTGACCGGTTTTTATTTTTCTTCAAGCCACATAGTTCACCTGAGTGGAAATTCTTCCCTTAATGTAAATATGTTGATATAATAATACAAATGTTTTTTTGTGTGTATTTTTACCTGCCGAGTACACAACCGCAAAACACAAACAAACATACACACAAACAAAAGAGAAGACAAAAACTTTTACACCTGAAGTGCAAAATGCAAAGACATGAAAGGAACGCACATACAACAAAACAATAATAATGACCATAGAAAAACAAAAACAAACATGACGGTTAAAAAGTTGCAGCCTAACATTTTAAACATTTTTAAGATTTTTACATCTAAATTGTAGACCGTCATTAAAGTACAGTCTTGAGGCACTGATTCGTGGCTCAGTGGTTTCTTGCTTGCCATACGAAAGGCCCGGTTCAATTCCCACCCAATGCTGGGTTGGGTCGGGTCAGGAAGGGCATCCAGAGTAAAACCCGTGCCAAGGTGCGTGTGGGTCGGATGGACGGCTGTGGCAGCCAAAAGACTAATAACATCATTAAACTACAGTCTTGCTTGTTTTGCAGGAGGACAGTGTAGTGAACCATGGAAGAAGGTGGCTGATGATATACTGTACCAGTCAAAGATCATAAGTATCAGATAATCATAAGTAGAAGACACGGAAAATAATTTTGGAGGAATTCAGTACTGGTTTATAACATAGCAAAAAAATTTATTCTGGAAAGACGAAGGTGTTTTTGACTGTTAGTGTATTCCCATCATTTTTAGGCTTAGGACTGATTCTGTTTGTTGCCTTTTTTTTGTTTGTTTGTTTGTTTTGTGTATGTGTGTGCGTAAGTGTGTGCATTTTAGGGCTGAAAGAATTTTTAATAATTGATCCATTTTGCACTTACGGACAGAACGTCTTGGTGTGTTTTTGTATTTGTGTTCCTTATTTGCTTTTGCATTTTGCACTTCAAGGCAGAAAGTTTTTGTTTACCCTTTTTCTGTGTATGTGTGTGTTTGCTTTGCTCTTTAGTGGTACCGTACTCATGTGACGACTTAAAGACAGGAAATGCATCTAGCTTTTAAATAAGAATCTAAATATTACATGGAAGAAAAATACTTGCGTTTTAACATATTTAAATTAAGGTCTGGAATGTTACTTAAGTAAAATCCAGAATGTCAGTCAAAGAAAAATAAATAACAGTATGTTTACGTTAAACTTATTAAACAGAATTAATTTCAAATAATAAAATAGATCTAACGTCGATATGTACAGTAGAACCAAAATCGAGACCAAAATCATTTTTCAAATTGGAAATGATATACTTTATGTGAAATCTGCTGGTACGAAAGGATTCAAAATTTTTAATTATTTAAAACTTTCATTAAAATAAACAAACAAACAAACAAACAAATAAATAAATAAAACATACAAAAAGCTTTTCCCATGCTGGTGGGTTGGGATGCCCCAGGTGGAAGGTGTGTGTGTGTGTGTGTGTGTGTGTTCTTAAGTGGGAGTGGAAATAAATGAGATGTAATAACATTAAAGTCAGTTTTTTGCACGATCGACAAAAAAGTGCTATAATATAAATATGAAATCATTATTATTACTCAAATTAATCTAAAATAAATGCTTCAGGGAGCCTAGAGTGAAGCATGATGGAACGATCCCCTCTGCGCCGAACACTCTGGGCCGCTTGTGTGTTTGTTTTTGTCTCCCCAGTGCACCGAGTTTACACTCGCTGTAAAGCGCAAACACACCCCCAGCGGTGGGCTGTGTGAATACGGCCTGCTCGCCTCCCACTGGTTTATCAAAGCAAACACAAGCTCGGGGTCAAGTGATGCTTTTGTCCTGCCTGCGCTTTCCCACGGGCTCAATCCTGCCATTAGCGTCGACTTCCACTCCTTTAATCTGAGCCGAAAGAGGCCGAGCTCTCGTGTTTCACAACACACACACACACACAGAGAGAGAGAGAGAGAGAGAGAGAGAGAGAGAGGGGAAGAGGAAGAGGGAGAGAGGAAGTAAATTAACTCTTTACCTTTTCCTCCTGTAGCCTGAAGCATCTTTAGATGATCTACTGTCATCTGCAGTATTTCAGCCTTCTCGAGTTTAGCAGAGCCCTAAAAATTATTAAATATTATAATACATATTAATATGATATAATTATAATTATTAATATAATATTCATCATATTATTTTTATTTTCTTGACTTGGCTGACTTATATTCCTGAAAATGTAATTTAAGGCTTATATCCAACATATATCAGTTCTAATCATTTCTCTCTTACACTCACCTGTTTCTCGAAAGCAGTCGGCACCAAGCGACGCAACTCCGATAAACTGTTATTGATCCGGTCTCTCCGTCGCTTCTCGATTATCTGCGGGAAAAATAAATCAGCACCGCGGTGTTAATATTCTCACGGCATATTCATATACACGTCTGTTATCTGTAGTATTCACGTGGATGCTGAGTTGCTCACCCCTCTGCGTTTTTTCCGGGCCATGACCTGCGAGGTGGTGGTGGGAGAAGCACATCTCAGAAATGAGCTGGTGCTCTGGCTGTAATGAGAAAGATATAGAGAAATGGATTGACTAAATGACAAATAAAACCTGACCGGGTGTGCTGTTAGAGGACAACAATCAATGATAAAGGGACGAAGCAGACCTACTCTTACCTCTCCCATCTTTTTCTAATATCAGCACCGTGAAATGTTTTATTCCTCTTATACCACAGGGAGCCACCATATATTAGGATTTTATTTAACTAAAGAACTACACACTGTACATTTTCTGATTAGTTTTATGTTAACAGATATTTAAAGTGAACTGCCACTTACAGTGTTAACAGAATAATAATAATAACAATAATATAGTAATTTTACATTGCATTGAATTAATAGCATTGAATCGACTCTGACAGTAATGAACTGACTCTTATAGCATGGAACCGACTCTTGCACCATTGAAAGAGCTCTTACAGTCATGAACTGATTCTTTCAGCATTGAACTGACACTTAGAGTTACGAACTGACTGTTACAGCATTGAATCGAATCTTAGTGTTGAACAGACTGTTTCAGCTTTTACAACATTGAATGGACTCATATTGTTGAATCAACGAATCAACTCTCACATTGCTCAATCAACTCTTACAGTGTTCAATTGAATCTTACAGGTGAGGTGACACACTGTTTATTACCTTATTTATTTTTATATAAAAACTCAAGCTTAATGGACATAAATCCTAATTCAAATGGTTCTTCAGTTCCTGGAAACTGATTCATTTTATTTATCATCTTTATTCAATATTATTGTTAAAATTAATTGAATAAAAATATATTATGGATCAAAGAATGGCTATTATTATAATTTACAGAGTGCAGGATAAAACCCACGAGGATTAAATTAAATCTTGAAGTATTGCATTAGGACCTGAATGAAATGCCTCTTTCAGTTGGATAATTATTGGCACCCTTCAAAAGAAATGGACAAAAATGATTTGGTTGTTTCAGTTCTTAATTTGAATCCAGAAGTTTAAGATGGTGTCCTTAGCATTTGGTATGGGTCGCGATACATCATCTAAATTTATTTTTAAGATATGGATATTGTGATACCTTTTTAATCAAGTGTTTAAACGTATATGATAATTACAAGGTAATTGAAAGCACATGTATCTTTAAAATGGTAAAATGTTTGTCAAAGTTTTACAAATTCTCATTGTGAGCGTTACTTATGCATAGCACGCTTGCATTTTCATAACAGTATGATACAAATTGTGTATGGCAGAAATGCTACCGAGATTCCTATTGTAATAGTGTTGCCTATTTTCCCACCACATGTCCATGTGTACAAAATTTTAAATATAAATGATGGGGAAAATTTTGCAACGTTATCTATTTTTTTTTTTTTTATAGATTAAAGGCAAAGAAAAGAAGAATTTCTTTCTAAGGATGGAAATTAACTGTATAATTAACTGTAGCACGTTAAGACTAAACAAGTTAAACTATAAAAAAAAACTAATTATAGTTGTTGCTTTTGTTTTATGCCGGTTTAAATGTTATTTACATTAGTTCATTAAACTATTTTAATTTTCAGTGTTCGACTAAAATAGTTAAGAATCGCATCATGGATGTTAATCTGGAATTATAGGATGCATGATAATATCAAATTGGAATAAATTATTATAAAATCCTACTAATAAAATAGCAAGATCACCTGTTGAACTAAGGTGTCACTTTTAGAGTGAGAATTATTGACACCCTACAAAGCAAGTTTTTGTTCTTCTTTAATACCCATCTCAGCCTGCTAATATTAAACAGTGTTGCATTTTGTCTACTTTTGTGGTGCTTTCTTTTTTTTACTACATACAATATGAAAAACAAATAAAAAAGTATAGAGCAATTGTTAAATGCACTTGATATATAGTGCTTTTGCAGAAATTTTTTTTCTGCAGTGTGTCATTTCCTATACAGATTTCCTTAGAAATTATTTCTCTTTTAATTTCAACAAACACGCATAAGGATCAATATTAAACAATAAACAAATGCTAATCAACCATTTAAGACCTTATGATGGTATATGCTTAGTTATTACTATGCTTAGTAATTTTTGCACGTCAGTTTTTAATGCATTTTGATTGCATAAATAAGAGCGAACACTTTCATCACCCACTTCAGGTCTATATATGTAAGAAATGCACAGGAACTATATAAGCCGGAAGAATTGCCTTTGCCCTTCCAAAACTGAAACGCAGCTCCGTTTCTTCCTCATTTAAAGCCATGCACGGTATAAAACTTCTATCCTTCTATAAATGCACTCACGCGGGATAATTATTCTCACTGCCCACGTCGATGGTCTCGTCCATGTCGCTGTCGGATGTGCTGTCCTCACAGGGCCGCTTCATGTCGGCGCGAGTGCGTGCTTCAGGGCTTGAGCGATCGGAGCGCGAGCGATGTGCGCACAGCTGGTCGTGGCGCGCGCGCGCCTGTCTGCCTGATGTGTTTTTTTTCTTTTACCCTCTGAGCTGCTTTTCCCACGGAGCGCTCGAGCCTCGGGCGCTTTCCCGACACGCCCACATCCCTTACAGGACACGCCCACTATCCCACTTTTTTTTTGGGAACGCCCACATCACAGCAGGAGGGGAGAAAAAAAACCACAACATTTTCACACAACAGTATTTTGTGCTAGCTGACTAAGATAGTGCTCAAAATAATGTATTAATATCAAAAATAATAATTAAACAGTAAAGTACACCATTTTCAGCAGTCAGAAATATGCATTACTAAGAGTTCACAAGGGCAGAAAAGGATGCGCAGTAGGAAGGCAGGAGCTATTGAATTACAGATTACCTGGCTGTGTGGCCCCTTGGCTTCAATTGCAAAGCACCTGGCTGCACTGTGGTGTAGAAGTATAAACTGTGGCCTTGTGCCTCCGGGGTCCGGGTTCAATCCCCGCCTCGGGTCTGTGTGCATGGAGTTTCCTCCCACAGTCCAAAAAGACAAGCAAAATAGGCTTAGGTGGCTCAAACGGATAGGGCTGTAGGTTATTGGGTTTCAGATTGGAAGGCTGGGGGTTTGAGCCATAGCTTTGCCAGGTTTGAGCCAGGCCCTTAACCCTGTCCATGCAAAGAATAAAGAATTTCACTTTGCAGTAATGCATATGTGATGATTAAAGGCTGAACTTAACCTAATTGCCGTTCCAACATTGCCCATAGTGTGTGAACAAGTGTGTGAGTGTGTCATGTGTGTGCCATGCGATGGACTGGATTGGTACCGCATCCAGAGTGTATCCCACCTCGTGCTATAAGTCTCCTGGGATTGACTCCAGGCCATGCGATCCTGTATACAGGATAAAGCAGTATAGATAGTGAGTGAGTGAATACAATCATTAAAGTTGCAAGACAGCAACAATGCAAAAGTAACACAAAGAAAGACAAAATCTTCAATTTTAGTTCAATTTTATTTGTATAGCGCTTTTAACAATTGCCATTGTCGCAAAGCAGCTTTACACAATCAAAAGAATTCACAAATAAAAAGACCATGACAAGACAGAAAACTTTCACGGAGATGTAAAAACTGCAAAAAGTCATCAAAGACCCACAGAATGACCATAAAGTGACACAAAACGACATGGTCAATTTGTGTCTCTTTCAGTGAGGGGAGTTTTGCTCTTAATGGAGCTGTTGGGACCCTGTGCATGCCGGGTCCAGGGGCTCATTGTGTCATAATCCATCCATACTGTAGCAATACTGTAGGACACCCTCCCAAATGGTGTCATATCCCTTTTTGTTTCTAGATAACAGAAACAACACTAAGAGAATGAAGATTGGGTGATATCGAGGCCTATTCTACTTATTTTTGTATTATCCATTTAAACCATACTAATACAATAAAATACTATAATTAATAGATATACATAGATAATAACATAACTTACTCTAAACTGCAGCATTTGTTCCTGGAAGGTCATGTATACAAAAATAAAGGGAAGGTTTTACAATTTTTAAATATCTTGAACGAATATATCCTGTGTATTTAATGTCTGATCTCTGCTATTAACGACTTGAGAGATTTAATTTAAAATGGATAATCTAAATTGCACAAGCTTTGGTGCACACAAAAAAAGGTATATATACAATACAGTATATACTTCTTGATACCGATTATGTGGGCTTTATATCCAGATTATATCCAGATTAGTACAGTACCAATAAAACAGGAATGACTATGTACAGCATTACAAGTGCAGAGTAATAATGTATAGTGTGTGCAAACATTACAGCAGGTCAGACCGAAACAATCAGAAGTTATGAGCTGTCTGACTGCAGAAGGTGAAGCTGCAGGAACTGCTTCTGAAGTGTCCTTCTTTATTTATTACCAGTCTGTATGTTTTGCTAGATGCATATGGGATGAAGTAATGTCTACATATGCTTTCCTTGTTGCTCTCATGGTACCACATATTTTTTTAATACTAGTAATGATCATTATATCTGTCTAGTAATGTGCATGAACAGTTTATGTATGGTATACTGTGCAAAAGTCTTCTCCATATTAAATTAAATTAATTTGCCTAAAGATACAAAAAAAAAATGCTTGTTTATGTAACAAGCTCAGCAGCAACCTCTTTTAGCCTCTTGTCTGTTCCAGCCGCTCAGTATTCAGCATCACCAGTATACTAATCTATGACCCATCTGTCATCATCTCCACCTGTTTCTCACTGGTTTATGCCTTAGTTTAGATGGATTCTTTTAATGCTTGTATGATTCATAGGTCACTATGTGGCTTAACAAACAAACAAAAAACATTCCTCTGAAACTGGCCAAGTACAGAGAAATGAGAGCCGAAAAACCTTTAGGAAGCCTGGAGAATTATTACTTAAGATAACTTTAAAAGATACATAAAAGTCATATTCTTTGGAAACGAAATATGAAAAAATTAAAATTGTTTCAAGGTTTTTGCACAGTACTATATCTTTAAATAATTACTATAAAGTTTACATAAAAATATATTTCCAGCGAAAAAAAAGGAAAAATAAATTAAATAAAATTGGAAAAAAGAAATAGCTGATGATTGCATAGTTTCTGCATATTTTCTCTATTTCTATAACTAATTACGGCTTGTGGAGACTCTACCGCACAGAAAATAAGCTGAACATTTAGTCTGGTATATCATTAAGCATTTAGTAAAGGTAGAAACGATGCCTCCTTGATGGTATCACCACAGCGACAAGGAAAAGTGCAGTATCCAAGAAGAAAATACCGAACTGTTTGGGATGCAGCCATAAGTCTCCTGCGACTCCAACCAACTTTAAAGTGTGACAAAGACGTCAGGAGAGAGACGAAAACAAGCCATTCAATTTGATGAAGGTCTTTGGACTGAGAAATTTGCGAATACAGAGTTGCACATTTAAAATGCATCATCATTATCATTTAGAGCACAGAATTACAGGCCTATAATAAAGACTAGAATACTTGAATAGAAATAGATTTGTTTTTTTGAGGGGGGGAGGGGGGTGTTGGTTTTCCTGTCTGAAAACACTATTGTATATGATTAAATATACAGAGATTGAAATATATCTCGTAACTACAGCAATGTTTATGCTAGGTTTCGTTCACTGTGGTTTTAGAGAAACTTTCCTGTTCTCAGTGTTTTCGTGTTAAATCTTGTTTAAGCATAAAATAATACATAAATCAAACATTTAAAATGTGTAAAAGAAATTGTAGCAAAACTACAAATATATTTCATATACAAATATAATATCATATATTATTGAATAAATGTCAATTAAAAAACTCCCTTCATGGTTTCAATCCTTAAAACAGATCCAAGTTTGGAAAAATAAATTGCTGATAATTGCATGGTTTCTGCATATTTTATTTCGATAACTAATTAAGGCTTATGGAGACCATGGGTTACATAAGAGCTAAAACATTATACATTGGGTAAAGGGTAATTAATCAGTAATTCTTAAATATGGACATATACTCTGTTTAAATCTATTCACTGTGTATATTATATTAATGTGATGAGTCCCTGGTGTAAAGTCTGCTTTTCTGTGCCTTGGTGAATTTAAAAACAATGCACACAGATTAACACATGTACCCACACAGGCACATACTGGAGACTCCAGTTCAATGAGTGGTTTCCTGGGTTAACTGGGCATTGTTTCGGGGCACACACACACACACACACACGCACACACACATTCCCTCATCCCTCCACACACACACACACACGCACACACACATCCACACACACACACACACACACACACACACACACACACACATCCCTCTGTCATGTGCCTTCGCCCTGGTGGAGCGTAACACACTCTCCCAGGCATCCAGCCAGTGTAACAGGCTGTGTTCCCACAGCTCGGCGCAACACTGAAACCCAATCACCATGTGAGAGAAGGCACAGCGAGGGCTGTCAGGGGCCGGCGGGATCTCTCTGCCAGCCGTGAGGCGCCCGCTCGCCACCGTATTCTCCACACTGTTTGTGTTTGCTCTATGCCCAATTGAACCAACATGACATAAAACCAGGGAAATGCCCAGCTACCATTGTGAACCAGGGCAGTGCTTGACCTTTCTCACGTTAATTTTTCACAGTTTAGTGGTTTGGATTGTTTCTGAGAAAGTACATAACTGTCGTGAGAAGTCATAGACAACTTATCCCAGTTTCTCTTTCTTTAAAAATGTTTGTAATAAAACATATAAAAATATCAGGGTATTTAAGTACGGCAAAACCAACATGCAAATTTAAAGAAAAAAAAACTGTAGGTTTATAAAAAGGATCACTATTGCACACTTTAACTTCAGCTTAGATAAAAATAAAAATAATTCATTATCATAGAATTGTCAAAATTGTCATTACTACAAAAACATCAAACCATATTGTGCAGTTTTCATTATGAGGCGAGAAGACGTCAACATTGAGCATGTGAATTGTGCAGTGTGACACTTCGCTAGGATTTCTTTCTTTGCTTTATTGCTTTTTACAGAAAGGTCTCCAACAGATTTGGCTGACGGCAGCCCCCTCAATCAGCGGCTTGGTCTCCCTGAAAAGAATGATGTTTCAGCTAACAGCCTCCAGTACTATAACCAAAAATTCTGCCATGGTCCATGCACTAACTGCAAGGGGTCCGATATTTATGCACACAGTTTAACTAGGCATTTTAGTTTGGAGAGATTAGCATTTAAGTTTAGTAATGTAACTATGTTCATTCATTGGCCTATTAAGGTGTATAAATGTATCTGGTAATGCTCCATCCCAACAGTTAATGCAACTTCCTCAGTTTCACTCCTCTCCCAAACGTGCTGCTTCAGTGTTTATGTAAATGAGCTACTGCTGAGCCACACCCCTCCAGAAAAAAACAAACAAACAAAAAAGCAGAGCTGGGCAACAAGCTTGGGGTGGGATACGTTATTATATGAGGTCACATTAGAGGAAAAATCTAATTAGCTTCTTTAATACAAAAAATGTGGACCTGCTATGCACATGATGGCTGCAGAATTCAGAGGACATAGAACATCGAATTTTTAGTACAGGAACTACTATATAAATCATTGTTATGGAAATACATCAACACTTTCAGACCGATCAGGATCTAGAATTCAAAATCGTCATTCTGGTTAAGTAAGCAACAGAGTGAGTTAAATAAAAACAAACAAACAAACAAACAAACAAACAAACATTTAAGGTCAAATAATGACTTGAATACAAAGAGTTTTCCACTTTGTTTTTTTGGACGCCTTAATAAATCCAGATCTGCTGGACTGCTTTCCTTCTTTATCCAGTCATAAAGTATATGTTCTGTCCTGTCATCACTGTGACCAGGTGAAGCTTTTATAGCTGCAGGTTTTATGGGCCCGGCTTCACCCCGTGCCCCTGGCTCGCCGCCTGTCATCCTGTCAGCAGCCTCTCATAGCACAGCTCTCTTCCAGGTGTGTGTGTGTGTGTGTGTGTGTGTGTTTGTGTGTGTGAACCAATGAGCTAATTAAAGCAGCTTTACTCACCCCGGAGTTTCCCTCGTTTTCCCTTGCTGATGGATGTCTCCCTTTATAAGTTTTTTTTTGGGGGGGTAAGTCTTATTAGGTTATGAATTAAGGACAGTGCAGGCCACATAACTTGCTGGAATCTTATGGTAATTTGAGAGGACATCTAAGTAGTCTGAGTCCTTTCAGTCTCAACCCCAGCTGAATGCTATTAGTTGTACATTAAAGTTACTGTAGAGTTGCATTTTTTTTGCCAATATTTCTTGATTAAATATACTACTACTAATAATAATACATTTATAATACATTAATACTCCTACTCATCTGTCAATCAAATTTCCTGTCAATTCAGAAAGCTCTTGGCTATTTTCTCAGGATTCAACTGTTTTAGCCTAGGCATGTGTCCTGAAAAAAAAAAGTTTTTTGCATTTGTTTGCATTTTTTTATTAGATTTTCATAGAAATTTTAGATTTATGTAACAAAATAGCTAACAACACCCAGAATACTTAGGCTGGATAAACGTATGAGAAGAGGTGAATTGTAAAAAGCCCTCCATGGAGGATTTGACATTACTAATGCTGTAAATCTCTATCGTCTCCATATGAGAAATGTCTATAGTCAAAGACAAATACAATTTAATCAAATAGGAATTTGTAAATTGCAGGGTTTGTTAATTCTTTTATTATGACCTTTGTCATTCAGTTTGTTTGCACAGTGCATCCGTCGCCAATTGTTGTGTTAGAATAGAGGCAGGAGTGTGCGGCGATGATTCAGCCCCCAGCAGAGAATATGCCGCTGTGCCCTCTGGGAATAATTAGAGCACGATTCAAAACGGCTCCAGCCTTGCAAGATGGCTCAGCGTGAAGGTTCATTCTCTGTGTTTGTGTGTGTTTCTTCTTTTCCCAGGCAGGAGGAAGGATTCCTTTCATCCCGTACATAGTTGCCGTGTGCAAGCGACCGACTCGGCCCCAGTGCCTAGAGAGAGACGCCCGGCCCTGGTGTGCCACGCTATCAGCCGTTCCCAAGGCTGGCCAGTCTGGGAAAAGTTGTGTGGATGAGTTCCAAAATCAGCATTACATGCATTATTGTTTTTTTGCCCTCCCCGCGTCCCGAGCACACAATGAAAACAACAGCAGCGGCCACGGTTTTGAGCCCTCCCTCCTAACACAAGGCTGCCCTTAGTCACTCGCAGAGTGGCCTTTGCTTATACAAAGTTAACTGCTTCGTGGCAACCAAGTGTTGCCCAGGCATCAGGTCTTCTGCCAGTGTGTGTTTAAAAACTAACGGCACACAAATAACTCTGAGTCGAAGGAAGGATTTTAACATGGTATTTAGCTCTTGTGAATCTGTAAAGTGTATCTCTGTCTGTTACAAAAACATCTAACAACCGCAAAACATGGGATAGTTTCTTTCTTTCTTTCTTTCTTTCTTTCTTTCTTTTCTTTTTTTCTTTCTTTCTTTCTTTCTTTCTTTCTTTTTAAATAGAACGAAATAGACATATATGATAGGGGACATTTAAGGGATTTCTAATAATTTATTGACATTTCTAACCTAAACGTTTACATTTAATCTGTAATTTAAGTCACAGGTTTCCACTTGCAATCTGATTGAAATCATTCCGATTAGAGATTTCCAACTTCACTGTTTACATGCAATCTGATCTGATAAATAGTTCTGCTTGCTGGGAACCGTTTAATCTGCCAGAAATATAACAGAAGTGGAAATATTTTTCTCAACTGTGAGGTTATGTTAGGCTTCCTTTTTTTTTTCTGCAAATGCCTTCTTCTGTGTTTTGACTGGTTACATGAATTCAGTCTCATCTGTGATTGGTTAGGTGGTTTATTGCATGAGAAATACAAGATCCTGCCTCAGACAGATATCCATTAGATAAAAGCAACTATAGGTTGGAGAGAGTTGTTCTCACAGTTTAATGAGTTTAATTAATTAATTAATTAATTAATTCCCGGAAATGTGTCAAGAGCCGAAATATTACCTTATATAGGGCAAAGTGTGTAGAAAGAATATATGTTAGCTGCAAAGTCAAACCTCAAATCTGGTATTATGTTGCATTTTGGGGGATTTGGGTTATGCATATTTTTAGATTCCTGATCCCATTTTGATGTCAAGTTTATTACTGTGCCATATCCGGTTGCTGAGATGTGGCCGGTGTGAGATGGGCCTTAAAGAAATCTATCTAAATCCTATTTTTTAAAAGAAATAAACAAGGATTTTGTGATGTAGTAAAAAAGAGTGAACCCGCATCCTCATTTTGACACCAGGATTTCCCGGCTAGCCTTAAGAATAACTTTAATAATCTAAAAATTATGCTATATAAGTTTTTCTGAATAGTGTTCATTATAGTTCATTACAGTACTTTAAAACAATGTTTAGTATTAAAATATTCTCACTACTGTTAAATGAGATCCATTTCACCTAAACTAACTTGTGTGACATAATACCTGACATATTTATTTCAACTAAAGAGAAACAATCAGATGAAGTGTTATCAAAAGTTTATACCCCCCATTCTAAGATCTGGGATCGGGCGAGACTGTTCAGTCAGGTGTTTACATGATATAAAAAAAAAAAAAAAAAAAAAAAAAATATATATATATATATATATATATATATATAAACGACTAATGTCTGAATCTGAGCAATTAGAAAGTTTGGAGTATCAGAGTCATGCAATGTGAATGTATAATATTTCGATATCCATAAATGTATATTATACATGGACATTCTGCAATTGCTGACCCTTTCAAAAACACAAGCCCACAGTATGACATCACACATGGAAGTGATTGTTTCTATGTGCACAAGAAGAGTTTTCTTCACACTTACTAAAACAACAGCCTCTCTCTAAGCAAACAGAACCTCTGGTTTTTCTTATTGTTGTCCTGCAGCTCAGAGACAAACCAACATCTTTTTGTTTTTCCAGTGAGCAGGAATCTCACGATAGCCCTGGCCACCAGGCTTGGGACCTCTTGACTCCCGGGACGTATTATAGGCCCTTTATTAGTGTTTAAGGTCACACAGAGACAAGCGAGTGCATCCTATATCAGGAAGCACCATCCGTCTCAGGAGTGAAATATTTGGAGTTGAGTGGGAGCGGCGGTCGCGAGTCGGATATCCTGGCGAGTGAGAACATTGCAGACGGGCTCCAGGCGTCGCACGGCTCACCGCTGCACAGAATGGCTTAGAATAATAGGGCCCTTCCTGCCATTCTCAGCTTCGGAGCAAGCTTTTGGTCCAGCTAATCTCATCCGCTGCTGTGTGCTGCTGCGTGGCGGCAGAATGTTTTTGGAATTTGTGTGTTTTTTTAAGTAGAAATCAAGGACTGATCTTAAAAAAGTGCAAAGATTAATTTAATATTCTAACAGTATATTGATCCAATTCACAGAACTTGACAAAAGACATTTACATACAAGACAGGTGCCCCCTTTCTACTTCCTGTACGTAGGACCTAAGCTTCCTGTTGGGATCCACAAGCTTAAGGAAGCCTTGGATTTCCATTCTATGCACACAGCTTCCATTGTTCAAGCACACAACCAAATCCCCCCCTCCATATAATACACACATTCCACGTTGTGTGTGGCACCAGCCGAGGATGCACACTTTCGCTCTAATCTGTTTTGATGGGGTTGATGTGTTTGTTTTGTTATTTCTGATCCATATTCACTGCTGGAATAAAACACTTCCTCATGCACACTGACCTCATGCTTTCCAATAAACCTTTAAATAATTAAATGGCTAAAGGAAACCAGTGCTCAACTGAACCTAATAAGAAAGTCCCAACTATGAAGAGTTTTTTTTTCTTTTCAGCAGATAGCATGATTGTAAATTATGTAAATACACAAATTAAAAAAAAAGATGCAAATCAATAAGATCTAAACCTGGCCCCGTGCAATAACTTTAATCATTTGTAATCTATAATACGTGCTGAAAATCTTTATTTGTGGGATATAATAATGTTGATAATCTTTATGGGATGATTTTCAATGCATTAAAAAAACACCTAAAAATTAAGTACAAATTGTACCAAAATGGCCAAAACTTTAAACCAAAGAGCCATGTAAGAAAGATTTTTCTTTCTTAATTCTTCTTTTTTAAGAAGTTTAAGACTACCATAGCTTGCTAACTAAGAGAAGGTTAGAGCTACTGGTTTAGCATCACTCATTTAGCTCAAAAGGTGTTATTTGTCCTTTTTGGACATATAAAGGCTACATAACATTGGAACTACACTCACTTGGTAATACACCTAAGCATTCATTTAATTATCTAATCAGTAAATTAGAGAGTAGAAGTGCATTGCACCAAAAACAGGGATGGGATTCACTAGGAACCATCGAATATAATATCACAATACCAGGTTTTGTTACAATGCTAAACAACTTTGGCAAGTCATCCACTCCTACTACATAGAATGCTATGCTTTGTAAATAGTTTAGAGCACACCACTCACAGGGTTATAGAGGAACACCAACATTTTACCATTGCATTTTCATTAATGAAAATGAAAATGTGTATAAATAAAAAATTATAATATTAAAAATTAATTTTAAAGTCAGTGCACCAATACACAAGAAAATATGCCACACAAAAGAATCGTGAATACAGATACGGGCCAACAGCTTTGGGTAATGTTCATATCAGCCATCAAAATGGGGAGAAATTGAGATCATAGTCATTTTGACTGTGGCATGATTGTTGGTGCCAAATGGGCTGGTTTGGGTATTTCTGTAACTGTTGATCTCCTGAGATTTTCACACACAACAGTCTGCAGAGTTTACTTAGAATGGTGAAAAAAACATCCAGTGAGTTGCAATTATGTGCATGAAAATGCCTTGTTTTTATGATAGAAGTCAATGGAGAATGGCCAGACTGATTAGACCTGACAGAAAGGCTACAGTAAATAAGATAACCATTCTAAATATCTGTGGAGGGTGGAAAAGATCTCAGACTGCACAAAATATCGAACCCTGAGAGTCAGCTGAGGTCCGGGACCACCATAACAGTTAAAAACTGGAAAAACAACCAAATCCTAGCCTGATGAATCTCAGCGTCTGCTAAAGCTTGTAGATGGTAATGTCAGATGGTAATTGGCCAGTATGGATTTATGAAACCAACCTTTCTTGGGTCAGCAGTCCATGCTGGTAGAGGTGGTGTAATGGACTACCACAACCTGTCTGATTATTGTTGCTGAGCACAATTTACCGATCTACCTTCAGTATGATTATGCACTGTCACAAAGCACAAGCCATTTTAAACTGGTTTCTTGAATATAACAATAAGGTCACTGTACAGTGGACTTCTCATTAACCGGAGAAAATAGGTCTACAGAACATGTTTGGGACTGGCAGAATGGGAGACAGCATAAAATTACACCTAAAAAATCTACAGAAATTGCAAGATACTATGTGAACTTGGAAGAGAATCTCCAAATAAATGTTTGAGATCCACATCTTGTAATATCCTTGCCATAAGGAATTAGGCTGTTGTGAAAGTAAATATAACAACCTCAGCAGCAACCTCATTTCCCCTCTCATCTGTTCCGACCACACAACATTCAGCATCATCAGGATACTCATTATCAGCCTGATCATCTGTTATCTTCACATGTTTCTCACTAGTTCATGCATTAAGTAATCTTTTTCTTGCTTAAATTGTTCATAGGTCTCTGTGTTTTTTGTCTTAACAACCAAAAAACATTCCTCTGAAACTGGTCAAGTAGATGGACAGGATGAAAATAAGATCCAAAAGGTCCTTCATGAAGCCTGGAAAAAATATTTATCAAGACTCCTTTTAGATACAAGAAAGTTTAACTCTTTGAAAACAAAATATGAAGATATGAGGGGTGGCTTAGCATATACCGTATATAGGCTGGTTGACTACGTTTGGGATAACCTAAAGCTGGATTAATGTCTGCCTGCTCTCGTGCCCCGACACTACAGCTGCTCTGGACACCCATGGCTAGAAGTAAATGTGTTAAAGTCATTATCAGCCAAGAGGGAGGAAGTCATTGGACGCACATAAAGTGACCCGACCACTGTGAAATCTCAGGCTCGGCCAGCAGGATACAGTCTGGGAAAGATATATGCACGTGGCACCGGCCACAACCAACAGCCATGTCTAATCTCCTCTGCAAAGGACATCAAACTAAACGTGGGAGGAGAAGCCGTCGACATCTGTGCTCAGCATTACTCTAAACCCAACTCCAAAGCTAATAAACCTGACACTTTTACTTAGGATAAAAGAGGAGTAGGTCTACTGTATACTAGTCGCAATCACCAGTGATATGAAGTCGCATTTCTCACTTTTTCAGAGTGTCAGTGGATCTGGCTTTTTTTGAGATCTTTTCCCGATTGATATTTACAGTAGGACAATTTTACTGTAATCAGTCCACCATGTTTTGGGGAAATAAGAGGAAAACTGAGAACATAGAGGAAATCCACATGGACATGAGAAGAAGATGAAAAATTTCACACTGACATTAATGTAAGCTCAAAATCAAAGCCAGGAACTGTGATGTGACAATGCTATCTGCACCATCACCCTGCATTAAAAAAAGTATTGTATTAATATTGCATTAATATAAATTCAAATGGCTTGCATCCAACTGATGTCTTGCATTTAATATAATCATATAATTTCTAAGTTTTAAACAGAACATACAGAGTTACAGTAAGGAAATAGAGTTAAAGTCTACATAAATTAACAAACAAACAAATTCATGCTGTTAACATGTTCATTTAGTTGACAGGAATAAGTTTAAATTTCATGTAGATCTCTTTCTCATAAAAATTATCAGTTTGAAAAACTATAACCACCAGGTTGGAGATCAGGAGGTTATGGTAAGAATTTCTTGTGTGATGCGTGCTGGATATCAAATTTCTGAAGCATTAAACAAAAAACAACAATATAAAATTTTGTAGAAACTATAACAGATAAACAACACATGCAACTGGACACTATGATATCTAATTTAATAAAAGTAACAACCCTGACATTTTGGTTGTTGTGACACCTCTTGTGACCGCATTTGATTGTGAATGGAATGTAAATTTACTTTACAAATCTAAAGCGTG